>NW_027202949.1:0-600000 GCF_024711535.1 Dipodomys merriami
ATACCAGAGGCTACACACTTTATTAACAAGAGAAACTTGTGTTTTATTGCCTTGAAAATGGAGACAAGTTCATGGCCCAGCTGTCAGAGGCTCAATTATCAAATGATGCTACAGTTAGCTTCCAACATGGTGCTTGGAACACAGCATCTTTGGATGGGGACGGACACTTGCTGAACATAGACACCAGCAGTCAGACTCCCCTTAGATTCCTTTCTGATAGCATTAATCTCTCCACAATGTCAGAGCCCTCCTGGCCTAAACACCTCCCCAAGTCACCACCTTCTAACACTGAGAGGATGGGGATTAAGTGTTCAGCGTGTGAACTCGTGTGTGTGTGTGTGTGTGTGTGTGTGTGTGTGTGTGTGTGTGTGTGTGCACTCAGACCACAGTGATCTCACTTTCCGCATCTCTGATATAAAACATTCTGTGTGCTAAACAGGTATATTAAGGAGTTCCATGTGAAATCATATGAGCACCAGGAAACATGCCATGAACTTGAGATAGAGGGAGAAGGGATGATGGCTAGGATTTTTTTTTTTTTTTTTTTTTTTTGCCAATCATAGGGCCTGAACTCTGGGCTTCGGCGCTGTCCTTGTACTTTTCAGCTCAAGGCTAGCGCTCTACCACTTGAGCCACAGCACCACTTCCTGTTTCTCTAGTAGTTTATTGGAGACAAGAGTCTCACAGACTTTCCAGCCTGGGCTGGTTTTGAATCGTGATCCTCAGATCGCAGCCTCCTGAGTAGCTAGCATTACAGAAGTTAGACACCAGCGCCCTCTTTTTCTAGGATTTTTATCCCTTTCTCCTGAATAGAATTAAACACACTGTGAACAAAAGTGTCAGTTTGTCCTCTGTATATTGGTATTATTTCCAGGCCACCATTGTGATTTCTGAGTACTGGGATAAAAAGATTCATGAAGCCAGCTTTCCAAATAAATAGTATGGAGCTATATTTGGTGATGCCCATTCAAACAGCATAAGCTCATTTATGAATTCTAATTTGTATTTCACTCAGGAATCACATGGAATTAGACACCAGACTAAGGTGAGCTACATGGAAATGAAATGGACAGAACTCGAGACTTCAAAATTCTGTTGGTCAGCCAGGCCCTGGGGGCTTATGCTTGTAATCCTAGCTACTGAGAAGTCTGAGATCTGAGGATTGCAGTTCAAAGCCAGCCCTGGTAAGAAAGTCAATGAGACTCATGAACCACCACAAAACTGGATGTGGTGCTGTGGCACAAAGTGGTGGAGTGCTAGCCTTGAGCAAAAAGAGCTCAGAGACAGCATCCAGTCCCTGAGTTCAAGCTCCACAATAGACCAAAAAGAAAACAAGACCAAGGATACTAGCCAGGCCCCAGGATACTAGTTCAAGCCCCAGGACAAGCACAAAATAATAATAAAAATAGATGCAATCATGGTTCTACTGTCTGAATTAGCTTTTACTTGTTGGAATTCTCTTTATGAAGGGATCGAGCTATTAGGGGATACTGACAGGAGGTGAGGAGTACAGAAGTCAGGCCATCCTCAACGTTTTTGTGTGACCCAACACTCAGTTCCATAACCTTGATGGCTGAGCTGTGGGATGAGTTTTATAGTCCTTGCCTTCCCTCTCAGGGGTGCAAAGCATTCACTGAGTTCTTCAGGTAATAATGGTAGTGTGCATGCTCTTAGGAGGTCTCCTCATCTCTATAATCATGTGAAGTAGAAATGGTGTTTCCACAGCCCTGCAAAACCACCTCCACCAGCACATTGACCCTATACTAAGGTGAACATATGGGAAGTAAAAATACTCAGGCTGAGTCTGAAGCAGTGAGACAGAGGGCCTGCACCATGCACAGATCCTCTGGGTGGAAATCTGCAGCTGGTGCCTTACCATTTGAGTCAAAGCTCCGTTTTCAGATATATATATATATATATATATATATATATATATATATATATATGTGTGTGTGTGTGTGTGTGTGTGTGTGTGTGTGTGTATATATATATATATATATACAGATATATATATATATATATACAGATATATATTCAAATATATATTATGAAACCTTTATTTATTTAATATATTTTTTGTAAAGATACTGTACAGAGGGTTACAGTTACATGAGTAAGGTAATGAGTACATTTCCCATGGAAGCATTGTTACCTCCTCCTCTGTTTTCCCATACCATCCATTCCCTCCCTACCTCCCCACTCCTCCCTCCCCACCCTCCACCAGAAGTTGTAAACTTCATTTTCAACAAATTTCTTGTACATCTCATTGTTACAATGTGTCAACCTGTATCTTTATTTCAGCATTTTGTTATTTCTCTTCCCTTCCCCAAATTAGAAAATTGTATATACAAGATGAAGGGCACTACAATCAGTGAACCAGGGGTTATACCATGGGGAAAGAACAGACAAAAGAACCAAAAAATCACATAGTACATGATACATACATTAAAATAACAGTAAGAAAGATAAAAACCTCTTGTTTCCCTATCTTGGGGTGGGGGGGGAGTTCATTTCACTTAGCATCATCTTATATGGTCATATGACAGGCTTTTTTTGGGGGGGGGTCTGGTCGTAGGGCTTGAACTCTGGGCCTGGGCGCTGTCCCTCAGTTCTTCAGCTCAAGGCTAATGCTCTACCACTTGAGCTGCAGCGTCACTTACGGCTTTTTTCCTTTTGCTTATGTGCTGCTGAGGAATCGAACCCAGGGCCTCAGGCATGCAAGGCAAGCGCTCTACCACTGAGCCACCTTTCCAGCCCCGACAGGCTTTTTTGTAACCTGGCCTTTGAACTATGATCATCAGATCTCAGCTCAGATTAAAGGTGTGAGCCACCCATGCTTGGCTTTGCTCAGAATTTTTATCCCGAGGGACTTCTGCCAGCTCTCATTTGGCTGTGGGAGGAAGAGACACCAGTGGGAAAAGGAAATATGAGCTTTTGGTGGAGGGGGTAGTGGAAGCTCAGTAGAACTTTCTGGAAGATGGAGTTCTGTATCTCCATCAGGGCTTCAATGCTTTGGACTTCCAGTATCCACAATCACTTTTTTTGTGCTATAAGTGGGGCTTGAACTCAGGGCCTGGATCTTGATCTTTAGTCTAGCACTCTACTACATGAGCCATAGCTCCACTCCCGTCATTTTGGTGTAAATTGGAGATAAGAGTCTCATAGATTTTCTTGCCTAAGCTAGCTTTGAACATTGAGCCTCAGATCTCAGTTTCCTGAGTAGCTTGGATTACAGGCCTGAGCCAACAGTGCCCAGCTTACAATGACTTTTTAGCGAGAGGTAGCTATAGGCAGCCTGTAGGTAGATGACTTGTTAGATGGGTTTGGTTTAGTACCATCAAATTGTTCCTGGAATTTAAGCTTGGAGCTTGGGTGCTGTCCCTGAGTTTTTGTGCTCAGGGCTGCTGCTCTATCACTTGAGCCTCAAGTCCACTTCCAGCCTTTTGGTTAAGTGGAGATGAGAGTCTCATGAATTTTCAGGATGGCTTTGAATCATGATCCTCAGATCTCAGCCTCCTGAGTAAATAGAATTACAGGCATGAGCCACTGGTGCCTGACTTTAAAATGAGATATTTTCACATGCAATTCATATGTGTTTCTGGCTCCTTTGGGACACCAAATTTTTTGATAACATTGGTCTTTTTTTGCCAGTCTTGGGGCTTGAACTTAGGACACTGTCCCTGAGCTTCTTTTGATCAGGGCTAGCATGCTATCACTTGAACCATGGCACTACTTCCGGCTTTTTCTATTTATGTGGTACTGAGGAATTGAACCCAAGACTTCATGCATGATAGGGAAGCACTCTACCATTAAGTCACATTTCCAGTCAATATTGATCCTTATACGTCTTCAGTAGTATACTATGGGAAATTGGTGTGTGTGTGTGTGTGTGTGTGTGTGTGTGTGTGTGTGTGTGTGTGTGTGTGTGTGTGTGTGTGCATGCATGCATGTTTGTGCATATGTGTGTGTACATATGAATGAGTATACACCTTGCTTTGCACTTGCCCAGAGCTCTCTAGTTCCAGACCTCTTGACCTGTCTAGCCATTTTAATACTTGATGGCCCAATCATTTATGACACCTGATCCAGGCAATCATTTTACCTTAGAAGTAAGTACATGATTCCCAGATAAGGTGTGTGACTTTATCAGAGTCACACAGCATCCACCATAGACAGAATAGGCATTGTTCACATAATATGAAGTTGCCCTGTGGCTCAAGTGGTAGAGTGCCAAATTTGAGCCAAGGAAACAAAAAAGCCAAGAGCAAGTGTAAGGTCCTGAGTTCAAATCCTAGTACTGGCACAAAAGACAAGGCTTTCTCTGCATCTCTATGTCATGACGTCTCATTTACTTCAGAGATGATCGTTGTTAAGTTTCCTGAGTGCTTACTTCAACAATTTATGTGGATGAATCTAATAAATTCTTTCTCCCCCAGTATTTTAACACAACAGTAATTAGGCCACTCATGGTGTGTGCAGACCTCCTTCATTTTTTTTTTTTTTTTTTTGTCGGTCGTGGGGCTTGAACTTTGGGCCTGGGCGCTGTCCCTCAGCTCTTCAGCTCAAGGCGAGTGCTCTACCACTTGAGCTACAGCGCCACTTCCGGTTTTCTGGTGGTTTATGGGAGATAGGAGTCTCACGGTCTCTCCTGCCCGGGCTGGCTTTGAACCGCGATCCTCAGATCTCAGCCTTCTGAGTAGCTAGGATTACAGGCGTGAACCACCAGCGCCGGGCACCTCCTTCATTTTTGCTTAACATTTTTGCTTTCATTTCAGCACACAGGACTCTTTTATTTATCTCTTTTTCTGGCCGGTTATGGGGCTTGAATTCTGGGCCTGAACACTGTCCCTCAGCATTTCAGCTCAAGGCAAGGCACTACCACTTGAGCCACAGCGCCACTTCTGGTTTTCTGGTGGTTTATGGAATATAAGAATCTCATGGACTTTCCTGCCTAGGCTGACTCTGAACTGTGACCTCAGATCTCAGCTTCCTGAGTAGCTAGGATTACAGGTGTGAGGCACTGGCACCTGGCTTTATTTATCTTTGATGGCTGCTAATGACAGATGAACTTTAGGCTATTACTCAGGACCAACAAAGTTAATCCACCAAAAAGCACAGACAAGAAACATCTTGGACTTTGTGGATCCTAGGATCTATGTACCCACTCTTCTTCCTTCCTCTTATTTTGAACACTGTTTTAACAATGCAAGGATTATCACTAGCTCACACCAACAGTCTGATGTGGCTACTACCTCTGGTCTTGAATCACAGCTCATTTACTCAGGCCTAAGGTAGAAAAAACAAAATGTATCCACCAGACACTTTGGGGACACATTTCAAGCAAAATCGTGACCAGTCTTGCCTCAACCTTTGCATCTCTGAGTAAGAGAAGAAATCATGGGGAGACAGTCATTCACAAACTCCGGGCAATTCAGTGGGTACAGCAGAGCTGCTGGAAGCTCTTCAGTCATTCTTTCAGAGAGCTCTGTCCATTGTGCTGAAGATTCGTCCCCTGCTAGAGGCTTACGTGGAACTTGTCTTGAAATACAGAATTGGAAAGACTCACCTTTTTCTCAATTTGAGAGGGAGGCTCAGAGCATAGCTGCACCCCTCCCCCCCATGCTGCTTTATCTCTTTCCTCCTTTTTTTTGGTTCCACTTCTGTTGTTCACAGTTTTTGGTGATAGCCCTGTTGCCCACACTTTTAGAGACAGTGAGTGAATCCATTTGGTCAGTAGGGGAAAGGAGTTGTTTCATCACTTTGGAGGCTTCTGTCTACCATGAACAGAACCCCCTGGCACAAATGAATTTAAATAAACAACATATACCACATCAGGTATATACCATGTGTAGGTACAGAAGGAGGGCTGTTTCAAGGTAAGACGCAGAGAGTAGCTGGGTGGGGATGCATCATGGTTGATTTTGGCATATCTATTCAACATATTAATTCCATCTTTGGGAATAAGATGGGTGGCCTTGATCTAGGAGACATTGTCTGCTGCTTCACAAAGACGGGAAACTTCTTCCCTCCTCCCTTACACCCTTGACATGCATTCCCTCATTGGCCAGAACTGGGTCACCTGGCCAATTGCTGAGCCAATCATTGATAAGAGGGATTTAGCAAACCAGCCCTGGGTGAGAAAAATTCTCTGGGGTGGAACAGAGAGTTTTTTGGGCTGTCACGGCCCTTTTTAAAAATTCAGTGTATTTTTTTTTTTTTTTGTCAAGGAGATCACATTTGGGAAACTGGCAGAGAGGAAAGTGGGAAGAACTTTTCTTCTTCAGGGGAGAGATATTTCTCTGCAAATCCCTTATCTGAGCAAACCTAGGTCCTGGGAATGAATGGACTTGTAGGAAGGCATTAGAGTGACAGGGAGGAAGAGGAAGAGGTGAAGCTTCAGAGTGAAGCCCGCCTCCTACTTCTTTTTCCATCTTTCTTTGCTTTTTCTTCTTCTAAAATTTCTGTTCTCTGCAGAGACCCAAGCATCCAGAATAGAAGCTCCCAATAGGTTTATCTACTCATTTATCCTTCTCAGGGAACAATTGCTTTGTTAGCATTGAAAAGATTTATTCACCCCATCTTTGTTTTCACCCTTGTGGGTTTTCTGCTTATTATTGGTTGTTTTTTTTGTTTCTTGCTTTTTCTTTTTGTACCAGTCCTGGACACTGTCCCTGAATTATTTTTTCTCAAGCCTGAACTCTACCACTTGAGTCACATCTCCACTTCTGGTGGTTTCTTTTGTTTAATTTTTTTTTGGAGTGTCTGGTCGTGGGGCCTGAACTCTGGGCCTGGGTGCTGTCACTCAGCTCTTCAGCTCAAGGCTAGCGCTCTACCACTTGAGCCACAGCGCCACTTTCTGGCTTTATTTTTGGTTATGTTGTGCTTAGGAATTGAACCCAGGGCCTCAGGCATGCAAGGCAAACAATCTACCACTGAGCCACCTTCCCAGCCCTGGTGGTTTCTTTTGGTAGTTAATTAAAAAGAAGGGTCTCACATGCTTTCCTACCCAACTTGGTTTTGAACTGCAATCCTCAGATCTCAGCCTCCTGAGTAGTTAGGATGACAGGGGTGAGCCACAGGCACCTGGCTCTGCTGATTATATTTTAAGCTTAAAATGGAAAAGCTTCTCTTTGAAACCTTTGCTTATGTATATCAAATGTCACTGGAGAGTTGGAACCAATTTTCCAAGTGTTTATATCATTTCATTCATTCCCTAATACATTCATTCTTTCATAATCCTGTAATATCATAAGCACAAGTCCAATGCTGGCCCTTCTTTCTTGCCATAGGGGGTATTTGGGCATGACCTTTGAGGCCAGACTCCCAGGAGAGTCAAATGAAGAAATAACAAGGACTGAGGCAAGTACTGAGAAATATAGTCCCCAAATTCCTTCCATGGAATTTTGCTCCAGGATCCATGCTGCCTGAATCCTGGAATAGGTCACCTGCCTAATTTTGTTTCACAGACAAAGTTGGCACAAGTCAGCTGATGCTTTGTGTTGATCTCTCCTCCACATCTTCAGCAAGGAGACCACATGATTATATGACCAGAAGATCATGTGATTGTGTGACCACACGTCTCTTTCGCTGCTCCAAAGATGACAGACACGTGGGATGGGGAATCACATTGATTTCTGTGTCAGGCTGACTTATTCCTTCTGTCTCTACTCCTGTTCTTCAGTTTTCTGGTCTACCTAATGGGAATTAAGATAATATTTACCTCCCTGGGTGATTGCAAAGATAACTCATGGGAAGTCTCTGGTCTAGGCCCTGCCTCTAACAGTGCTCTATACAGTGTATTCTTTTACCTACCTGAAAGTGTATTTTAGTCTCAAACAGTACTATTTTCATAAGCATAGAAGCATGATCATATGCTGTTGCTGTTTAGAAGGAGGTCATCAGCAAAAGGTTGTTGCTCAGACTGGGTCTCTATCCTGCCTGGGGGCTGAAGTTGTTTGGTCACCCCATGCCTGACGCTCCCTCAACATTTTAGAATTGAGCTGCATGTCTCACTTTGAACTATGATTACTTCCAGTAAACACTGGGCAGAAGACTGCATTGGAAATGATTCTTGAAGAGTTCAGCGGGACAGAGAATACACAGATGCAGAACATAGGCAACTAGACTAGAAGCCTTGACCATTGCCAAATGTAGAGTAACAAAGGGATCAAGGAGAAAACTCCATGATTATTTCATCCACAGAAATACCAACTGGTTGTGGAAGTTTGGGTACATGGATCTCTCTACCTTTTCTTGTGTGTGTGTGTGTGTGTGTGTGTGTGTGTGTGTGTGTGTGTGTGTGTGTGTGTGTGTGTGTGTGTGTTTAAAAGAGACAATATTATGTTGATATTATATTGTGCTATAGATCCCCCAGATTGTTACCCAAAGATGGTTTTGCTTGACCCACAGAAGATTTTAGACTTTCAAATTAGTTTGTCAGGTCTGGTGCCTCTGGCTCACACATGTCATCCCAGCTACTCAAGAGGCTGAGATCTGAGGATCAAGGTTCAAAGCCAGGCTGGGCAGACCAATTGGAGAGGCTCTTATCTCCAATTAACCAGCAAAAAACCAGAGGAAGAAGTGTGGCTCAAGTTGGTAGAGCACCAATATTTATTTAAAAAAAAATGCTAAATCAGAGCATGAAACCCTGAGTTGAAGTTTCAGTGCCCACTACCACACACAAATTAGTTGTCATCATTTAAAGAATAGATGGTTTCATTCTGCATTTGGAGGAACAGATAGCTGGAGTTGAAAATTGCTACCATTAAAAAATGTCATTGTAGCCGGGGGCTGGTGGCTCACACCTATAATCCTAGCTACTCAGGGGGCTGAGATCTGAGGATCTCGGTCCAAAGCAAGCCCGGGCAGGAAAGTCCGTGAGACTCCTATCTCCAATAAACCACCAGAAAACCGGAAGTGGCACTGTAGCTCAAGTGGTAGAGTGCTAGCCTTGAGCTGAAGAGCTGAGGGACAGCACCCAGCCCAGAGTTCAAGTCCCATGACTGACAAAAAAAGAAAAAAAAGTCCTTGTTATTATAAAGATGATGCACAGAGGGGTTACAGTTCCGTAAGTCAAGTCATGAGGACAGTTCTCCTTGGCCATTGTTCACCGCTTCCCATGCTCTCTTGCAGTGTTCCCTCCCCTCCCATCTCCACCAGTAAGTTGGATAGTTCATTTAAAAGTGTCCATTGAGTACTGTTACAGCATTGGTTCACCCTTTGTCCCTCCATTTCTATGCCTCCAACTTCCCACCATTTGAAAGGCCAGAAAGGTGATTTTTTCGGGAGGGGGAGCAGGGGAACTTCATCTCCACTCACCCAGATGGCTCAGTAGAGTTTGCTGCCTGCATCCCTGAGCAGATCATCTGCTTAGCATGATCCAGATTCTCCTGAGGGTTCTAACTACAGCAAGGCTTGCTCCATTCTTCCAGCCAAAAGGGGAAATAAAGGCAGATTGATATTTTCCTGTCTGTCTGACATTTCACCCCCTCTCCCAGAAAGAATGTGTATCATTAACTTTATTGATGATAACAGCCTTTATTTAGTAGAATTTAGGATGATTTCAACACCATCTCTCAACGTATTCTTTTGAGTTGTAGGCATTAACATCTCCCACTTGTTAGAAGAGGAAACAGAGGTTCAAAGAAGCTAAGGAATTTACGGGCCAACCTCTGATGCAGATTGACTGACAAAACACAACCTCTTGCCCTGGAACCACTAGAATCATCCAACAGCAGAGATTGGGCCAACTGGTCATCCAATTAAATAACACCAATAAGGCGAGTTTTCAAAGCAGGAAGTTTCCATCTGGGATAGATTTCTCATTTCACATGTCATAGGAAGGAATCCTCAGCCCTCTGAATATACCATCCGTGTGCTTGGGAGGAGACAGTGTCCTCCAGAGAGGTCAAAGTTTGGCATTGTGATGAGATACTAACTGTCAGGCTGAATGTAGCCAGGAAGTAAAACATTGCTTGCAACGTCAGGGAGAGGTGAAAAAAGAGCTCAGCTCCGTGACACTGGCAGAGACCTGAGGCTGGTGCTCTGGGCAACATTTAGCTCAGCAATCTCTGGTGAGATTTGACCAGCTGGGCCTGTGCAAACATTACACAGTTACAAAACTAGGTGATGTTATAAAGATCATCTGGACCCATAGCTATAGTGAAGATTTTCTTATAAAAGCTCAGCAGTGGACTGAGAAACTCAGCATAGCCTGGTGCTGCTTGCACACACCTGTAATCCTGGCTAATCAGAAGACTGATCTGAGGATCTAAGTTCAAAGCCAACCTGCAAAAGAAGGTCCATGACACCGTTAACTTTAATTAACCCTGCAAAAACCTCCACCTGTAGCTGGGCACTGGTAGCTCACACCTGTCATCCTTGTATTTAAGAGACTGAGATGTGAGGATCATGGCTCAAAGCTAGCCTAGGAGGAAAGTCCATCATGAGATTTTTTTTTTTGGTGGGGGGAGCGGTTGTGGGGCCTGAACTCTGGGCCTGGGCGCTGTCCCTCAGCTCTGCAGCTCAAGACTAGCACTCTACCACTTGAGCCACAGTGCCACTTCCGGCTCTTTTCTTTTTGCTTGTGTGGTGCTGAGGAATTGAACCCAGGGCCTCAGGCATGCAAGACAAGCCCTCTACCACTGAGTCACCTTCCCAGCCTCATCATGAGATTTATATCTCCAATTAATCTCCCCAGAAAGCTAGAAATGGAGCTGTGGCCCAAGTGCGAAACTGGTAGCCCTGAGCAAAACAACAACACCAAAAAAAGCAAAAAAGATTCAGGAACAACTCCCAGACCCTGAGTTGATGTCCCAGTGCCAGCCTCTAGAGAAGACAACAACAAAATAAAGCAGTATGCTACAGCACACTCCTACAGATTTGGTAGAGATGTGCTTGACCTTCATTCAAATGATGAGAACTCTGCTTGATGCTGCTCAGTAGGGCAGTGGGGAACCTCTCCTTTCTCTGCGGGTGTCAACCATTCATGTCGTTTGGTGAAGGTTCTATTCCCATCTGGTTACCATTCCTCGGCCAAAGCTGTTCTATGTGATTGAGTTTTCAGCTCTCTCCAACTATTTTGAAGCTCTTATGACCCATTTTCTCTCCTGGGAGATTGGTCCTTCTAGGAAACTTCACCTGGATGAGTTTTGCTGGTTGGTCTCACATGCAGAGGCGCCAGTGAACCATTATACTTGGATGTGTTTTGATGGGCTGGGTCAGTGGGAGGCAGGAAGGAGGCCTAGACCCTTCTCTATTGATTTCTTGATTCAGTGTGACATTGGTGATCATCATGGCTTCCATCTGTGTGGTCCCTGATGGACGTTCCCTTGTGCACAAATCTGACTCTCTGTGGACTCTGATAACACTTCTTCTGAGCTTTCATCTCCTTTGGCCTCGGGGAATCCACAGCTCTCTTTTGCTGCCAATCTCCATGTGGCTCAGTGGCCCTTGTTTATTCTTTAACCTCCTACCTATCACTTCTTTCTTCCAGTTGGTTCACACAAGTGAACTAAATTTGTGTGTGTGTGTGTGTGTGTGTGTGTGTGTGTGTGTGTGTGTGTGTGTGTGTGTGTGTGTGTGTATGCAAGTACATAAACTTGGGTCTCTTTATTTGTTTTGAGTACACTCAAGACTTGTGTTCTACACTTTGAGCCACAGCTCTACTTCCTGCTTTTTGGTCAATTGGAGATCAGAGTCTCACAGACTTTTCTGCCCAGGCTGGCTTCAAATCTTGATCTTCAAACCTCAGCTGCCTGAATAGCTAGGATGACAGGCATGAGCTACTAGTACTGGGCTTTTCATGGGGCATTTTGTTTCCTGCTGAGACATGGAGCAGATGCTCCTGCTGAATTTACTCCTATGTGTTCCTGTTGTTTTTTGGTTATTTCATAACCAATTAGGTCCAGCCCATCACCAAGATCATCACATTGGCTGCCTGCCCCTGGCACATATCGTTGCCCCTCCCTGACTTCTTGGTCAACTAGAAATGTGAGGTCATTATGATGAGGTCATTCTTTTTGGAACTTGATTTCAGAACTAGGTTACCCAGGCTACAGGCTTGCCACCATCTTAAGGACTGTTTATGAGTGAGCTACCGTATTCCTTCATTCTCAACTTTCTGCTCTTAAATGAGAGTATCATAGCATTCCTTTCAAGCTAATTACTGCTAGGATGAAGTGAATTGACATACCTGGCAAACTTCATACAGGACAGTACTTAGTGCTTCATACGGGTGGCCTTCATTGTCAAGGTAACCATGCTTTACATACTAGAGCAAACATTTGATCAAAACACATTGCTTGTCTTATATAGGATGCCGATTGTCTCATGGGCACTGCAAACAGTGATGCTGTGGTACTTTCTGGAGCCAGGTATCTTGGGAAGGAAATGGTGAGCCATTGTGTGTGTGTGTGTGTGTGTGTGTGTGTGTGTGTGTGTGTGTGTGTGTGTGTACACTTGTGTGTGAACGCACGGGTGCATGTTCTGGTCCTGAAGCTTGAACTCTGGACCTGGGCACTGTTTCTGAATTTTTCTACTCAAGGCTAGTATTCTATCATCTGTGCCACAGTTCCACTTCTGGCTTTTTGGTGGTTCATTGGAGATAAAAGTCTTAGGGACATTCCAGCCTAGGCTGGCTTTGAACCATGATCCTCAAATCTTAGTCTCCTGAGTAGCTAGGAATACTGTTGTGAGCCATCACTGCCAGAATTGTAATTGTCTTTTTTTTTTCTTTTCCCCAGCCTTCTTTGAGTTTTCTCAGGTGCTCCCTAATGTGTGATGGAGTTGTATGTGAAAAGATGATTATAAGCAAAAAATATTGTGTGTTGGAAAATGTGTTTAATTTACCCTGGCTACTGGATATCTTTGCCTAGCAACAATGTGCTAGAGTGGTTAGTTATTAACTCTCAGATTTGCTGGGCTGATCTGAAACTGTAGGTACCATCTCTGTTCAGCTTTGCAGGAGAAAATCCCATTCATCAGCCTGAGAAAAGATTCACATTGAAAATTCAAGATATGAGCCAAATACTGGTGGCTCACGCCTGTCAACCTAGCTGCTCAGGAGGTTGAGATATGAGGATTATGGTTAAAGCCAACCAAGGCATGAAAGCCCATGAAACTTTTATCTCCAACGAACCACCAAAAGCCAGAAGTGAAGCTATGACTCAAGTGGTAGAGTGTTATCCTTGATCAAGGGACAGTGCTCAGGTCCTGAGTTCAAGCCCCAGGACTGGCAAGCGGGTGCATGAACTTACCCTCCAAACCCCTTACCCACAAATTCAAGATATGATTTCTACTAAATGGTTGTCATTTTCTGCAATCTATTACAATCACAAAAAGAATCCATAGTTGGGATAATATAGGCAGGGTAAAGTGATAGGGAAGCTAGAAAATATATTCAAAAAATTAAGCTGGAATTAGGAGTGAGGGTATAATCAGGCTAAAAAAATAAACACTCTGGCTGGGTGCTGGTGACTCACATCTTTAATCCTAGCTACTCAGGAGGCTTGAGATCTGAGGATCCTGGTTCAAAGCCAGCCTGGGCAGAAAAGTGCATGAGACTCTTATCTCCAATAAACCAAAACTGGAAGTGGCACTATGGCTCAACTGGTAGAGTGCTCACCTTGAGCTGAAGAGCTGAGGGACAGCGCCCAGGACCACAGTTCAAACCCCACATCAACAACAACAACAACAACAAATAATCGGTGGAAAAATCATTAGAACCATAAGAAGTTGAATCAAAAACTGTTTCAAGAACCCACAGACCTGCATTCTTTCTAACACTTTCGTTTTTTCTTTTTTCTTTTTTCCACATGTAGAGTAAAGATTTCTGCTCCAGAGAAGTAAATAGGTGTGGGATAAAAAGTGCCTTTTTATGGTAAATCTATGACCAGAATGAGTATCTTAAATATGATCATGAAGAGCAGACTTCCATGTCACAAAACCCCTTTGCCAATCCAGATCCACTGTGCCAGTCTTGCATAATAGTATCAAAATGAAGAAAAACAACCAAAGGATAATTGAGAAGTTGCTAGGCAACCCTTCATCCAGGTGACCAGTTTGTGAATAAGGAGCTCCAACCCACATAGAGACATGAAGGTCACCTACGAAGGCCCTAATTCTCTGTTTGGCAGAAGCCGTCAAATTCTCCCACTCCTGGCAACTGGCAGGATACTGTCAGCTAACTTGTGTGTGGGTTTGTGGATGACTTCATGCTTGTATTGTTAATCTAAGTTCCTCAGGGGTCACAGAGGGGCATGGAAAATATAGTAGGGTTCCCTTTTCTTTCTTTTTCTTTCTTTTTTTTTGTCAGTCATGGGACTTGAACTCTGGGCCTGGGTACTGATCTTGAGGTCTTCAGTGCCCTACCACTTGAGTCACAGCACATTTCTGGTTTTCTGGTGGTTAATTGGAGATGAGTCTCACAGATGTTCCTGCATTGGCTGGCTTTGAACTGTGATCCTCAGATCTCAGCCTCCTGAATAGCTAGGATTACGGGCATGAGCCACCAGTGTCCAGAGGGATCTCTTTTCTATTCAGGAAATCTCTTTTCCACATACCTTCCCAAAAATACCTAAGAAACCAGAAACAGAACTTGATTATTTTGTGGCCCTTGGGATTGAATTTAAAGTCTCACATTTATCAGGCAAGTACTCTACTATGTTAACTATACCCTCAGTCCTGTTTACTTTTAGGGTTTTTTTCTTTCTTTCTTTGTTTCCCTCAGTTAGGGGTCTCATGTTTTTACTCCTACTGACCTTGGACCACAGTCATTTTACCTTTGCCTCCAGAGTAGCTGGAATTATAGTCATGCATTATCATGTCTGGATTTTTTTTAAGTATTTGTATTAAAATTTGAATTCAGGGCTTTGAGGCTCAAGGCTGGTATTCTACCCCTTCAGCCACAACTCTACTTCTTGCTTTTTGATGGGTGGTTGGATATAAGACCCAGAGGATTTTCTGTTTGGGCTGGCTGAGAATTTGATCTTCAGATCTCAGCCTCCTGAATAGCTAGGAGTGCAGATGTGATCCACCAGTGTCTTTTCCTTCTCTTCCTCTTCCTCTTCCTCCTCTTCCACCTTTTCTCCTCCTCCTCCTTCTCCTCTTCTTCTTCTCCTCTTCCTCCTCCCCTCCTCTTCCTCCTGCTCCTCCTCGTCCTCCTTTTCCTCGTCCTCCTCCTCCTCGTCCTCCTCCTATTTCTCCTCGAGCTTCTGCTCCTCCTCCTCCTCCTTTTTAGGTAGGTTCTCCCTAAATTTTGTCTTGGCTAGCCTTCGACTATGGTTCTCCTATCTCTACCTCTAGAGGAGTGAGTCAGCATAGCTGTAAAGGAAATAGAACTTTTGCCTGAATCACTGGGGTGACAAAAGGAACAAGAATTCATATCATCTCAACCCTCTCTCAACCTTTTCTAATTCATTTCTTCCTCCCTCTAAACTTTGTGTGTGTGTGTGTGTGTGTGTGTGTGTGTGTGTGCACGCGCGCACGCACATTTATAATTGTGCTAGTACTAGGGCTTGGACTCAGGGCCTGGAGCTCTCATTTGGCTTTTATTGCTTAAGACTGTACTTACCATATCGAACACAGCTCCATTTCCAACCCTTTTTTGCCAGTCGTGGGACTTGATCTCAGGGCCTGGGCAGTGTTCCTAAGCTTCTTTTACTCAAGGCTAGCGTTCTACCACTTGAGCCACAGTGCTACTTCTGGTTTTTCTGTGTATGTGGCACTGAGGAATTGAACTGAGGCCTTTAGCCATGCTAGGCAAGCACTCTACCACTCAGCCACCTTCCCAGCCCCTTTTCCCAATTCTTTGCTGTTGATTGGAGATCAGGCTCTCACAGACTTTCCTGCCTAGGCTGACTTCAAACCGAGGTACTTAGTTCTCAGCCTTCTGAAAAGCTAGGATTATAGGCACGAGCCACCAGCATCCAGATTCACACCATGTTTTTTTGTTTGTTTTTGCTTCTGCTCCAGATTGTAAACATGTCTTGTATGGATTTATATCCTGCTTAGGGCCATAGCCCACACAGTACAAAGCAGAGTTTACCTTCACATGAGGTGAATTCTCCTGGGCATTTAGTGGTGAGGATTACATAGTGTGGGCTATTATAAGACCCAGGCAGTATGTGATAAAATGGGAAAGCACACAGCAGAGACCCTGGAATCTCTTTGATGGCCACAAAGGGAATGTCTGGGTTTCTTCCTTCTTGACATAAGTTCCTTTTTGGATTCTCCACATGTGAAGTTGCTCTGAAGCGATCCTTCTTTGATCTCCAACAGAACGCGCTTTGTAGAGCATTTCCATCCCTGACCCCCTGTGCCTCTCCTTCCCACAATAGTCAGATATTCTTCAGAGATAATGCTATCTGCACAGTAGCTTTTTCTCTTTCATGTCCCTGAGAAGTAGGGGTGGGGAGGCTTCAAACTTAGACACCTACATCATCACTGGAAGGTCTTTGTTGCTTTTCCTTGAGATAAATGGGTGCCGGTGTCTCTGGGCAAAAGGAATCAAACTTTGAACAGTGATTCTCAGATCTCAGCCTCCTGAGTAGCTAGGATTACAGGTGTGTATCACTGATAGCTGGCTGGATTCTTTTTTCTTTTTTGTCAGACCTGGGGGTTGAACTCAGGACCTGGGCACTGTCCCTGTGATCCTTTTGCTCAAGGCTAGCACTCTACCACTTGAGTCACAGCCCCATATCCAGCTTTTTCTGTGTATATTGTCCTGAGGAATCAAACCCAGGGCTTCATACATGCTAGGCAAGCACTCTACCACTAAGCTCTGCATTCCAAGCCCTGCATTCATGTTTGAGGATGGTTTTCTTTCTCTTGTCAGCCCTCTTTCCTTCTTGTAGTTTGCTGAGAACCTCAATTCCTTTCTCCTGAACACCACCAGTTTCTCCTCCAAGTGGAAAAGAGATGGAAAGAATTCAGAGTTTCGTAATGCTTTGTTTTGTCTTTATTTTTCTCCTATTGATTTCTTTGTAATTAAAAAGGTCATAGAAATGTGAGGGGCTGGGAAGGTGAATCAGTGTTAGAGTGTTTGCCTTGCATGCCTGAGGCCCTGGGTTCTATTCCTCAGCACCACATATGCAAAAAGAAAAAGCTGGAAGTTGCACTGTGGCTCCAGTGGTAGAGTGCTAGCCTTGAGCTGAAGAGATGAGGGACAGCTCCCAGGCCCAGAGTTCAGACCCCACGACTGGGCCAAAAAAGAAAAAAAGAAATGTGAGAGAAATGGTAGAAAGATGGACGGGATCCTAATAGATGAGGTGGGTGGAATATGGTGAATAATGGTGAATGCATGTGGTTGTAGAGAATGTGGACTGACAATCATTCCTTCATGCTGAGTTTTTGGGGTAGGGAAGCCAAAGGCCCAGGGAGGGGACTTGAGTGGCCTGTGGAATTTCTGTGGGCAGGGCTCTCAGAGAACAGCGCCCCTGGTGGCCAAATCCAGTGTAGCAGCGCATGTTACTTTGGGAAGCAAAGAACTGTCTGGCCTTGGGCTCCCCACTCACCATGCAGAAACAGGAGAAATGAATTTGCCCGGGGACATTTTTTTTAGATACAGCCATAGAATGCATACATCCCTCTAGAGAATCAGCCTCTGTGGGCAGCTGGTTGTTTAGCAGGGTTGGAGAAGAAAGGAGGGAGAAAGAGCCAGGGATGTTGGTTTCTTGTTTTTAGCTCTGTTAGCGTCTTCTGTCCCCTGTGCTAAGCAAGGTATTGTCAAGTGACTTTTTTAGAAGTGCAGTGTTGGATTGCTCTGCTGGTACTCAGAGACTCTCAGACAAGCATCTTCAGTCTTCTATTCAATAGTTTTCCTGCTGACCCATAAACCACACATCATCTCTGGGCATGGTTCTGTTTCTCTCTCTCTCTTTTTTCTTCTTGTTGCTGG
The DNA here is from genome assembly GCF_024711535.1 of Dipodomys merriami. NCBI lineage: Eukaryota > Metazoa > Chordata > Mammalia > Rodentia > Heteromyidae > Dipodomys > Dipodomys merriami. The sequence continues at coordinate 17,897 of NW_027202949.1, forward strand.
TTTTGGGGCTTAAGCTCAGGGCCTGAGTGTTGTCTCAGAGTACTGTCTATCACTTGAGCCACAGCTCTACCTCTGTGGTGTGTGTGTGTGTGTGTGTGTGTGTGTGTGTGTGTGTGTGTGTGTGTGTGTGTGTGTGTGTATGTGTGTGTGTGTGTGTGTGGTGTTTAATTGACAAAAAGAGTCTCATACATTTTCCTGCCCAGGCTGAGATTGAATGATGAGATCTCAGATCTCAGATCTCTCCTCAGATCTCAGCTTCCCATGTAGCTAGGATTACAGACATGTGCCACTGGTGCCTGAATATGGTTACCTCTTCTTCCTTTTGTCCTGTTTCTGTGGTTCCTTTTGTTCATTCCTGGCTACCTCCATCTGGTGAAAAATGTTTTAGCCATCTTCTTCCCAATCCCTTACCCTTTCAAGAAGCCATGTGTGATATGATTACCAGATGCAATCTCTTTGATCATAAATAGGATCCCATTTTACTTCCTGAACTTCCTGTTACACAATGGCCTCCACAAATGGCCTATCTCCTTCTGTTCTCACAACAAGCCTATGATCAAAGCAGTTGTCTTTTATAAAAATTGCCAAACTGTGGGCCAGTGCTTTATACTTACAATTCTAGCTGAGATCTGAGGATCATGGTTTGAAGCCAGGTTGGGCAGACAAATATGAGAGCCTCTTATCTCCAATTAACCACCAAAAAATAAAGAGCTTTATGTACAGCACCAACCTTGTGCTGCAAAAAAGCTCAGGAGCAGTGCCTAGTCCCTGAATTCAAGCTCTAAGACTGTCATATTCACACACACATACACACACATGCACATATACACACACACACACTTGTCATTTTATAGTTAAGAACTGGAGACACAGGTTAAGAAACTTGTCCAAGATTAACTCACTGACAAACAGCAAAGCTAGGGAATAAACTCATGCCTCATGGGCTCCATCAGTCATACTTGTTCTTCCTGGACTGCCATATCAGCTGCAGAGCTCTGCTTGGGTGTTGGCAACATGAATTATGGCATATTGAGATGGGTGACAAATCCCTGTGTATCACTTGGCAGGGCTGAGCTTGGTGAAGCTATCTGGGTCACCCAGGTGGACATTGTCTCAACAACAGTGATATATTCAGGCCCCATGAGAGAGAGAGACACCAGGGCCTCTTCCTTCTTCTGCATTGGTGCAGGAGGAGCTACAACTTCAAGAAGAGTGAGAATTTGGCTCTGGTCCCTGGGCTACTGCCAAACCAGCCTTGTAGAGGCTGCTTCTGCTTAGGGATTATCACAAATTGCTGGGCCCCACACCTGATAGCCAGCCAGCTGCATGATGTGTTCAGAAAGCCAATAGAAGCCGCCACTGCAGAAAACTTCCGTTTATGTTCTTATCCTCCTCATCCATCATGCCAGACAATGGAATCAGTGCGACAGTCACCTTCATCCCAAATGAGGATTCAGTGTTGAGGGGTCACGTCTCAGGGGGACAGAGGGCCTTAGCTCCCTCGGGGAAGGGCGGTCACCTCCTTCTGGCATGTTTGGCAGGCATTTCCTCTTTCAACCCCCATTTGTTTATGCATGTATTGAGCAAGTTGCTGATGCCTAGCTACTGGTAGCAGCCAGTAGTCTCTGACCTCTTCTAAAAGATGAGAAGAAACAAGTGCTACCATTCCTCCATGGTAGTCAGCAAGAGTCTGAAAGTTTAGTTCTGAGATTGCTGCTAACCATGTGTGTGTGTGTGTGTGTGTGTGTGTGTGTGTGTGTGTGTGTGTGTGTGTGTGTGTGTGTGTGTGTGTGTGTGTGTGTGTGTGCGCGCGTGCGCGCGCACGCACAAATGCTTGCGCATGCATGCCAGTACTGAAGTTGAACTTAGAAACTTCTGCTTGCTCTTGTTCAACTTTGTTGCTTATGGCTGGTTTTCTACCACTTTATCCATACCTGTACTTTCTTGTGCTGGTTAATTGGAAATAACAACCTCCAAGATTTGTATGCCCAGGATTCTCAGATCTCAGCCTCCTGAGTAGCTAGGATTATAGGCATGACTGTCGGCACACAGCTTGTTGCTAATTTTTGAATAAAAGTTCAGAAAGCCATTTTCATCCTTGGAGCCAGAACTAATCCTTTGCTTTTCATGCATGATCTCTCTCTTTACAATTGGTGATTTAAAAATAAATAAATGAGGGCTGGGAAGGTTGCTCAGTGGTAGAGCACTTGCCTTGCATGCCTGAGGCCCTGGGCTCGATTCCTCAGCACCACATAAGCAAAAAGAAAAAAAGTCGGAAGTGGCGCTGTGGCTCAAGTGGTAGAGCGCTAGCCTTGAGTTGAAGAGCTGAGGGACAGGGCTCAGGCCCAGAATTCAGGCCCCATGACCGGACAACCCCTCAAAAAAATAAAAAATATAGATGATCCTTAGTTATGGTGGGCCACGAAATCTTTCAAAAGGCTTAGAAAGGGACTCTGGATGTGGCTCAGTGGTAGAGCGCTTGCCTTGCCTGCATGAGGCCCAGGGTTCGATTCCTCAGCACCACATAAGCAAAAGGAAAAAAGCCGGAAGTGGTGCTGTGGCTCAAGTGGTAGAGTGCTAGCCTTGACCTGAAGAGCTGAGGGACAGCGCCCAGGCCCAGAGTTCAGGCCCCAGACCGGGACCCCCCCCCCCCCGCTGCAAAAAAGATACATTTCAAAAGGCTTAGAAACCAAGCAAAGGCTGGAAGTATAGCTTGATGGTAAAGCATTTGTCTAACGTATATGAGGCCCCCAGTTCATCCAACAGCACAAAACCAAATAGCAGCCAACCAAAGTTCTTCCTCCTGAGCTCTAGCCTCTCTCCAAAGTGACAGCTTTTCCTTTCTGGAAAGCAGTTTTTGGACACGTAAAAAAAATATGAGGGTGTTCTGTGTAGAACCTTGATTTTCTTAGCTAAACCATTTATCTTAGAAGCCTTTCTGTGCCAGTGCAATATGTTGAATTTATTCTTTTTAAAGATTGTGCAGGATTATATTGTAGGGATGTTCAATACTTAATGATGCAACCCAATGGCTCTGTGTGTGTGTGTCAGTACAGGGGCCGAGCACTACCACTTGATCCATAGCTCCACTTCTACTTTTTGTTGGTTAATTGGAGATCAGATCTCACAGACTTTCCTGACTGGGTTGGCTTCAAATTTTGATCTTCTGATCTCAGCTTCCGGAGTAGCTGGAATTACAGGTGTGAGCCACAGGTGTCTAGCCCAGTTTGATATTGACAGATGCTTGTGGGTTTTTCTTTCTTTACTGGTTGCTTTATATACAGCTCTACAATTTCCTTGGCATACTTTAGGCTAAATGCTTAGTGAAGAAACTGCTGATTCAGAAATGTGATTTAATTTATTATAGCTGTTTCCATATTGTCTTCTGAAGCTTGAATATTCTCATAGCATCCTACTGTATGAGACTATTTTTTCCTTACGATTTTCCTTCTTTTGGCCAATCTTGCAAAACCCATTTTCTTGTATGTGGAAGGAATATCCTGTTATCTCTAAAAATGACTTACAACTTCATTTAAAATTTTCTTTTGTGCTACTATATTTGTTTGTATTCTGTCCTTTTTTGGAAGGGAGCTAAGTGAAAGTGTTGTTCATCTGTGTATTCATAAAGGTATTTTTGCTTTTTTTTTTTTTTTTTTTTGGTCAGTCATGGGGCTTGAACTCAGGGCCTGGGCACTGTCTCTGAGCTATTCAGCTCAAAGTTAGCTATCTATCACTTTGAGCAACAGTACCACTTCCAATTTTCTGATGGTTTATTGGAGATAAGAATCTTGGAAACATTCCTTCGTGGGCTGGCTTTGGATCTCAATCCTCATATCTCAGCCTCCTGAATATCAAGGATTACTGGTGTGAGCTACCAGCACCTGGATATTTTTATTTTTTAAGTTGTCTAATAAGAAAAAGGGTTTAGAGAAAAAAGTCCACCTATATGAATGTAACCAAAAGCCGCTTGGCTCTAATTGAGGAGACCAGAAGTAAAGGTAAGAGTGTGAGAGTCATTTGATTGTAAAAACAATCCCATCTCATTATTCTATAGGGACTTGGCCTGTGATGGCCTTGATCCTTTGTGAGTTCCTGTAAGTAATGTGCTAGTCTGCTTTTCCCAGTACTTGTCCCTAATTTGCAATTGTCATAAAGCAATGGTGTTTGGGGTTGGAGGCATGGCTCAGGTGATAGAGCACCAGCCAATGAGCAAAAACATCAGATACCCAGTTTGAGTCCCAGTCTCTAAAGAAAATGTGTGAGGAAAATAAAGTATTACCTCATTGAAATATTACATATAAACATCATAATCACACAGTTTCAAATCTTCATTTAAATCATGGATCCATTTGAGTTGATTTCTTCTTTTAAAACTGCTAGAGGTAGGAATCTGATTTTATTCATCTGCAGGCAAGATATCTAATTTCTCCAGTCTCATGTATTGAAAAGATTGTCCCTTTTCCAGTACCTGCCTGTCTTTTCTGGGCGTGGTCAAACATCACTTGGCTATAGATGGTGGGGTTTATATTTAAGCTCCATATTCAGTTCCATGCATCTAAATGTATTTTTAAATATATTTTTTGCCTATCCTTGGGCTTAAATTTAGGGCATTCAGTTCCATGCATCTAAATATGGCTTTAAATATTTTTGTGCCTGTCCTGGGGCTTGAATTTAGGGCCTGGGTGCTGTCCCTGAGCTTCTTTTACTCAAGGCTAGTTTGACCATTTGAGACACAGCTCCGCTTCCAGCTTCTTTTTGCTTCAGATTAAGATCCTCAGATCTCAGGCTTCTGAGTCTCTAGGATTAAATAAATGAGCCACCAGTGCCTGAATAGTTTTTCATTTTGAATAAAAGTTTACAAAATCAAATACTTCTTTCAAGGATAATTTAATATATATAGTAACCAACAATTTCAATTTTATAACTTTAAAAGGGTGTGTCAGCTGGGCACTGGTGACTCACACCTGTAAGTCCTTGCTACTCAGGAGGCTGGAGATCTGAGGATCATGGTTCAGTGCCAACTCAGGCAAAAAAGAAGTCCGTGAAACTCTTATCTCCTGTTAAACACCAAAAAGCTAGAAGTGGAGCTGTGGCTCAAGTCGTAGAGTGCTAGCCTTGAGCACAAAAGATCAGGGTCAGGGTCCAGGCCCGAAGTTCAAGTCCCAGTTCTGGCACACATGCTCCAGTAAAGAGAAATAGTAGTTATTGGTAATCCCCAATACCCCTTTAAGGCAGAAATCCCATCTTCATCATTTGAATCCTTCCTGTGAGTACTACATAGGTGATTGCATGAATATTGGATGCTTACTTTAGGTGAATGTCATTCTTTGCTAAGCCACAAAGACATGATTCTAACTTTATTTTCTGTGGACTTGCCTCTACATATATGTATATAATTTGTGTATAAATACAAATATATATGTATATAATTTAATGTGATTGTAATGTAATATATGTATAATATTATGTATAATATATGCTAATGTATATGTATACATAAATTATATAAAATTATATAAATATATAAGTAAATGCATACATAAAATTTATGTATAAATTATATACATATGTAATTTAAAATTAAATAAATTTTTATTTTATTTTATTTTATTTTATTTTATTTGAGAACATACTGTACGGAGGGGTTACAATTACATGGGTAGGAAAATGCATACATTTCTTACCAAGCATTGCAGCCTCCTCCTTTGTTTACCCTTCACCTCCCTTCCCAGCCTCCCCCTTCCCCCCAACCAATCATACCCCCCTACCCCCCCCACAGCGACATTGTAAAGCTGGTTTTGACATGACATTTTGTACTTCTCATTGTTGCAACAGGTCCACCTGAATCCTTAAACGACTTGTTTGTCCCCATCTCCTCCACATGTTATACTGACATCAAATATAGTGAAAGCGGGGGTTACACTGTGGGGGAGGGACATACAAAGCAACAAAGAAATAATCTTATAAATGCGTTAGAAACACATGCATGAAAGAAACGAAAACATTAAAATACATATTTAAGGGTTCATTTTCCTAACATCACATTATCTGACCTTTTCCGCTTGACTCATACCTATACTAGATATTGCAAATAAGGGAAACCATGGGACCTATGTTTCTTTGGGCCTGGCTTACTTCACTTAATATAATTTTTTCCCAACCTTTCCATTTCCTAACAAATGGGGAAATGTCATTCTTTCTGATGGAGGCATAGAATTCCATTGTGTATATATACCCCATTTTCTTGATCCATTCATCTACTGAGGGGCATCTAGGTTGGTTCCATATCTTACCTATGGTAAATAATGCTGCAATAAACATAGTTGTGCTGGTAGCTTTAGTGTGGTCTTGTTTGTAAACATTTGGGTAAATGCCCAAAAGTGGGATTGCTGGATCATAGGGGAGATCTATGTGAAGTCTTTTGAGGAACCTCCATACTACTTTCCAAAGTGGTTGAACAAGTTTACATTCCCAACAACAATGAAGTAAGGTTCCTTTCTGTCCACATCCCCTCCAGCATCTGTTGTTAGAGTCCTTGATTTTTGCTGTTCTAACTGCAGTGAGGTGCTATCTCAATGTTGTTTTGATTTGCTTTTCTTTTATGGCTAGGGATGTTGAACATTTCTTCATTGTGTCTATTGGCCATCCTTCTTTCTTCTTCAGAGAAGCTTCTCTTTAAGTCTTTCGCCCACTTATTTATTGGGCAGTTGTTTCTTTGAGGATTTGTTGAAGGGTGGTTTAATTTTTTGAGTTCCAAGTATATTTTAGATATGAGACCCTTGTCCGTTGTATTGCTAGTAAAGATCTTCTCCCAATCGGTGGGCTTTCTATTGATCTTGCTAGCTATGTCATTTGCCCTACAGAAGCTCTGCAACCTTATGCATTCCCATTTGTCTAACCTTTCTTTGATTTGTTGTATTTCCGGGTCTCTATTCAGAAAATTTCGGCCTGAGCCAAGGAGACCTAGGGTTTCTCCTATTCCATCCTGTAATGTTTTCAGAGTGTCTGCTTTGAGTTCAAGGTCTTTGATCCATTTGGAGTTGATTCTGGTGCAGGGTGATATAGAAGGATCTAGCTTTAGTTTTCTACGTGTAGTTAACCAATTTTGCCAGCACCATTTACTGAAGAGGCTATCTTTCTTCCATTCTATTGTTTTAGCTTCCTTATCGAAGATTAGATGGCTATAGGTCTGTAGGTTCATTTCTGGGTTTTCAATTCTATTCCATTGGTCCTGAGGTCTGTTCTTATGCCAATACCAAGCTGTTTTGATTACTATGGCTTTATAGTAGAGTTTGAAATTTGGTATTGATATTCCTCCAGTAGTGTTCTTTCCGTTGAGGAGCGTTTTTGCTATTCTGGGTCTTTTATTGTTCCATATGAATTTTTGGATTGCCTCTTCTATTTCCTTGAAGAATGAGGGTGGAATTTTGATAGGTATCGCGTTGAATTTGTAGATACCCTTGGGAAGTATTGCCATTTTCACGATGTTAATCTTTCCAATCCAGGAGCATGGGAGGTTTTGCCATTTTTTAAGTTCTGTGTTGATTTCCTTTTTCAAGATTTTAAAGTTTTCATCATAGAGGTCCTTCACTTCTTTAGTTAAGTTAATCCCTAGGTATTTTATTTTTTGTGGGGCTATTACAAATGGAGTTGCTTTCCTAATTTCAGCCACACTTTTCTCATTGTTGGCATACAGAAAAGCCATTGATTTTTGGGGTTTAATTTTATACCCTGCTACTTTGCCAACATTTTGAATCAGCTTGAGTAATTTGGGAGTGGAGTCTATGGGATTCTTTAAATACAAGATCATGTCATCTGCAAAGAGGGAGAGTTTTATTTCTTCTTTCCCTATTTGGATCCCCTTTATGTCTGCATCTTGTCTTATTGCTGTAGCTAGGCATTCTAATACTAGATTGAAGAGAAGTGGAGAGAGTGGGCATCCTTGTCTTGTTCCTGAGTTAAGAGGAAATGGCTTTAGTTTTTCACCATTGAGTATAATGCTGGTTTGTATAATGTAGGTTTCTCATATACAGCCTTTATTGTATTGAGGAATGTTCCATGGATTCCTAATTTTTCAAAAACCTTCATCATAAAGGGGTGTTGGATCTTGTTGAATGCTTTTTCTGCATCTATTGAGATTACCATGTGGTTCTTATTCTTGCTCCTGTTGATGTGATGAATAATATTAATTGATTTGCGTATATTGAACCAGCTTTGCATCCCTGAAATGAATCCTGTTTGATCATGGTGTATGATATTTTGGATGAATTGTTGAAGTCGATTGGCCAAAATTTTGTTGAGAAGTTTTGCATCAATGTTCATCAAAGAAATGAGTCTATAGTTCTCTTTCTTTGATGAGTCCCTGCCTGGTTTTAGGATGAGGGTTATGAGGGCTTCATAGAATGTGTTCGGTAGTGAGCTTTCTCTTTCAATTTCATTGAAGAGTTGGAGGAGTATTGGTGTGAGCTCTGCTTTGAAGGCCTTGTAAAATTCTGTTGTAAAACCATCTGGTACTGGACTTTTCTTAGCTGGGAGGTCTCTTATTGCTGTATCTATTTCAATGCTTGATATGGGCCTATTAAGCTGGTTTAACTCATCTTGGTTTAGTTTTGGCATGTCAATATTTGCTAGGAAAAGGTCCATTTCTGTCAAGTTCTGAAACTTATTAGCATGAAGTTTTGAGAAGTATTCCCTTATAATATTCTGAATCTTGGTTGTTTCCGTGGTGATGTTTCCATTCTCATCTCTGAGTTTATTAATTTGGGTGTGTTCTCTCCTTTTTCTGTTAAGTTTTGCTAAGGGTCTGTCAATTTTGTTAAGTTTTTCGAAGAACCAACTCTTTGTTTTGTTGATTTTTCTATAGTTTTTTTGGATTCTAATTCATTTAATTCTGATTTAATTTTGATTATTTCTTTCCGTCTACTGGATTGTTGTTTATCTTGCTGCTCTTTTTCAAGGAGGTTTAGATGTGTCATTAAATTGTTAGTTTCCGATCTCTCCAATTTGTTGATGTAGGAGCTCAGAGCTGTAAACTTGCCTCTGAGTACTGCCTTTGCTGTGTCCCAGAGGAACTGGTAATTTGTGTGTTCATTTATGTTGAATAGCATGAACATTTGAATTTCCTTTCTAATCTCTTCCATGACCCACTCATTATTCAGCAGTGTATTGTTCAGCCTCCATGTGATACCGGACTTTCTTTGGTGGCTTTTGGTGTTGAGTTCTAATTTTATTTCCTTGTGGTCAGAAAGAATGCAAGGTATAACTTCAATGTTTCTGAATTTAGACAAGTTTGCTTTGTGGCCTAAAATGTGGTCTATTTTAGAAAACGTTCCATGTGCTTCTGAGAAAAACGTGTATTCTGATGCTGCTGGTGAAATGTTCGGTAAATGTCTGTTAAGTCTAGTTGATCTGTGCACCTGTTTAGATCTGCGGTTTCTCTGTTGTGTTTTTGCCGAGTTGATCTATCTAGTGGGGAGAGTGGTGTGTTAAAATCCCCAACAATTAATGTCTTTGGATCTATATGGGATTTGAGGGAAAGTAGTGTTTCTTTGATAAATTTGGGTGCTCCATTGTTTGGCGAATAGATATTTAGAATTGTAATATCCTCCTGAAGGAGAGATCCTTTAATTAGTATGTAGCGACCTTCTTTATCTCTTCTCACGAATTTTAATTTGAAGTCTATTTTATCTGATATTAGGATTGCAACTCCTGCCTGTTTATGAGGGCCGTTTGCTTGGTAGATTTTGTTCCAGCCTTTAACATTGAAAATGTATTTGTTTTTACGGGCAAGATGTGACTCCTGCCGGCAGCAGATAGAAGGGTCTTGTTTTTTAATCCAACTAGACAGTCTATGTCGCTTAATTGGAGAGTTCAGTCCGTTAACGTTAAGAGATAGGACTGATAGGTATTTGGGAGTTCCTGCCATGTTATCCACCTTCTTGGGGGCTGTGAAAACTGGGTTCTTCCTAAGGTTCTTGGATTCTCAGTTTGGGTGCAGTTTCTTGGCCTTTGTTGCGGTCTTGTTGGTTTTCTATGTGTAGGACATCTTTAAGAAACGTTTGTAGGGCTGGTTTGGTGGAGATGTATTGTTTCAATTTTTCTTTGCTGTGGAAGGTTTTTATTTGGCCTTCAGTTATGAAGGAGAGTTTAGCTGGGTACAGTATTCTTGGTTGATAGTTGTTTGTTTTTAGGGCATGGCATACGTCATTCCAGGCTCTTCTTGCTTTGATTGTCTCTGCTGAGAAATCTGAGGTATTTCTAATTGGTTTCCCTTTATAGGTGATTAACCTTTTCTCCTTGACAGCTTAAGGATCTTTTCCTTGTTCTGAGTTGATCCTGTGTGGATTATAATGTGACAGTGGGATGTCCTATTCTGGTCTGGTCTATTTGGGGTTCTAAAAGCTTCTTGTATCTGAATAGGCCTATCTTTTTGTATGTTTGGGAAGTGCTCTGCTAGGATCCTGTTAAACAAATTTCCTAGACCATTAACTTCTCTTTCTAGGTGCTCCTCTACACCCATTATCCTTAGATTGGGCCTTCTGATGGTGTCTTCCAGGTGTTGGATAGACCTATCATATTTCTTGGGTTTGTCTTGGATGGTTGTATGTTCTTTCTCTATAATATCTAGGCTGTCTTCAATCCGTGAGATTCGATCTTCTGCATGGTCTAACCTGCTGTCAAGAGTCTCTACTTTGTTTTTTATCTCTTTTCCTTCTAATTGGTCAGCTTTGATGGCTTCAAATTCTTTGTTGAAGCTCTGTTTTAGGTCTTGTATGAATTTCTTTACTTCCTTAATTTGGTGTTCAGTGTTTGTTCTCAAATCACTTAGTTGATTGGTTATGGTTTCATTGGACTCCCTTTCCTTCTGTTGGGTTCCATTCAGCATTCCCTTTGTTGTCTCCCTGACTTCTTTCAGCTCTTTGTTAATGGATTCCATGAATGCCTTTAGTGATCTTTGTGTATTCTCTACCTGGTCTCTCATTTCCTGAATTACTCTTTGATTAGCTTCCTCCCGTCTGTGGGATTCCTGCAGTTTTCTTTCTTCCCGTTCATGGGATTCCTGCAGTTCTCTTTGAGTGTTCTCAGCCTGCTCATGCCATTCCTCCCTTTCTCTTTGCGTATTCTCAAGTTGTTCACGCAAATCCTGTATCAGTTTTTGAGTAGCTTCCTCACGCTTATGATATTCCTGTATAAACTTTGGGATGCCTCCTCTCTCTCCCTATCACGCACATACAGAGTCCTTTGTACATTGTCAAACTTCTCATTCATGATGTTTGCTAGTAGTGTTTGTAGAGCTATTTGGGAACTCTTCTCTGGATTATTCTTTATCTGTTCTAATCCCAATTAAATAAATTTAAAAATTAAAATTAAAGATTAAAATATGCCTCCATCAGCCATACTGTCCTTATGTGTTCTAATTTCTCTTCACTATTTTCAGACATATTGAGTGTACAACCGATTGTAGAAAACATTGTACAATAGATTCTAGAATATGTTCCAGACTCAATCCTGGAGACTATTCCAATGCCTATTCTAGAACCCATTTAGAACATACTTTCTGGAAATGTTCTAGAACATATTTTTGGAATTATGACCTGTTGAGTTTCTGACTTGTTTGAACCTCTATATGTCCCTGTTTGTCTCTCTGTTTTCTGTCTGCTCTCCTATTGGGGTCTCTCCTGTTGTCATGTTTGTGAATTCCTTATCTTATTTTCCCTTACTGAACCTCATGTCCATCACCTTGCTTTTTTGCTCTTGTCATCTTGGTGAAGAGCTTGTTTTTTTAATATATATTTTTATTGTAAATATACTGTACAGAGGGGTTATTGTACGGAGGTTACAGTTGCTTGAGTAAGGTAATGAGTACATTTCTTATCGAGCATTGTTATCCCCCCTTTGTTTTTCCCCTATGGTTCCTTTCCTCCCCACCTCCCCAACTCCTCTCAACACTCCCCGCCTCTGTGCCTGAGGTTCTAAAGTTTGTTTTCAACATGGTGTCTTGTACATCTCATTGTTAAAATGAGCCAACCTCTATCCCTATTTAAGCATCTTGTTTTTTCCCTTCCCCTCCCCAAATTAGAAAAATGTTTATACAAGGATCAGGACACTAGAATCAAATACAGTGAAAACAGGGGTTATACCATGGGGAAGGAACATACCAAAGAAACAAAAAACCCACATACTACATTATAAATATGTTAAAAACAATAGCTAGAAAGAAAAAAAAAACACTGTCTATCTTGGGTTTCATTTTGCTTAATATCATCTTATGGTCATATGTACACAGCTTTTGACGTTTGCTGCGTGTCCTAGACATAGACCAGTTATTGCAAATAAGAGAAACCATGGGACCTATGTTTCTTTGGGCCTGGCTTACTTCATTTAATATAATTTTTTCCTAGTCTTTCCATTTGCTAACAAATGGGGCAGTGTCATTCTTTCTGATGGAGGCATAGAATTTCATTGTATTTATATATACCACATTTCTTGATCCATTCATCTACCGAGGGCATCTGAGTTGGTTCCATACCTTAGCTGAGATAAACATAGTTGTGCTGGTAGCTTTAGTGTAGTCTTGTTTGTGATCATTTGGGGCCCAAAACTGGGATTGCTGGGTCATAGGGGAGCTCTATGTGGAGTCTTTTGAGGAACCTCCATACTACTTTCCAAAAGTGGTTGAACAAGTTCCCACTCCCACCAATAATGCAGTAGGCTTCCCTTCTGTCCACATCTCCTCCAGCATCTGTTGTTATTAGCTTTCTTGATTCTAGCCATTCTACGTGGGGTGAGGTGGAATCTCAATATTGTTTTGATTAGCTCTTCTTTTATGGCTAGAGAAATTGAGCATTTCTTCATGTATCTATTGACTGTAGTGAAGAGCTTCTTTGGGGATTTTTCTCAGAATAGACACACAGGCGCAAACATTGAAAGGAAAACTGTTTCCTGAAATATTACTGGTTTAATCTTTGCACTTCATTGACCTTTGACTTGGGAAGAGGACTCTGGGTTAGAAATTATTTTCTCTTCTCATTTAAAAGGCCTGGTTTCATTTTCTTTAAAGTTTCATGAAGTTCTATTGAGTGAGAATTGGTGTGTATACACGTGGGTTTTTTTTCTCTAGGGGAATTTTTAGCTTTTTAAATATGATTTTAATTTTAAAATAATTTAAATTTTAATACAAAAATTTAAATATTATTTTAATATAATTTATTGTTCATATATTTAATATAATTTTAATGTGTTGTGCAGAGAGCCTACTATTTCATAAGTCAAGTAATGAGTCCATTTCTCCTTTTGGACACTGTCACCCCTTCCTTTACTTTCCCTGTTTCCCCCTCCCATCCCTGCCCAAAAGTTATGTAAGTCATTTTCCACATAGTGTCTCCTGAATAGCATAAGTGCATTTGTTTATTCTCCCTTCCTCCCTTTCTGGGCCCTTTCTTTACTCACCTCACAGAAGAAAAAAAAGCAAAAATACCATCACCACCGAAAACAACATTTATATCTTTTGTTCTTCATCTGGAGAAATTGGAAATTTATTTGATCATTGATTGTTGAGCACTAGACTTGACTTAAGCCTGTTTTATCCTGTACTGATCTTTTGGTTGTTTTGTCTGTTGTGGGGCTCGAGCTCAGGGCCTGGATACTGTCCCAGAACATTTTTGTGCTCACAGCTAGTGCTCTACCACTTGAGCCACAGCACCATTTCTGGGTTTTTGAGTTTTAGAGATAAGAGGCTCACAGGGACTTTGCTGACCAGGTTGGCTTTGAACAATTATCCTCAGATCTCAGCCTCCTTAGTATCTAGGATTACAGACATGAGCTTGTAATTACAGCTCAGCTTGTGCTGAGCCTCTCACTGTGGAAACTCAGGTTATTTCCTTATAGGAAAGAATTAGAAAATATTCTGTGATTACTGCCTTTCTATTCTTCCCCCATTTCTGTATCAGAATTCCTGTTACACAGGTGCTGGAATTTCTGGAGGGATTATCTGTCTTTCTAGTATTTTCTTCCTTGTTATCCATTGTTTAGTCTTTTATGTATTTATATTTGCTAGATTATCTTCTCTGTCTTATGATCCATAGATTTTTATTTCTCCAATCACATCCTTATTTTCAAAGAGTTCTTTCAGCTTTGATATGACTCCTTTAATAGAATCATATTTTAACTTTATGGATTCAGTGTCTCTGGCAGCTCTCTCTCACAGGCTACTAAGGACAGATTTTATTTTTCTCTTTCAGTTTTTCATCTTCCTGAATAGTACTTGTTCCACTCTCCTCTCAGCTCTGACCCCTCCAAAGTATATATATCCTATCTTGTCTTTTTCTGTTGTTGTTCAAGTCTTTTCTCTTACATCAATCTTCTTTGGTTGTCTGCTTATATTTAAGCATGGGTACCACTGACAGGGTTCATCCAGAGTTTTTTGTGTGCGTGTATGTTTGCATTTTATGGGCTGACTTAGGAGAATTCTGAGGGGTATTTTCTTCTTGAGGTCTTTTCTCTGTGAGATGTTTGAGTTATGCAGAAAACAATTTCTCATATCTTGCTAAGAAAATGTGGCTATCTCTGCTTTGGTATTCCAATTAGAAATAAATCCTAAGCCCAGCACTGGTGGCTCACGCCTGTAATCCTAGCTACTCAGGCGGCTGAGATCTGAGGATCACAGTTCAAAGCCAGCCCAGGCAGGAAAGTCCTTGAGACTCTTATCTCCAATAAACTACTCAGAAAACCATAAGTGGGGCCGTGGCTCAAGTGGTAGATCGCTTGCCTTGAGCTGAAAAGCTGAGGGACAGCGTCCAGGTTCAGAGTTGAAACACCACGACTGAAAAAAAAAAAAGAAAGAAAGAAAGACAGAAGGAAACTAATGCTAGAGTCTCAGCAACCCCAGCCTTCCTTATCTACTCTGAGATCTTGGTTTTATTCATGCTTCAGAATCAATTGTCAGCATGGTTTGGGGCACAACTCCCCTAAGTTAGGGAGGACATGTGGAATGGTTTTCTTTTTTCCCCCAAGTTTTTTTTTTTTTTATGAAAATTTTCAACCTTTTTTTTTTTTGCTGATCCTGGAGCTTGAACTCAGGGTCTGCTTGCTGTCCTTTAGCTCTTTTGATCAAAGCTGTTGTTCCACCACTTAAGCCGGACCCCTACTTCTATCTTTGTGTTGGTGCATTGGGGATAAGAATCTCTCTGATTTTTGGCTTAGACTGGCTTTGAACCATGACCCTCAATATCTCTGCCTCCTGCAGAGTTACTATTACAGATGTTAGCCACCAATGCCTAACAATTGTGTTTTATATGCCAACTCTTGTATCCTTTTACCCCTTTATGTTTTATACATAAACCCTTGCAATCTCCAATTTCCATACAGGCACAGAGAGGCAGTTTTACACAAGAAGAGATTCATGTCATGGAGGCAAGGAGGAGGAACCAGGAATGGAGTCCTAGTTTTCTACTTCTGGATCCTGGCAGGTAATAGCTATTTCAGATCCAATTGTAGAATAAATGAGCACATTTATTCTCACATGTTGGGATGACCATACTGATAAGTGTTTGGGGGAAAATAGGAGGCTCCAACTGACCACTCCTCCAAGAGATTTCCATTTGCCTGAGGCACTGGATATTATATTTGTAGTCCAATGGTAAAGGGGTCAACACGGATGATATTCATAATGGCAGGCATTTATCTGTTGTCTGACCTCTGGACACCTTCAGAATCAGAACAGGTTTGCTCAAATGAGTTCTAGATTTAGTCCTCATCCAGATGTCGTACAGAGTCCCCCAGAGTGCCTGACATTTAGTAGTTTCTACAGTCATTTGTTGAAGGATTGCCATAAATCACTTAAGTCCTATTAATCAAATGGTCAATCTTTTAATCATTAAGTTGCCAAGTTGAAAGGGACTTTTAGTCTGTGTCACACCTGAGGTCCAAACATTTTTAAAAATGAGGTCAGGCATTGACTCTACCCTCTTGTTCTCTGTTATTATCAATCTTCTTTATCCTCGCACTGATCTCAAATGTCTGGCTCCAAATTCTATTTGTGTGACTGCCCCTTTCCCCAAGAAAGAACATCTTCAATAGCTCTTCTTTTATTCTATTTTTTTCTTTCCTTTGGGTTCTTGAGCATAAGGTCTCCTGTATAAGTCAAGGTTGACTTCTAAGCAGTCCTGAGTGGCCTTGAACTCATGACTTTCTGCTGATTGGGATTATAGGCATGTACTATTTCATACCCACCCTGCAACAAGTTTTTCCTGCGTATCAATTAACTAATGATTATATCATCAAACAAACCTGCAGAATGACCAAACAAGTAGCCATGAGCCTTAGAGATTTTGTGCTTTCTCCTGCGGTTATAGCCTGATAAGCATTGCAAAAAGCTTAGCAATATTTCTGTCCTCTAGAAACTCATAGTCTAGATGGCAACAGTAAATCGAGACCAATCAGGGGAGCTTTTGTTGTGGTTTCTCTGAAAAAGGGACTCATACAGTGGGCTCAGATTGAGTGCACATGACAGGAAGTGTACACCCCAAACAGCAAATTTCTTCTTTATATTTGCCTAACTTTCCACCAAAATGCCAAGACTTTGCCCACTTTCATCACTTGTATGGCCAGTGTCTAGAACAGTACTCAGATATTTCAGGGAGAAGGAGGTAGAGGTGAAGGTAGATACATGGGGTAGATTTAGACTAACAGCTATAATAACTTTTCTTCTGAGGATATGTGTTTATTGTTGCCCCTAGTAAGTTATCTCATGAACACATATCCAAAACAAAATCAAACAAAAAATTCCCTTCCATCTCTGAAAGCATCTCATTCTATGATTTTATAAACTTTACAAGTGCTAGTGGTTAGTAATAGAAGTTTGGTTATTTCAATAGCTGGTGGAGGACAACATAGTATGTATTTTTGAGCTATTTTATTCCCTGAGGTTATACTTCTGTTAGGTTTTTTTTAAAAAATGTAGTCAAAGGTAGGGAATGTCTCCTAGTCTATGACAAGGCTCTGTTGGTCGGTCTCAAGGTGTCTGCACACCGACCTACTAATATGGCTAAAGTCTATGATGTAAGACAAGGTCTAGAAGAAAGTCCATTCAACCTTGCCAAACCCTTTTACTTTGCTGAGTTCCTTACCTCTGGACAGGAAATGATATTCAGTCCTGGATTTAAAGGATGCTTTTTGCAGCCTTCCTCTGGCCCTGAAAAGTCAGGTATTGTTTGCATTTGATTGGTATGATCCTGAGGGAAGCATCAGCAGAGAGCTAACATGGACTAGACTTCCCCAGTGATTAAAAAATTTCACTACTCTGTTTGATGAAGCATTTCACGAAGACCTACGTGAGTATCGGGAAAAGAACCCAGGGCTGAGTCTGTTGCAGTATTTTGATGATCTACTGATAGCCACTAAGACCAAATTAGAATGCAGAGAAGGAACTGCCAATCTGTTACAAACTCTGGGAAAGGAGAGGTATCGGGCATCGGCTAAGAAAGCCCAGCGTTGTAAACCAGAAGTACAGTATTTGGGATATATCCTCAGAGATGGGCAGAGGTGGCTGACTGAGGCAAGAAAAGAGACTGTGTTAAAGATACCCACTCCAAAAACTCCAAAGCAAGTGAGGGAGTTTCTGGGAACTGCAGGATTCTGCAGACTATGGATACCAGGATTTGCAGAAATAGCCCATGCCCTGTATGAGGCCACAAAACTAAAATAAAATAACTATTTGTACTGATTCACAACAGCAGGCCTTTGAACTTCTGAAGCAACTCCTCTTGCAGGCCCCAGCATTGGCCTTGCCAGATGTATCTAAACCTTTTACCCTTTTTTTGTGGATGAAAAGGAGGAAGTGGCTAAGGGGGTGCGAACGCAGAAGCTGGGACCATGGAAAAAGCCTGTAGTTATTTATCAAAAAGGCTGGACTCTGTGGCAACTGGATGGCCACCATGCTTACGAATAATAACAGCAGTGGCTCTCCTGGTTAAAGATGCCACTAAGATAATGCTGGGACAGCTCTGACTGTGGCCACTCCCCATGCTCTGGAAGGAGTTCTTAAGCACCACCTGATAGATGGATAAGCAATGCCAGGATGACCCAATATCAGGCTCTCCTTCTCAACTCAGGACACTTAACCTTTTGTGTGCCAACTTCCCTCAACCCAGTAACTCTACTGCCAGATCCTGGCTACAAGCGGCGGCTACATCAATGTGAGGAAATACTAGCTCATGTCCATGGGACCAGAGCAGACCTGCAAGACCAAGTACTGCAGAATCCTGACCTGACCCTGTACACCGATGGCAGCAGTTTCATCAGGGATGGACACAGGTATGCAGGAGCTGCAGTGACCAGGAAGATCAGGCAGTTTGGGCGGAAGAATTGCCCAGAGGGACCTCAGCCCAGCGAGTGGATCTATTGGCATTAACAAAAGCCTTAAACATGGCTGGAAGGAAAAGATTGAATGTCTACACAGATATTAGGTACGCCTTTGCAACAGCCCATATACATGGAGCTATGTATAAAGAAAGAGGCCTGCTAACAGCAGAAGGAAAAAACTATTACAAATAAGGAAGAGATTTTTGGGACTGCTTAGAGCTGTGTGGGAGCTGGCCATCATGCACTGTCCAGGGCATCAAAAAGGGGACACCAAGACAGTGAAAGGCAACAGATTGGCCGATCAGACTGCTAGACAAGCAGCAGCGGGAAAATTAATAATCTTGGTGGCCAGACACACACATCCTGGACCTAGAATGCTACCAGTACAGGCAGACTACACTAAAGAAGAAGAGGAATGGGCATAAAAACATCCTATGGCCCCCAAACTAGATGGATGTTGGCACCTAGCTAACTCAAAAATTTTAATTCCCTGAGTTCTAGGACTAGAGATGTTAAAAAGAATTCACTCTGCCTCACACATGGGAACCAGGAGGATGCAAGACTTGCTAAGAGGCTCGAATATCAAGATAAGAGAAGGAAATGGACTAATAGAAGACATTGTTAAAAAATGTAGAGCATGACAGCTAACTAATGCCAGAAGGGGATAGGAAGTTAATGGAAGCCGAATAAGGGGTCTAGGCCGGGAACGAACTTGGAGGTGGCTTTCACTGAACTTAAGAAAGGAAAGTTTGGTTACAAGTATTTACTAGTGTTTGTAGACATCTTTTCAGGATGGACCAAGGCTTTCCCAACCAAGCAAGAGACTGCAGGAATAGTGGCCAAGAAGATTGTAGAGGAAATTCTCCCAAGGTATGGGTTTCATGCAGTAATAGGGTCGGACCATGGACCAGCCTTTGTATCCAAGGTAAGTCAGGGAATAGCCACTGAACTGGGGACAGATTGGAAATTGCACTGTGCTAATAGACCCCAGCATTCAGGACAGGTTGAAAGAATGAATTGGACCCTAAAAGAGACCTTGACTAAATTAGCCTTGGAGACTGGTGCAGACTGGGTGACTCTTCTTCCCTTGGCCCTATTGAGAGTTAGGAACTCTCCTTACCAGTTAGGATTGACTCCCTTTGAGATCATGTATGGCAATCCAACTCCAATGATCCTTAGCCTCCAATCAGAATTATTGGTGGAGCTGGGTGATGGAGAATTAATAACCACTCTTCCATCCTTGCAGAAAGTGCAAGAAGAAATCTGGCCTAAGACAAAAGCCATTTATGAATCTGCTTCTATACCCACATCTCACTCTTTCAGGCCTGGGCACTGGGTCCTGGTCAGAAGGCATCACGCATGGACACGAGCCCAGGTGGAAAGGTCCATATATGGTGATTCTGACCACTCTTAAAGCTTTAAAGGTGGACGGAGTAACTGCGTGGATCCACCACACCCATGCCAAGCCAGCTGATCCCTTCAATCCTGAGGAGGAGGAGCCAGCAGCATCTTCAGTGTCAGCAAGGGAGGGTGTGCCTCACCCAAATAACCCACTAAAATTGAAGATCTGAAGATTGTCCAGGGACTGATTCTACTATTGATAAGTATGTGGTAAATGGAATTAACCCTCATGCCCCTTACCAACTAACTTGGCTGGTGACTCCTAAATGGGGCGAACCCATTCCTGTGGCAACAACAGAAGCCCCAATTAATACCTGGTGGCCAGACTTAATAATAGACTTATGTGATTTACCAATTGGGAGTTGGGATATTCCCGACCATTATGACCCTAGCAAACTGCCTGAATGCAATGGCCAAACAACTTGTACAGCAACAAAAAGACATTGTAACTCACATGGGCTAGACAAAACGCCAGGAGGATGTGCAACCCCAGCCAGAAGATATTACTTAGGGAGATGGACTATCTATGTCTGTCCTAGAGATGGGAGGAGCCCAGATCTTGCAAAAAAGTGCGGTTATGAACAAGACTATTTTTGCAAAGAATGGGGTTGTGAAACCACAGGAGATGGACATTGGAAGCCGTCCTCTAACTGGGACCTTATTACTATGGCTAGAAAATGAACCTATCAGGGTGAAAAAATTTGTGGAGCAATTCTAGATAGACCGTTAAAGAATTCCGGTGTAATCCTCTAACTATTACTTTTACTGAGATAGGGAAACAATTTTGTGGTTGGGCCCAAGGAAGGACATGGGGACTGAGGCTATATAAGGATGATTATGACCATGGATTAATTTTCAGAATAAACCTTAGACAAGAGGTCATTAGAATAGCCCTGGTGGGCCCTAACCAGGTTATTCAGCCTATTCTGCCCGAGAAAGCCCCACCTGCACCACCCCAACCTGAAAACATAACGAGACTTATAGTTACAGAGTAACACCCTACATTAGTAGGGCAGCAACCCCAAGACAATTAGAACCAGTGGACCTAGTACTAGTATTGCCTACAAATTCACTAATAGAATTGATTATAGGTTCCTTTGCATTATTAAATGCCTCTACCTCAGAATTAACTAACTCTTGTTGGCTATGCTATGACACTGTACCACCTTATTATGAGGGGATAGCAGTAGTAGGTAATGTAACCATGTCTGTGAGTCAAAAGGAGTGCAGATGGACTAGTCAAGTTAGATTAACAATGGGCCGAGTCAAGGGATCTGCATAGGTGAAGTACCTCAGGATATGAACTGGATATGCAACAAAACCACAAAACTGCCTTAGAAAGGGAATGAACAAATGAAATATTTGATCCCTCCTAGCAATACATGGTGGGTGTGTAATCAATCTGGACTAACTAGTTGTGTGCATATAAAAGTTATAATGAATGCAGGGGAATGTTGTGTGATGATAAGATTGTTACCAACCCTTTTTTTTTTTTTACCATAGTAATGAAGAATTTTTAGATTTATATGAAGCTCCAAATTTTAAGAAAGATTAAGAAAGATAGATATAAAAGAGAGCCTTTCACAGCTATTACAATTAGCCTGCTGTTAGGTGCAAGCATTTGGAGGGTTAGGAACAGAAATAGCGGCTTTAAAAAGACAGGAACAGCATTATTCAGCCTTGAGGGAATCAATAGATGAAGATATTAAAAGAATAGAAAGCTCGATTTCCCACTTGCAAGATTCCTTAAACTCTTTAACAGAGGTGGCCTTACAGAATAGAAGAGGACTAGACTTACTATTTTTACAACAAGGTGGATTATGAGCTGCATTAGGAGAAGAATGCTGTTTTTATGTAAATCACTCAGGGGTAGTAAAAAATAACATGGCAAAAGTTAGGGAAAGATTAGAAGAATGAAAGAAAAAATGACAGTCTGGACAAGGATGGTTTGAATCATGGTTTAATTTTTCTCCTTGGTTAACTACCTTAATTTCTACATTAATTGGACCCTTGCTAACAGTACTGCTATTGTGTACTGTTGGGCCTTGCTTTCTAAACAGATTGTTACAATATATAAGGGAAAGGTTGGAGACTATATCATTAATGGTAAAACACACCTATTCTCCTGTAAACACATCTGATGTTGAAACTGAGATGTAATGTCATCAAGATTGATAACTGTGCCAAAACTCAAGGGAGGAATGTAAGAACCAGACTAAAGCCTTATTGTGACAGCTTCTAATGAATAGAGTGAAAACATGCAAAGGTCTCAGTGTGAGCATGACAAGGATAAGAGAAAGCAAAAAAAGATCAATACATGAATGTCATGAGCGTGAGGAAGCTACTCAAAGATTGATACAGGAATTTCGTGAGCAGATTGAGAACACTTAAAGAGAAAAAAAGGAATTGCCTGAGCAGGTTCAGATCGAAGAGATTGACAAGAATTGCGTGAGAAGGTTGAGATCAGTCAAAGAGATAGATAGGAATTGTGTGAGCTACCTGAGAACAGATGAAGAGAAAGTCAGGAATGGCATGAGCAGGCTGAGAACACTCAAAGAGAACTACAAGAATTGCATGAAAGTGAGGAAGCTAATCAAAGAGAAATATAGGAACTGAGAGATCGGGATGAGAATAGACTAAGATCAATAGAGGCATTCATGGAATCCATAAACAGAGAGCTGAAAGAAGTCAGGGAGACCAAAAAGGAAATGCTGAATGGAGCCCAACAGAAGGAATGGCAGTCCAAGAAAAGCATAACCAATCAACTAAGTGATTTGAGCATATACACTAAACACCAAATTAAGGAAGTAAAGAAGTTCATAGAAGATCTAAAAAAAAAGCTCCAACACAGAAGTTAGAAGGAAACTGACAAATTAGAAGGAAAAGAAATAAAAAAAAACAAAGTAGAAAGTCTTGCCAATAGGTTAGTCCATGCAGAAGATCAAATCTCAGGGATTGAAGACAGCCCAGGTATTATAGAGAAATAACATACAACCATCCAAGACAAATCCAAGAAATATGACAGATCTATTCAACATATGGAAGACATCATCAGAAGTCCTAATCTGAGGATAACGGGTATAGAGGAACACACAGAGAGAGAAGTTAATGGTCTAGGAAATTTGATTAACAGGATACTAGCAGAGAACTTCCCAAACATGCAAAAGATAGGCCTATTCAGACACAAGAAGCTTTTAGAAGTCCAAGTAGGCCAGTCCGGAACAGGACATCTCACCAAAACAATATAATTTGCAAAGGATCAATTCAGACCAAGGAAAAGATCCTTAAAGCTGTCAAGGAGAAAAGATCAATCACCTATAAAGGGAAACCAATTAGAATCACCTCAGATTTCTCAGCAAAGACAACTAAAGCAAGAAGAGCTTGGGATGTTGTATGCCATTCCGTAAAGAGAAACAACTATCAACCAAGAATCCTGTATCCAGCTAAACTCTACTTCATAACTGAAGGTCAAATAAAAACCTTCAATAGCAAAGAAAAATTGAAACAATATATCTCTGCCAAGCCAGGCCCACAAAATATACTTAAAGATATCCTACACATAGCAAACCAACAAGACCACAATAAAGACCAAGAAACTGCATCCAAACTGAGAATCCAAGAACCATAGGAAGAACCCAGTTGGCACAGCTTCCAAGAAGGTGGATAAAATGGCAGGAACTCCAAAATCCCTCTCAGTCCTATCTCTCAAAATTAACGTAATGAACTCTCCAATTAAGCAACATAGACTGTCTAGTTGGATTAAAAAGCAAGATCCTTCTATCTGCTGCCTTCAGGAGTCACATCTTGCCCATAAAAATAAACACATTTTGAATGTGAAAAGCTGGAACAAAATCTACCAAACAAACTGCCCCCATAAACAAGCAGGTGTTGCAATCCTCATATCAGATAAAATAGACTTCAAATTAAAATCAATGAGAAGAGATAAGGAAGCTCACTATATACTAATTAAGGGATCCCTCCTTCAGGAGGATATTACAATTCTAAATATCTATTTTCAAACAACGGAGCACCCAAATTTATCCAAGAAAAACTACTTTCCCTCAAATCCCACATAGATCCAAAGACATTAATTGTTGGGGACTTTAACACACCACTCTCCCCACTAGATAGATTAACTTGGCAAAAACTCAACAGAGAAACCGCAGACCTAAAAATAATGCATAGATCAACTAGATTTAAGAGACATCCACTGAATATTTCACCTAGCAGTATCAGAATACACGTTTTTCTCAGCAGCACATGGAACATCTCCCAAAATAGACCACATTTTAGATCACAAAGCCAACTTGTCCCAATTCAGAAACACTGAAATTATACCTTGCATTCTCTCAGAGCACAGGGTAAGAAAATTAGAGCTCAACACCAAAATCCACCAAAGAAAGTCCTGTAACGCATGGAGGCTGAACAACACTGTTGGACCACCAGTGGGTCATGGAAGTGATTAGACATGAAATTCAAGTATTCATGATATTCAACAAAAATGTACACACAAATTACCAGTTCCTCTGCAACATAGCAATGGCAGTACTCAGAAGCAAGGTATAGGTCTGAGTTCCTACATCAACAATTTGGAGAGATCTGAAACCAACAATTTAATGAGACATCTGAGCCTCCTTGCAAGAGAGCAGCAAGATAAACCCCAATCTAGTAGATGGAAAGAAACAATTAAAATTAAATCAGAATTTAAATTAATTAGAATCCAAAAAGACCATAGAAAGAATCAACAAAACAAAGAGTTGGTTCTTGGAAAAATTTAACAAAATAAACAGACCCTTAGCAAATCTTATCAGAAAAATATGAGAACACACCCAAATAAATAAACTCAGAGATGAGAATGGAAACATTACCACAAAAACAACCAAGATTCAGAACATTATATGGGAATACTTCTCAAATCTTTATGTTCATAAGTTTGAGAACTTGGCAGAAATGGACCTTTTTCTAGCAAGTATTAATATGGGGAAACTAAACCAAGATGAGTTAAGCCATATTAACAGGCCCATATCATACATTGAAATAGAAACAGCAATAAGTGACCTCCCATCTAAGAAAAGGACCAGATGGTTTTACAGCAAAATTCTACAAGTCCTTCAAATCAAAACTCACACCAATATTGCCTCAGCTCTTCAATGAAATTGAAAGAGAAAGTTCACTACCGAATTCATTCTATGAAGCTATAATAATCCTCATCCCAAAACCAGGCATGGACTCATCAAACAAAGAGAACTATAGACCCATTTCTGTGATGAACATTGATGCAAAATTTCTCAACAAAATTTTGGCCAATCGACCTCAACAATTCATCAAAAAAATCATACACAACGATCAAACAGGGTTCATTTCAGGGATGCAAAGCTGGTTCAATATATGCAAACCAATTAACATAATTCATCACATCAACACTAGCAAGGATAAAAACCACATGGTTACCGCAATAGATGCAGAAAAAGCATTTGACAAGATCTAACACCCCTTTATGATTAGTGTTCTGGAAAATTAGGAATCTATAGAACCTTCCTCAATACAATAAAGGCTATATATGAGAAACCTACAGCCAGTATTATACTCTGAAATCCTCTAAAATCCTCTAAAATCAGGAATGAGACAAGGATGTCCACTCTTCCCACTGTTCTTCAATCTAGTATTAGAATGCCTAGCTAGAGCAATAAGACCAAATGCAAACATAAAGTGGATTCAAATAGGGAAAGAAGAAGTAAAACTCTCCCTCTTTTCAGATGATATGATCTTGTATTTAAAGAACACCACAGACTCCACTACCAAATTACTCAAGGTGATCCAAAACTTTTGGCAAAGTAGCAGGGTATAAAATTAGCCCTCAAAAATCAATGGCTTTTCTGTATGTCAACAATGAGAATACTGTGGCTGAAATTAGGAAAGCAACTCCATTTGTAATAGCCCCACACATACAAAATAAAATACCAAGGTTAACTTAAACAAAGAAGTGAAGGGTATTTATGATGAAGACTTTAAAAACCTGAAAAAGGAAATCAAAATAGAACTTAGAAGGTGGCAACAAATTCCCATGCTCCTGGATTGGAAAAATCAACATCGAGAAAATGGAAATATTTCCCAAGGCTATCTAACAATTCAATGCGATACCTATCAATATTCCTGCCTCCTTCTTGAAGGAAATAGAAGAGGCAACCAAAAATTCATATGGAGCATAAAAAACCCTGAAAGCAAAAATGATCCTTAACAGAAAAACAGTGCTGGAGGCATATCAATACCAAATTTCAAGATCTACTACAAAGCCATAGTAATCAAAACAGCTTGGTACCAGAACAAGAGCAGACCTCAGGACCAATGGAATAGAATTGAAAACACAGAAAAGAACCTACAGACATATAGCCATCTAATCTTCAATAAGGGAGCTAAAAATTAGAATGGAAGAAAGACAGACTCTTCAGTAAATGGCTCTGGCAAAAGTTGTTAACTACTTGTAGAAAACTAAATCTAGATCCTTATATATCACCCTGCACTAGAATCAATTCCGAAAGGATCAAAGACCTCGGAGACAAAGCATACACCCTGAAGACATTACAGGAAGGAATAGAAGAAACCCTAGGTCACCTTGGTACAGGATGACATTTTGTTAATAGTGACCCAGAAACACAAAAATCAAGAAAGGTTGGACAAATGGTATTGCGTGAAATTGCAGAGCTTCTGTATGGCAAAGGACATAGCCAGCAAGATCAATAGAAAGCCCACGTATTGGGAGAAGATCTTCACTAGCCACATAATGGACAAGGGTCTCATATCTAAAATATACCTGGAATTCAAAAATTTAATTCCCCCAACAACAAATCTTCAAAGAAACAACTGCCCAATTAATAAGTAGGCAAAAAACTTAAAGAGAAACTCCTCTGAAGAGGAAAGAATGATGGCCAATAGACACATGAAGAAATTCCCAACTTCTCTTGCCATAAAAGAAATGCAAATAAAAACAACATTGAGATACCAACTCATCCCAGTTAGAATGGCTATAATCAAGAACTCTAATAACAACAGATGTTGGAGGGGATGTGGACATTGTTGGTGGGTGCATAAGCTTGTTCAATCACTTGGAAAGCACTATGGCGGTTCCTCCAAAGACTCCACATAGAGCTCCCCTATGACCCAGCAATCCCACTTTTGGGCATTTACCCAAATGATCACAAACAAGACCACGCTAAAGCTACCAGCACAACTATGTTTATTGCAGCATTATTTACCATAGCTAAGATATGGAACCAATCCAGATGTCCCACAGTAGATGAATGATCAAGAAAATATCGTATATATACACAATGGAATTTTGTGCCTCCATCAGAACGAATTACATTGCCCCATTTGTTAGTAAATGGAAAGACTTGGAAAAATTATATTAAGTGAAGTAAGGCAGCCCTAAAGAAATAATACGTCCCATGGCTTTCCTTATTTGCAAAAACTAGTATATATCTGAGTCAAGCAGAAAAGATCAGATAAGTTGATGTTAGGGAAATGAACCCTAAGATTTATATTCAAATGTTTTTTTTTTCTTTCCTGAGATTGTTTCTGAAATATTTAGAAGATTATTTATTGGTGTCTTTATATGTCCCTCCCCCACTATATGACCCCTGCTTTCACTGTATATGATGTTTGTGTAATTTGAGAAGGGGAAGGGAAAAAACAAATGGTTAAATCAAGGATACGGGTGGACCCATTGCAACAATGAGATATAAAAGACGTTATGTCGAAAAACAAACATTACAACTTTGGTGTGGGGGCAGCAGGTGGATAAGGAGATTTCGCAGGGGGGGGGCCTAGGGAGGATGGGAAGGGGAAACAAATAGGAGGCTACCATGCTTGATAAGAAATGCACTCAATATCTTGCATATTTAATTTAACCCCTCTGTACAATATTTTCACAATAAAATAGCAGCTTGGTCCTAGTACAAGAACAGACTCCAGGGCCAATGGAATACAATTGAAAACCCAGAAATGAACCTAAAGGCCTATAACCATCTAATTTTTGGTAAGGGAGCTAAAAAATAGAATGGAAGAAAGACAGCATCCTCAGTAAATGGTGCTGGCAAAATTGGTTAACTACTTGTAGAAAACTATAGCTAGACCCTTATATATTACCTTGCACCAGAATCAACTCCAAATTCATCAAAGACCTCGGAGTCAAAGCAGACACTCTGAAAACATCACAGGAATAGGAGAAACCCTAGGTCTCCTTGGCACAAGCCGAAATTTTCTTAATGGAGACCCAGAAACACAAGAAATCAGTGAACGTTTGCGCAAATGAGATTGCATGAAATTTCAGAGCGTCTGCATGGCAAAGGACATAGCTAGCAAGATCAATAGAAAGCCCATGGATTGGGAGATCTTCACTAGCCATACAACAGACAATTGTGTCATATCTAAAATATACCTGGAATTAAAAAATTAATTTCTCCAACAACAAATCTTCAAAGATACAACTGCCCAATTAATAAGTGGGCTAAAGTCTTTTGGAGTGTGTTCTTTACTCATATAAAACTTGTCTGTAAACTTCTGATTGAGAGTATTACAAAAGGAAACAATATGCCATTTGAAGGCCAACATGAACAAAAGGAAATATTTATTTTAAAAGTGTTCTGCTGCAAAGAAACAAAGGCATGGATGTTTTAAAGTGTCTTATGCAAGGATGTTTCACTC
The DNA here is from genome assembly GCF_024711535.1 of Dipodomys merriami. NCBI lineage: Eukaryota > Metazoa > Chordata > Mammalia > Rodentia > Heteromyidae > Dipodomys > Dipodomys merriami. The sequence continues at coordinate 46,361 of NW_027202949.1, forward strand.
CTGAGATGATTTTCTTGTTGCAGGAGTCAGTTATCAATTCCTTTAGTCTGGTCTGGAGTTTGCCATTGCAATAAGGATTCCAAAAAAGCAGGATCCAGTGAGTATGATCAGCAAAAGCAGCCTCCTCTCAGACCAGTACTCCTTTAAGGAGGATCCCAAAGAAATACCTGGTGTTTGTTTTGTTTGTTTAGTTTGTGCTGGTTCTGGGACTTGAACTCAGAGGCTGGACACTGTCCCTGCCCATCTGCCCTCAAAGCTAGTACTCTACTGTTTGAGCCAAAACTGCACTTCTGTTTTTTTGGTTTTTAATTACAGATAAGAATTTGACACACTCTCCTGTCTGGTTTGGCTTTGAACTAAGACAGTAAGAAAGCTAAGTGACATCAACTTTATGGACTTCTCTTTTGAACCAAGAAATACTAGATGAAGTTTATTATTAGGCTAATATTTGACAATTTGTAAAAGAAGAAAATATGTTCAGCAAAGGATACATAACTTAAATAACTCAGTAAATTTAGGTGTACTGAATCATTTTGGAATTATTTTCTCTGCTTGGCAAGATTACTATTGACTTTGTCATTCCTTTTCGGGAAATTTAAAGTCATATTTGCACTTTTTTCTTGGTCGTGGGGCTTGAACTCTGATCCTGGGCACTGTCCCTCAGCTCTTCAGCTCATGTTGAGTGCTCTACCCCTTTAGCTACAGCACCACTTCCAGGTTTCTTGTGGTTAATTGAAGATAAGTGTTTCATGGACTTTCCTGACCAGGCTGGCTTTGAACCACAATCCTCTGGTCTCAACCTCCTGAATAGCCAGGATTACAGGCATAATCCACCAACACCTGGCTCATATTTGCATTTAGTGCACTTAATGACACTAAGTATACAAAGAATGGAAATCTGAGTCAAATGATATGACATTGCAGTTTTCAGAATAATTGAGGTAGCAATAAATATGTCCTCCTTTTCCATTTTGTTACATTAATGCCTCATGAGCTATGGGATCCTTAGATTACCATCTCTTCCATCTGTGTAGGTATATTTAATATTAGGAAATGTTCATAGAGAAATAAAGAAAGACATGTTTTTAGAAAGCAAAGGAGATCAGGTATGAAAGAACACCCTAGAAGGAGATATATTTATCACACGGAGATTAAGAACTACCCTAAGAGATTTAGAATGTTAAAGACAATGAGGAATAAGCCTAGTTGATAACTTGTTCTTCAATAACCAAAAATGGTTCCTTAGAACGGTTTCTGCTATACCTTATTGACTATCACATATTCCTTTCATCTGGAGTTATTCCTTCTCTTCTGACACAACTGTTAATTAACCTCTGTCTTTTTGGTGCCAGGACTGGCCAAAAGGTTTCTAAATCTCACTTAAACTACCCTTCTCATTTTTATTAGCAGTGACCACTCAAAAGCCTGGAATCTTTGAATTTCCAGAATTAATCTTCACCTGACATCTAAGCACATTCCTGGCATTAATTGCTGTGACCTAATGAACAAAACTTTTTTTTTCAACACAGTATCCAAATATAGGTAAAGTACATTAATTAGGTACTATCCTCAGGTATCAGTATGCATGGAGCAATTATTTATTCCAAGTATGGGTTCTTTATTTTGCATTTACTAACTAAATATTCATTGTTGTTGTTGTTGTTATTTTGCCAGTCCTGGGGCTTAAACTCAGGGCTAAAGAATTATTCCTCAGCTTTTTCTTTCTTTTTGCTCAAGTTAACCCTCTACCACTTGAGGCACAGCACCACTTCCAGTGTTTCTTTTTCTGTTTATGTGTACTGAGGAATTGAACAAAGGGTTTCGTGCATGCTAGGCAATCACCGTACCATGAAGCCATATTCCCAGAGCCCCAAAAGACTTTCTTAAGATGGTTTTACATTTTCATTCTGTAACAATGTATCATAATTTTGGCCAGAAATTTTTGCTAGGAAAGGACGTTGAACACAATACTAAGTCCAATAATGTTAGATGGATAACGAATGACTGTCACAGTCTAGCCAGGGCACAGAGGGGCTTACCTCATGTAGCTGGTACAACAGACTGAGAAGACAGCCGCTGAACCACAGCTCACCTCCAGAATGAGAGGGCCCCCTTGGTTCCAGCCACATGGGGATGCTGGGACACCTCTCCAGCACCCATTCAATCAGTTCCTGAAAGAGAGAGAGTGAAAGAAAGATGGCCAGAATTACACTTAAGCCAGGTGCCGGTGGCTCAGGTCCATAATCCTAACTACACAGGAGGCTAAATCTGACGATCATGGTTCATAGTCAGCCTGGGCAGGAACATCTATGCGACTCTTATCTCCAAAGAACCACCAGATAATCATAAGTGGCACTGTGGTAGAGCACTAGCCTTGAGCTGAGGAGCTCAGAGACAGTGCCCAGTCCTAGGGACAGTGCCCAGGCCTTGAGTTCAAGCCCCACGACTGACAAGCAGTGGACTTCCCACCAAAAGAAGTGGACTGAATAGCACCCATTGTCCTTGAAACATGGCAGAGGAGTTATGAGTAGGTCACCCCGCTTCTCTGTTCCTCAATTTCCCCAGCTGCAAAATTGAACAAAGTGAAGGAACCCCTTCCTCATGAGGATAGGGTAATAATGAAAGAGAGCCATGTTTTGTTTCATAATCCTATACCTGTCGCACCATTAATAACACACACTGTCTGAGTTCTTTCCGGGTATCTTCCTGACATATTCTCACAGAATTGCTGAGAACCATATCTGACTGCCGCTCCCTCTGTGCCTGGCCCTGCTCCAGAGATCCCTCTGTATTAATCCCTTGTTTCCTCACAACTGTCCCATGAGGAGACTGAGGTCCGATGGTCGAGGCCCAACCCAGAACTTCACCTGTGGTCAAGAAATGGCTGCCGTGGACTAAGTCTGGAAAAATCCATCTAAATAAATTACTGAGTGTGACACTACGTGTCTACCATCCCAACTACAGAGGACTTGGCCTGGTGGTACATGCCTGTCACAGATAGGAGGACCGCAATCCAGCCCAGCCTGAGCATCTATTAAGCCTCAATGTTGGAAATGCCCAAGACAGAAATGCTTGGCTGGCATGGTAGAAGACCTGATTGGCAAGCCTAAGGCCTTGAGGTCAAACCATAATATACCAAAAAAAATCAGATGCCCAGTACCACAAGCTCTTGTCTATAATCCTAGCTACTCAGAAGCCTTAGATCTGAAGATCACAGTTCAAGATTTAAAATAGGGTTGGCCTCGCCCATCAGACATCATGATGAGAAGACCTGGAGTCTGACCTATGTTGTTATGCTTCATTCTAGCAGGGCTCATATCCTTACTAAGTGTTGGCCAAGCTCTGTCCCCCTGGGAAGCCACCCAATGCAAGCTGCACTCCCAGGTTCTCCCAAACTCCCACTGCCACTAACCAGGCCCAAGGGAGTACACAGCTCCAGGGCACACAGATCTCTTGTTCTTTTAACAGTGCTGAGTCCCCTTCAAGCGTCCTTCCCTTCCAGGTCCCCAGAGCTCAGCTGTGAAGCCCATGTATCCCCCAAAAGATAGCAGGTAGAAGTTACCATAGCCAGTCTCCTTGTTACAACTCACATCTACACACACTCACACACACACACACACACACACACACACACACACACACACACATCCAGACCGGTGACGGAAGACTAGTCAATACAGCACATGCAATTTGCCAAATGATCACTCACCTGAGTACAGTCAGGCTGTACAAGGAGAAAGATTATCTCTCTCTCTGTGTCTCTCTTTCTATCTCTCTCTGTATCTCTCTCTTTCTCTCTCTGTCTCTCTCCATCTCTGTCTCTGTCTTTCTCTGTCTCTCTGTCTCTGTCTCTATCTCTCTCTCTCTCTCTCTCTCTCACACACACACACAAACACACACAGACTCAGAGCAGTGCCTCTCCTGAGTTTGTTGGAGATCAGATGGACCGGGAGCACAAGCAGAAGTTGACAAAGCTGGGAAATGTGATCACCCTGTAAGAACTGTTGACAGCTGGTGCGGGGGGTGGACAGCCGGGGTGCATGTGTGTGAGTGGGGTGTTCCTCCCAGATATTCACCTTCTGCTCCGACCCCCAACACACTCACCTCCCTAACTGGCTTTTCTGGGAACCTCTTCAAGTGAAAGGGTGACCTAGCAAAGAAAACAAGGGCTCACACAGCAAGGGGGTCTATCTTCTGCATCCAACACCCTCCACCCCAGAAAAAAGGAAAAGTACCCAGAAGGCAAGTGTAGACATGTTACTCCCTTCCTCTGAACTAAAGCCACCAGGTTTCCACCATGGAGAGGAAGGGTGCAGATGCGCCACTGTGTGGCTCCCACTGCTCCATGCCAACGGCTCTGTAGTGACCACACCTCACCCAACCCTGCAACTCCCCGTTTCCTGGGACAGTGGAGGCTAGGGATGGGGGTGGGATCCTCAGGCCAACACCCACCCCCATCCATGGGGCATTTGTGGCAGGGCCTGGGCCAGACTGTGGGGCATGGGGGCGGTGCCGGTCCTGGTCAGGAGGGGGTAGGAGAGGGGGATATGGGCTTGTAGGGTGTGGTCCTGTGTGGGCAGCCAATCACATGTGCTGCTGAGAGAAGCTTTTGGCAGCTGCTCTGGGTGAGGCCAGCAGCAATGACAGAGACATGGCAGACACTCAGGCCCGGAGCAGATGACAGGGGTCCAGGACTAGGTCAGGGCCACAAGCCGGCCAGTGGCGAACCATTGCACCATTGCCTGAAGACTCCAAGAGGCACCACAGGTCTGAGCTAGCAACACCAGGTTTGAAATGTTGCACAGCTAGGAAGGGTAGGAGGGGGCCAGGGCACGGGCTGGCACATGGCGGGGCTGAGCAAGGCCTCTCTTCCTAGGCCTCAAGTCTCTTGCTCACCACTCACCCACTTCTACCTTCCTCAACTACTGGTACTGTTGTCAACCACAGAGGTAATCCCGGTGCTACAGGGCAGCATATAATGTGGGCATGGCCACCATTCTTGTATACCATTGGTCAGAAACAACCATGAAAGAATGGGGGTGTGTCTCAAATACTGTGATGCAGGCAGAATGGGCAGAGTCAAGATGACAGCAGTCCCTTTCCCAGGAAACTCTATCCAATCCAGTTGGGGACAAGAGGGTGACCAGCTTTAGCCAGATGGCTGCACAGATTGTTGTGTATGTCTGTTTGTTGCCAGTCCCAGACCTTGAACTCAGGATATAGGCACAATCTGTGAGCTGCTTTTGCTCAAGGCTAACCACTGGAGCCATAGAGCTCTACTTCTGGCTTTGTTTGCACTGAAGTTGGACAGGGGTCTCAAGGACATTCCTGCCTAGGTTGACTTTGACCATGATCCTCCTATCACAGCCTTGTAAGTATCAAGGAGGACTGTTGAGAGCCACTGGTGCCTGCCTAATCATTGGTCTTGCTGATGTACTCGAACAGACCGGTGAGTTCCTTACCCTAAGGTCTAAGTGGTGGGAGCTAGAGCCCACAGTTTGAATCCTGGTCGTGCCACCTCCAAATGGTAGGAGATCCTAAGAAACTCATTCCTATTCATATGATTACCAATGGAATGTGATGTATTTCATGATTGAATGGGAAGTTCTTGAATGTTTCTAGGATAAAATTATACACAATAATATTATGAGACAATGATAAATTTTAACTAACACTTTATGAAGCATTTAAACAATCACATTCATTAAATGGAGGCAGAATGAAATACCTAAGAATTGGGCCTCACATACTATAAAGGTGCCATTTTTCTGCCAGGACTGGGATTTGAATGCATGGTCTGGGTAACACTGTTGCTCTGTGTGTGAAGGGGAAGCTTGCCTCCTTGAAGTAAAAAAATTCAAGTCCGTTCCTTACGCCTGAAATCTATCCCCACCACTAGAAAACATCCTATTTGTGTACATTTTAAATATATGATTTATATTCATATGTTGACTCCATATTGTGTTCAGTGTAGTTACTCATTTTATTTTTTGTTTTATTCATGTATTGACTGTTCATTTTATTGACTATTATGACACGTAGAACAGTAATTACATTGATTACATAGGACATATGTTTGCTTATGTATGCCACTTCATACCTGACAACCAGGCCTTTCACAGAAAAGAAAAACTTGTGTCACCATCAGCTTCTTATGCCACAATTAATTTTTTGGGAGTGCTGGCATCTGAACTCATAGACTACAAGGCCCAATTCATGAATGGGTGAGGGTCAGCACACCACCACGGGCAAATTGAATTGACAGGCAGTTCCCAGGACCTGAGATTGAGCCCCAGAGGTTGACAAAATAAGAACAGATTGACATGCAGATAGTAGTATATTAATATATATATAATATAATATTGTATATATTATATATGATATAATTATATATACATAATATATAATATAATATATATATATATCTTTATATAGTGCCAGAGAGGTCTATCCATTATTCAGTTATATAGACTACATTCCTACAAATTCTTGGGTATTTATTATGCCTCCATGTAATTAATGTCATTGTTTTCATACTTAATAAATTATTAAGTAAATCAGTGTCCTGAAATTATTGCATCCCTGTAGGAAATAATATTCTTTTAATGCTTCATATTAAATAAAAATAATCAACCTACTGAAATCATGATGTCAAATTTTATAGGTGAATCATTCACGAGCAACTCATTCAACCGTGACATTTATAACATTATATCGTTATTCCTATGGATGGGAACAAGTCTCCTAGGATCTCCCGCCAGCCGGAAGTGACATTACTGGGATTCGCCCTGCGGGACTATGGCTTACCTAATAGCCCACCAGCATTTAGCAATGCAAGGTGAAGTACCATTTGGAGCCGTGTCATTCAGGCACAGATGGTCATGGTGCAAAATGTAAAAGCACTATCCCACCTCTTCTTTTCTGGGCATCCCCCGCAAGGCCTGGAGGTCTAAGATTCCAGGATTGGCTGTGGTTCCAGTGGCTGCACCCCAGCCTAGGGTGATAGAAGCTGAGGCAGAGTTGCACTGACCTGAGTTCAATATCTTGCTTGGCCAAAAAAAAAAAAATTATCTCCCTGGCTTGCAATTGGTGCCGTTTTATCTGCCAGGCTTTGGATTTGAACTCAGGGTCTAGGTAACTCTGCAGCACTATGGATCAAGGGGAAGCTCACCATGCTTGAAGACAAGAAATTCAGGCCTGTGCCCTAAGCCTGAATTCAAGCTCGAGCCCTGGGAAACATACTATTTATATACATTGTAAAGATAGGATTTGTAATTACCTATAGATGTTTAGTCCATATCTTGTTTGTTGTGGTTATTTATTGTATTTCTGTTGTATTCATTTATTTACCATTTATTTTATTGACTGTGATAACACATATTCCATTTATTATATTGATGACATGCTATCACATAGTATCTAGATTTGTTGATGTGTTCTCCATCATGTCTGACACCCAGGACTCTCAGAGAAAGGGAAAAAAGGTGTCACACTCTGCTTCTTACTACATGATCCAATTGTTGGCAGTGCTGGGATATGTACTCAGAGCCTAGCAAACCCAATTCATGAATGGGTGTGTCAACAAGGCAACCTCTATCCCAGGAAGCAGCCAGGAAGTTCCCAGACCCTGAGATCAAGCCGCAGGGGTGGACAAAATAGCCATACATGGATAGGCAGGTGGTAATATACCAAGAAATATATATTTGTGCCAGAGACATCTACCTAGGATTCAATAACATCAACTATATTCCTACCAACTCTTAGGTTGTTATTATAACACCATTGAAGGAATAGGATTCTTTTCATGTTTAGTAAGATATTCATTAAGATCAATCAGCGACCTAGGATCATTGTGTCTAATTTTAGACTAGACTAATGCACGCAGAAACTTTTCTTTCAATCATGAGTTTGCTCACATTCTATTGGTATTCCCATGCATAGGAAGAGCCTCTTGGGAAATCACCCCACTGGTAGGTGTCAGGACCAGGACAAGAATTCAGGGCCTACATGGCTGCATGGGCCTATGGCATAGCCCACTAGCCTCCCCTAATGCAAAGTGAAGTACCCTTTTGTAGGTGTGTCATGGAGACTCAGGATGGTCACCATGAAAAGGAACAAAATATAAAATATCCATCCCATGGCTTTCTCTCTCTCTCTCTCTCTCTCTCTCTCTCTCTCTCTCTCTCTCTCTCTCTCTCTCTCTCTCTCTCTCTCTCTCTCTCTCTCTCTCTCTCTCTCTCTCTCTCCCTCCCTCTCTCTCTCCCTCCCTCCCTCTCTCTCTCTCTCTCTCTCTCTCTCTCTCTCTCTCTCTCTCTCTCTCTCTCTCTCTCTCTCTCTCTCTCTCTCTCTCTACTTCTCTCTCTTTGTTGTTTTGTTTTGTTTTATTTCTGGCAAGACTTCAGAGCCTAGGATCCCAAGGTCGGCTATGGACCCATGGTAGCCCACCACCCTGAGATGATTGAAGCTGATGTAGAGTTAACTCAGTTCGTGGTAAATCTGTAGCACTGTGGGAGAAAAGGAAGCTCACCGTCCTTGAAGATTGCAATATCAGTCTATGATGCAGGGCCTGAATTGAAGCCCTAGTACGGCAAAAATAATATACCCACCTATTTTACACATAGGATCTCTATTTACATACATGTGTGGAATGTGTCTTATGTTCAATGTAGTTATTCTTTTTATTGTGTGTCTTAGTCATGGATGCATTTTGTGTTTTATTGAGTATGATGACAGACGTAACTGTGCTGACATGGATGACAACCTATTTCTATGGCTATAGAGTTGCCTATATAGCATTCTTCATCCTCCTTGAAACCTAGGACTTTCACAGGGCAGGAAAACAGGTGGATTGATGGGCCTCTCACACCAGGATTCATCTTTTAGCAGTATTGGGATTTGAACACAGAGTCTAGCCGGTCCAATTGGGGAAAGGGTCAAGGTGAGGATACAGGCCTGTGAGCAACTAAGGAGCTAGGCCATTCCCAGGGCCTCACATCGAACCCCAGGGAAGGCTAGGATAGGAAGAGATTCATACTTGAAACATAGGATCTATATTGACATACATGTGGGGACAGCCTCTTGCATTAGGTTTACTTCTCCTTAATTTGTGTCTAATTCATGGAGATATTGTGTGTTTTACTGAGTATGGTGACAGGTATAACTGTGCTGACATGGATGACAACCTGTTCCCATGGTTACAGGGTTGCTTATGCATTCATTCTCCATTCTAGCTGAGACCCAGGACTTTCACAGGAGAGGAAAACAGATGCCAGAACTGGCTTCTGACATCAGGATGAATCTTTTGTCAGTACTTGGATTTGAACTCAGGTCTAGGTAACTGTTGCATGTGGAGGGAGGGGAGGCTCACCATCCTTGAAGACTAGAATATCAGGCCTGGTCCAGGGCCTGATTTGAAGCCCCTAATGTGGACAAAATAAGACGCTCACATTTTTTAAACCTAAGATCTCTATTTACATACAGGTGTGGTATGCATCTTGCATTCAGTATAGATATTCGTTTTATTTTGTGTCTTTTTCAAGGAGGTATTGTGTATTTTGTTGATTATAGGATGACATATATAACTGTGCTGACATGGATGACACCCTATTCCCATGGGTGTGGAGTTGCCTATGCTATCTTGATTCTTTATTCTTGCTGAGACCCAGCACTTACACAGAACAGGAAAACAGGTGCAAGGATTAGCTCATCACATCAGGATGAAACATTTTGTAGTTCTGGGATTTAAACTCGGGGCCTAGCAGGCACAACATCCCAATGGGTACACATGAACCTACCAACTTGTGAGCCTCTAACAGCAAGGCCATACCCAGGAACTGAGATAGAGCCTCTTGGTGGGGTTGGGGCACAATATTCATCCATTCACAAGCTGAAGCTAGTATGTTAATAAATACCTATTGGATAGAGTATGAGATGTGGTGAGCTGTGTTGGAATCCTATGTACCATGTGAGTACCGATTCTTGGATCTTTCCCAATGCCTCCAATTCTTGAGTGTGATTCTTATTGTCACACGTCATGAACTCTTAATTAAAAATAATCATTGTTAGCCGGGCGCTGGTGGCTCACGCCTGTAATCCTAGCTACTCAGGAGGCTGAGATCTGAAGATCGCGGTTCAAAGCCAGCCCGGGCAGGAGAGACTGTGAGACTCCTATCTCCAATAAACCACAAAGAAAACCGGAAGTGGCGCTGTAGCTCAAGTGGTAGAGCGCTCGCCTTGAGCTGAAGAGCTGAGGGACAGCGCCCAGGCCCAGAGTTCAAGTCCCACTACCGACCAAAAAAAAAAAAAATCATTGTTCCACTCTCTCAACTTCTCTTCAATCTAGTATTAGAATGCCTAGCTACAGCAATAAGACAAGATGCAGACATAAAGGGGATCCAAATAGGGAAAGAAGAAATAAAACTCTCCCTCTTTGCAGACGATATGATCTTGTATTTAAAGAATCCCATAGACTCCACTCCCAAATTATTCAAGCTGATTCAAAACGTTGGCAAAGTAGCAGGGTATAAAATTAACCCCCCAAAATCAATGGATTTTCTGTATGCCAACAATGAGAAAAGTGTAGCTGAAATTACGAAAGCAACTCCATTTGTAATAGCCCCACAAAAAATAAAATACCTAGGAATAAACTTAACTAAAGAGGTCAAGGACCTCTATTATGAAAACTTTAAAATCTTGAAAAAGGAAATCAACACAGAACTTAAAAAATGGCAAAACCTCCCATGCTCCTGGATTGGAAAGATTAATATCGTGAAAATGGCAATACTTCCCAAAGCTATCTACAAATTCAATGCGATAACTATCAAAATTCCACCCTCATTCTTCAAGGACATAGAAGAGGCAATCCAAAAATTCATATGGAACAATAAAAGTCCCAGAATAGCAAAAATGCTCCTCAACGGAAAGAACACTACTGGAGGAATATCAATACCAAATTTCAAACTCTACTATAAAGCCATAGTAATCAAAACAGCTTGGTATTGGCGTAAGAACAGACCTCAGGACCAATGGAAGAGAATTGAAAACCAAGAAATGAACCTACAAACCTAAAGCCATCTAATCTTCGATAAGGGAGCTAAAACAATCGAATGGAAGAAAGACAGCCTCTTCAGTAAATGGTGCTTGCAAAATTGGTTAAATACTTGGAGAAAACTAAAGCTAGATCCTTCTATATCACCCTGCACCAGAAACAACTGTAAATGGATCAAAGACCTCAAAGTCAAAGCAGACACTCTGAAAACATTACAGGATGGAATAGGAGAAACCCTAGGTCTCCTTGGCTCAGGCTGAAATTTTCTGAATACAGACACGGAAACACAACAAATCAAAGAAAGGTTGGACAAATGGGATTGCATGAAGTTGCAGAGCTTCTGCATGGCAAAGGACATAGCTAGCAAGATCAATAGAAAGCCCACGAACTGGGAAAAGATCTTTACTAACCATACAATGGACAAGGGAATCATATCTAAAATATACTTGGAACTCAAAAAATTAAATCCCCCAACAACAAATCCTCAAAGAAACAACTGCCCCATAAATATGTGGGCGAAAGACTTAAAGAGAAACTTCTCTGAAGAAGAAAGAAAGACGGCCAATAGACATATGATTAAATGCTCAACATCTCTAGCCATAAAAGAAATGCAAATCAAAACAACATTGAGAGGCCACCTCACTCCAGTTAAAATGCAAAAATCAAGAACTCTAACAACAACAGATGCTGGAGGGGATGTGGCAGAAGGGAGCCTTACTTCATTGTTGTTGGGAATGTAAACTTGTTCAACCACTTTGGAAAGCAGTATGGAGGTTCCTGAAAATACTTCACATAGAGCTCCCCTATGACCCACCAATCCCACTTTTGGGCATTTACCCAAATGTTTACAAACAAGACCACACTAAAGCTACCAGCACAACTATGTTTATTGCAGCATTATTTACCATAGCTAAGATATGGAACCAACCCAGATGCCCCTCAGTAGATGAATGGATCAAGAAAATGTGGTATATTTACACAATGGAATTCTATGCCTCCATCAGAAAGAATGACATTGCCCCATTTGTTGGGAAATGGAAAAACTTGGAAAAATTATATTAAGTGAAGTAAGCCAGGCCCAAAGAAACTTAGGCCACATGGTTTCCCTTATTTGCAATATCTAGTATATGTATGAGTCAAGTGGAAAAGGTCAGATTATGTGATGTTAAGAAAATGAACCCTTAGATATGTATTTTAATATTTTTTCTTTCATGCATGTGTTTCTAATGCATTTATAAGATCATTTCTTTGTTGCTTTGTATGCCCCCCACAGTATAACCCCTGCTTTCACTATATTTGATGTCAGTATAACTTGTGGAGGAGATCGGGAAAAACAATCGTTTAAGGATATAGGTGGACCTGTTGCAACAATGAGAAGTACAAATTGTCATGTCCAAAACGAGCTTTACAACATCGATGCGGGGGGAGGGGGGCATAGGAGAAGGATTGGGTTGGAGGGGAGGCTGGGAAGGGATGAGAAGGGTAAACAAAGGAGGAGGCTGCAATGCTTGGTAAGAAATGTACGCATTATCCTGCCCTTGTAATTGTAACCCCTCTGTACAGTATGTTCCAAAATAAAATAAAATCATTTCCTATGAGAAGCATGCATGAACTAAACTCTTCCCTATGCCTGAATTCAAGTACCTCATAACATTTATAAACATGTTAAATGTATGATTTATACTCACTTCTATATATTCAGTCTATATCGTGCTTGTTGGAGTGATTCATTATATTTTATTATTGATTTACTTATGTAGCACTTATGGACTGTGAGTGCACCAATAACATTTATTAAATTTCTTCCCATCTATTCCGTAGCATGTAGCTTTGCAGACCTATTATGAACTTGCACAGAAAAGGAAAACAGGTGTCACACTTGAAATCTTACACCAGGAAGAAATTTTTGGCAATGATGGGGCATGATCTGAAGGCCTGAGAGGCCCAATTCATGAATGGGTGTGTACAGCACCACTGCCTCTAGCCCATTCAGCTGCCAAGTGGATCTCAGGACTTGAGATCACGCCCCAGGTTTGGCCAAAATAGCTGTAACTTTCTATTACGATGTTTATATCTAAATAAATATAAATTTAGATATTTATGTACTGCCAGAGGTATCTAATATTCAATGACATATACTACATTCCTACCAATTCTCATGTGTTTAGGGAGCACTCCATTTAATCAAGAGTTCTTTTAATGCATAATAATCTGAATTAAAATCAATCCTTGCCCTGTGATTATTGGGTCTAATTTTATTCTAGACACATTGACGGACTACTCATCCAACCATGACATTGATTACATTCCTCTGGTGTTCTTATGGACAGGCAATAATTTCTTAGGCTCTCCAGCCCTTTTTACATGGCATGACCAGGATTCGAACTCAGGGTCTAGTGTCAGGTTGGCCTATGGCTTCACTGACAGCCCGCCAGCCTTCAGCAATGCCAGGTGACCTATAGGTTGCAGCTATGTAATTCAGAACCAGGATAGTCACCATGCAAGGAAGGAAAACAGAAACTGCTGACTGTCTGTGGTTTGTGGCATTTTTCGGTGCTGTTTTCATTTTGTTTGGATGTATTCCTATAGGAGAAGCTCCAGAGTAGATATTATGAATGGCATCAACCTATGAAATTTGTATTCAATTCAATGAGTTCATAACACAGAGACTGTTTTCATGACATTGGATGTTCCCGGGCTCCCCTCACTGCTCCCAGTGTAGCTTAAGGATTTCTCTGCATCCCAGGCCAGAAGTCTCTCTCATTGTCTGGACAGGCAGACAAAAGGCCTCACTCCTGTACAGCTGTGTAACACGCAACACCATCTGGGCCAATTAGTGAGGAGAAGTGTGGGTGGGCTCTGAAGGCCAGGAGAAAAAGGCTGCTTTGTACCCCAAGCTATCTCTCTTCCCAGTGCTCTGATTTGACAGGAAGCATTCATTTGTGCCACCTCCCATGGCAGGGCAAGTTCTGTGCATTTATACTGCCTTTGTATATTCTGGTGTTCAGATACAGTGCTCAATATAATTCAGTAGTCCTTCTGGCAGACAACTAGGACACTGACCTTAAAGAAATGTTTCATTGAGGTTGATGATGGGCCTATGATGCCTCTCCTAGTTTTCCAGAAGCTTGGGGAATCGAAGAACATGTCAGATATCACAAACCTTCCTGTCTTCTAATTCTGGTGAAGCTCATCAGGTTTTGCAACCTTTGCCCTCTCCCAGTTGTCCCCTGGGTGGCTAGGTTTGGTGGTTGAATACAGGGCCTGGGTGCAGATTGTGAGCTCAGAGAAGTCTAGTGCTTTACCATTTTGTGGCACAGCTTCACTATTGCTTTCTGTGTGTATGAGTGTGTGTGTGTGTGAGAGAGAGAGAGAGAGAGAGAAAGAAAGAGAGAGAGAGACAGAAAGAGAGAGAGAGAGACAGAAGAGAGAGAGAGAGAGAGAGAGAGAGAGAGAGAGAGAGAGAGAGAGAGAGAGAGAGAGAGAGAGAGAGAGAGAGAGAGAGAGAGAGAGAGAGAGAGTACATTCACTAGTCCTGGAGCTTGTACTCAGGACACGATCACTGTACCTAGTGTCTCTTGTACAAGGATTGCCCTCTCCTACTTGAACCACAGAGCCACTTCAGGTATTTTCCTTTTGATGTGGTCCTGATAAATGAAGCCCAGGGTTTCAGAGATGCAAAGCACCCTACCCCTAAGGCACATTCCCTGACCTGTACTTTAGGATTGTTAGTTTGTTTCTGTCTTTTTTGTTGTCGATGTAGGAGTTGAAATCTTGGCCTGGTTGCTGTCCCTGAGCAATTGAGCTCAAATCTTGTGCTATACCACTTCAGCCACAGAGCCACTTCCTGTTTTCTTGTGGTTAATTGGAGCTGTCTCAAGGACTTTCCTGTCAGACTAGCTTTGAACCATGATCCTCAGATCTCATCCTCATGAGTAGCTAAGATGACAGGCATGAGCCAAAAGCACCCAGCTTCCACTTCAGGTTAATTAGTGGTGAATTGGAGATAATAGGCACATCGGACCTTTTGTGTCTGGGATAGTTTGGAACCCAGATACTCAGATCTCAGCTTCCTGAGAAGGCAGGATGACAGACCTCAACTATAGAACCATAGGCCATGGCACTCTGCTGCAAGGGGGTCCTTGCCTCCACATGGTGGAGTGGTAGCCATGCGCCCAAGAGATAAGGGTCATTGCCTAGGCCCTGAGATCAAGGTTCATGACTGAGAAACAAAACAAAACAAAACAAAACAATTGTCTGCAATAGACAACCCACTAGTCTTCACTAATACATAATTTTGTCCCTGCCATGGAGATATATTGGAGCCTCAATATTCTTGTCTGCATAATCATCTCAGTTCTGGAGCTCTTACAAGGAAAAGATGAAAGAATGCACCCTTTGAAGGACAAACCACACAACACTCTTTTTTTTTTTTTCGGTCATAGGGCTTGAACTCTGGGCCTGAGCTCTGTCCCTCAGGTCTTCAGCTCAAGGCTAGTGCTCTACCACTTGAGCTACAGTGCCACTTCCAGTTTTATGGTGATTTATTGAGATAAATGTTTCATGGACTTTCTTGCTTGGGCTGGCTTTGAACCACGATCCTCAGATCTCTGACCCTGAGTAGTCAGGATTACTGGCTTGAGCCACCAACTTCCGGCTCCACATAACACTCTTTACAGGCCTCAGCACACAGCATCCTATGAAAGTCTCAGCACCCAGCACCCAATGCAGCACTCAGCACACTGCACCCTGTGAAGGACTCAGCACACAGCATCCTGTGCAGGAATCAGCACACATAACTCCAGGAGGGACCCAGCACCCCAGGAAGGACTCATCAAATAGCTGTTTCCCACAAGCTGTCAATAGTATTAGGGTGCTTTCATCAGTATCACCATTCTTTCAGAAACACATCACAAACTACACAACGTTCACATCTAATGATTCAGAGGGTTTTTTGGGGGGGGTAGAGTCAGCCACGGGATTGCACTAAAATGTTGGGGGTACTATCCTAAGATGTTTTGCTCAAGTTTAGAGCTCCACCACTTTGAGCCACAATTCAGAGTTTCACAGCCATCCTGAAAGGGCTGGGTTTTAAACCCACCACTGTCAGATCTCAGCCCCTGAGTACCTTTGATGACAGAGGTGAGCGAGTCAGCAGCATATGGTTACGTGGAGCTGGGTTGCAGTGGTATACTTCTGGCTAAGTCAGGTTAGATGGCAGCTGTCTGCACGAGACTCCCGGCTTGCTCTGTGATGAAGTATTTGAAGTCCTATCCTTATAGAGTTGCAGTCATAATATTCAATCTTTTTTGGTGTCCGTAAGGGTCTAGACACAGTCCCTAAACATTTATGCTTAAAGCTAGTGCTCGAGTGTTTCAGTGACAGCACAAATTCCTGATTTTTATGTGCATGTGGAAGTAAGGAATCAAATTCAGGGCTTTGTATGTACTAACCCTCACTATACCAGTGAATGCCAGGAGAGAAAAGTATATAAACAGATTAGTGTGTAGATTGGCATATATATATATATATATATATATATATATATATATATATATATATATATATATATATACATATGTATGTATAAAACAAGAGAAAGATGTCTGTATATTATGAAATTACATATATTACTACCAATTACTTACAATTAAATTATTTCTTCCATTTTTAAGTTTCATTGTTGAATACATAATAAAGTATTAATTGAATATTAGTCAATGTAGTATAATTGTTGTGTATAATTTTATAGTATACTCATACACTAACTACTAATTTAATTGTTACATTTATAATATTCCATTTGAATGTATGTATATTGGAATGCATTTCTTAGAATCTCCTGCCAATCATTAGTGGCAGGCCCAGATTCAACCTCCATGCCTAAGTTGAGGTTTCGGCTATGGTTTCCCTAATAGTGAGGCAAACGTCAGCATGCAAGGTCATGTACATTTTCTGGGCCTCGTCATTTAGACCAAGAATGGTTACAATGCAAAGAGAAAAAATGTAAATCCACCTTCTTGAACATCTCTGTTTTAACCTTCTCCTTTTTATTTTTATTTTTTTTTTGTCAAGCCTGAGATTTGAACTTGGGTCCTAGTATCCCAGGGTCAGCTGTGGTACAGATGCCACGACCTGACTTCAAACCCCATGCTTGGCCAAAAAAAAAGGCCCTGGTTTGGAATTTGCACCATTTTTCTGGCAGGCCTGTGATTTGAACTCAGGGTCTGTGTAACTCTGTGGCACTGTGGGTGAAGGGAAAGCTCACTGTCCTTGAAGACAAGAAATTCAGACCAGTTCCCAGGGCCTGAATTAAATCCCCAGCACTGGAAAAAATAATATTCATATATGATATCTATTTACATACATGAGTTTAGTGAGTATGATGTTTATTACCCTTATTTATTTAGTATTATTACACAAATAATATTTCATTTATTACATCCTGTCACACAGGATATATTTGATATGGATTATACATCATATTGAGACCAGAAGTTTTTTTCAGGAAAAAAATGTGTCAAAAGTGGTCTCTTACTACATTAATAATTTTTGACCATGCTGAGATTTCAACTCACAGCCTAGAGAATGCCCAATCCGTAAATGGGGTCACATCTTAGCACACTAGCCTCTGGCAAATTGACCTGCCAGGAATAGATAGATAGATAGATAGATAGATAGATAGATAGATAGATAGATAGATAGATAGATAGATAGATAGATAGATGTGTAGTTTGCTGTATATATATATATATATATATATATATATATATACACTTAGAGAATGTGAGGATAACATTAAATTATATATATAGTTACCAATTATTAGTTATTAAGTTATGTCTCCATTTAATGAAGTATCATGGCTGAATACTTATAAAAAACATTAATTAAAAATTACTCAATATCCTTCCATTAGGTAATCATACCATGGTGCTAAAATGGAAGACATAAATCCTATAATTTTTGTGTGGCTTTCTAAAATACAATCATGAATTCACTGAAAATTTAATGAATACTTTTATAACATTCCATCAGTATTCACATAAATAGGAATGAGTTTGTCAGGATCTCCTTCCATTTGTGGGTGACAGTCCTGGCCTTCCAACTCCAGGCCTGGGTAGTTTACTTCAAATGCAAACCATTAGAATGACACTGTGAAGATTTCAGATTGTCACGATTTAAAAAAGAACAAGAAGAACAAAAGAAAGCCAGGTGTCAGTGGCTCCTGTCTGTAGTCCTAGCTCCTCAGGAGGCTGAGATGTAGAGAATGCCAATTTGAATGCCAGGGCAGGAAAGTCCGCGACAATCATATTTCAAAGAGATCACAGGAAAATATCCCCATGGGTTAGGGCTATGGCTCAAGGGCAGAGCGCCACCCTTGAGCAAAAGGAGATCAGGGATAGGGCTCATATTTCAACGTTGGACCTGCCAAAGAAAATAAAAGAAGGCAGTAACTCCATGTTTCTGTGTATGGATGGATGATGTATGGATGGTGAGCATTCATCATGTGGCCCATGCCCAGCCCCCAACCTGGGCAAGTTTGGACAAGCCCTCACAGAATACTAAGTCTGAGCTGGCAGCTTAAACAAAACATCCTTCTCTGCCATTTAGTAAATGAAGCTCTGAAGGCTTCCCTGGGTTGGTGTATGCAATGGGTGCATTATGTTCTGGCTGAGATGTCCCATTGGGATATCTAGCAGTCAGCCACTGCCTCAAGAGAGACCACAGTTCCTAGGATGTAGGAGTTGTGAAAGGTTCTGGCTCCATATTCCCTATCCCTATGTAGGATGTAAGCCTAGATCTCTGGGGCCTCGTGGCTATCACTCATTCATCATTTCTCATTGCCAAGTCTCAGGCTGGTCCCAAATCCTGGCAAAGATATGAAATGGCCAGTGATTTCTTTGTTGAAAAGGGTACGCAAATAAATCCCACCCTCATAGCTCCTGTTAGAAGTAAGCCTTAGCTGCGAATGTGGCTTAGTGGTAGAGTGCTTACCTAGCAAGCATGATGCCCTGGGTTCGATTCTTCAGTACCACATAAACAGAAAAAGCCAAAAGTGGCACTGTGTCTTAAGTGATAGAATGTAGCCTTGAGCAAAAGCAGCTCAAGAACATGCCCACACTCTGAGTTCAAGCCCCAACACTGGCAAAAAAAAAGTGATCTTGGTGAGACATACTCTTCTGGGACTCAGGAGGGCCAAGGTTATAGGTAAGAAGTAGAGGGCAGGTACTGGTGGCTCATCCCTGTAATCTTAGCTACTCAGGAGGCTGAGACCTGAGGATCATAATTGCAAGCCAGTGCAGTCAGGAAAGTCTATATGAGACTCTTTTCTCCAATTCAGCCCCCAAAAGGCCACAGCTGTGGTTCAAGTAGTAGAATGCTAGCGTTGAGCATAAAAATTCAGTGATACCATCCAGGTCTAGAATTCAAACCCCAGAACTGGCACACACACACACACACACACACACACACACACACACACACACACACACACACACACACACACACACACACACACACACACACACACACACACCAATATAGAGCATTTGCCAGTCAACCTACCAAGTTCCATCTCTAGGAACTCAATATTTTTTTAAAAGAGGGAGAATGGAAGGAAGGACTTGCTCTAGGAGGTGATATAACCAGTGCCAAAATTCCACAGGATTTCTAATGTGGAACAGAACAGAGAGCCTCAGCCAGAAGGTATACAGCATGGGCAAAGGTCCTGAGGTGTGGTGTTAGAGCAGGTGGTGTGGGGGGAATGAATTTTCTGTGTCTTCAGACAAGTCTGGCTGAACAATCAAGGCTGGGTCAAGGTTTGTACTTGAGTCACAGGTAGGGCAGAGGGTAGGGTCCAGAATGGGGCCCAGGGGAAGATTAGCTTGACTTTTCAACATGGACCTCAGCCATTTCCTGTGGCTGAAAGCCTATTTTTCACAGCTCCTGACACTCAGGCATCATTTGCATTGAGGAGTCAGGGCAAACGCAAGGAAGAACTCTTGCTTAGGAAAATCTTCTAACCCAATGCCACCAGTGGCTCAACCCCTGTAAATCCTAGCTACTCAGAAGACTGAGATCAGAGATCGTGGGTCAAAGCCAGCTCAGCGGAGGAAAGTTCATGAGACTCTTCTTGCCAATGAGCTATCAAAAGCCAGAAATGGAGCTGTGGCTCAAGTGGTAGAGTGCCAGCTTGAGGGAAAAAGTAAAAGACCAGAGCCCAGACCCTGAGTTGAAGACCGGGTACTGGCACAGAAAAAAAACAGAAAACCTTTCAGGAGCTCCCAGTTCACTGTCGAGAAAAGCCATTATTAGCTGGGCATAGTTGGCTCATTCCTGTCATCCTAGCTACTCAAGGCTGAGACCTGAGAATCAATCAAGATTCAAAGCTAGCCTGGGCAGACTATTATCTCCAATGAATCATCAATGAACTGGAAAGAGAACAACTGTAGTTCAAGTGGTACAGCACCAACTTTGTGCAAACAATCTAAAGGATAGCATCTACGTCTACACTCTGAGTTCAAGTCCCAGTAAACACACACACACACACACACACACACACACACACACACACACACACACACACACACACACTAACATTCTTAGCAGGTGCCAGTGGCTCATACCAGCAATCCTAGCTACTCAAGAGGCTGAGATCTTAGGAATGGCAGCTTGAAGCCAGCCCAGGCAAGAAAGCCATGAAACTCTTATCTCCACTAAACTAGTAAAAAAGATGAAAGGTGAGCTGAGGTTCAAATGGTAGAAAGTTAGCTTTGAGCAAAGGAAGCACAGGGACAGTGCCTAGGCCCTGAGTTCCAGATCTAAGATTTTTTTAAAGACACCATTTGCCACTCCCACAGGCCATAAATCCAGATTTTGGTCATCCTAAATCTCACTTCCCCTCTTGCCACTTCCACAGTCCTCCCACAAGTGGCCAGTGTGTAGCCAACACTGGGTTAAAAAGTGAATGTACAAAAGGGGAGGCATAGCCAGGTCAAGACTAATGCCCCAGAACATTGAGGTATTGGCCATACCAGTCTCTTATCCCCCAGTTCCCTGGCCCTGGAATCTAAAGTCTGTGCCTATGTATTCTGGGCATCCAGAATTGTCTTGAATGACCTGAGAGGCCCAGCTGGGGCTGGAAGATAGACCGTCCTATGATAAAGTATGTTTACATTTACTAGACACTGATCAATACTTTCAAGCCACATTGGCCTCACCTCCCATGTAGTCCAGGATCCTCCTTGCTTGGGTGGTCTTCAGTCAGCTGTCAAGCTCGAGTTGCCCAGAGCCACCAGCAACCCCCTATTCCCTACTCCACTGCAAGCCTGCGGAGAGGGATGTGCAGTCAGAGGCACAGCTGAGGTAAAGGACAGGACATCACATGACTGAGGCCTTCCCTCAGAGGCAGTGGAGATACTCTGCCAGCTGTCTCAGAATTCCCTGGAGTCAGCCAAATATTTGGACAGTCAGAATTGTGCCCCAGAGGCCTGGAACACAGGCCTCTGGCAATTTAGGACTCATTGTAGACCCTGACAAGGGACTTAAGGCAAGGTTGGTGTGGAGGAGGGGCACTATCTTAGGTCAGAAAGATACAGACAGGCAGCCAGGTAGGGGACAGAGAAAGATGAGGAAAAGTTACACACACACACACACACACACACACACACACACACACACACACACACACACACACACACACACACACACAAAAACACGGACATTTCAAGGCCTCAGCAGTTCCTGAGAACTATGAACTCTCTCCATTAGTATAACATCCAATTCGTGAGAAGATGGCACTATCATACTCAGACCAACTGTAGACACAAAATTGAGCCTCTCACATATGTGGAATATCGCATAATCCAGCATGTAATTTCCTACCGTACACACTGCTATGTGGAAAACTAAAGCCACCTCTTTGTTTATTGTTGGTCATGAGATTTGAACTCTGGGCCAGAGCACTGTCCCTCAGCTCTTCAGATGAAGATGAGCACCTTCCCACTTGAGCCACAGGGCCACTTCCTGTTTTCTGGTGGTTCATTGGATATCAAGTATCACAGACATTTCTGGTCAAGCTGTCTTGGAACCATGGTCTTCATATATCAACCTTCTGAGATGACAGTTGTGAGCCACCGGCAGCAGCCAGCTTCAGCCACCTTCAAATACCCAGAGGAAAACCAATTTGTTAGGCCACAAACTTCTTGTAACCCTTGATTTCAGACTTTGACACCCCACATCCAAATCCATCCTTCAATGGATAGAATGCAGACACAACAACCCCACACCAGCACCCATTTGCCCACTCCCTGCCTGACACAGGCCACATCCTCTTGAGTTCTTGGTAATGTACCACCCATCCTACTGTGGCTTCAAACGGGGGCAACCTTGGGGAGTTCTTAGAAATGTCTGTACAGTGAGGCCAGTATCTGGTCTCTCAAACACAGCACGCACACACACCTCCATATCTCTGCAGGCAAAAATGTTTTACTTTTCAGTTGTGGGGCTTGAACTCTGGGCCTGGGTGCTGTCCCTGAGCTCTCCAGCTCAAGGTGAACACTCTACTACTTGAGCCACAGCACCTCTTCCAGTTTTCTGGGGTTTTTTTGAGATAAGAGTCTCAGGGTCTTTCCTGCCCAGGCTGGCTTTGAAGCGTGATCCTGAGATCTCAGCTCCTGAGTACCTAGGATGACAACAATGAGCTACTGAAATCTTCCATAAAGGAGCCATGAAACTGTGAAGGAGAAAACAAAAGTTGTGACTGGGCTCGTACTTGGTATTGATGTAAAAACAACAACAACAAATATACACACAGAGAGGAATAAAATGCTTTTGCTATTTTTAGACATGGTGACTTAACTATATTTTCATTGCTCTCATCTTCGTGCTCTCTCACACACACACACACACACACACACACACACACACACACACACACACACACACACACACACATACACACACATCCAAAATGGTGACAGAAGACTCTTCCATGCAGCACCTGCAATTTGCCAACTGATCACTTAACTGAGCACAGTCAGGCTGTACAAGGAGAAAGATTCTCTCTCTCTCTCTCTCTCTCTCTCTCTCTCTCTCTCTCTCTCTCTCTCTCTCTCTCTCTCTCTCTCTCTCTCTCTCTCTCTCTCTCTCTCTCTCTCTCTCTCTCTCTCTCTCTCTCTCTCTCTCACACACACACACACACACACACACACACACACACACACAGAATCAGAGTAGTGCCTCTCCTGTCTGTTGGTTCCTCATCTGGGACAGTGTACAAGCTGGAGCACGCAGGTTCCCATTCCCCATTCCCTTGTTAAAACCGAGATCTCCCACCCAAGGGGAGCACCACTCTAATGACACAGCATGACCCCGCTTCTCCCCTCCTCCAGGGTGAGACACTTCCCCTTTGGAACAACCAGCCTTAACTCCCCATTCACCAAAACCCTAAGACAGGACGCTGGGTGAAAAAATTCCCAGACAGGTGGCTCCTCAGAGCCAGGACTGACAACAAGCAGAGGTCTTGGGGTACCCAGGGGGTGTCTGACCCGGGGTGGGCGTGGTGTTGAGGAAATAGATGGGGTTCTAAAGTCTACATACATGGACAGACTCCCTACTTACAGCCTAGATGCTTCTGGGTGACTGGGTGGATTCTTGGGGAGGACAAGGAGACCAGATGGACCGGGAGCACCAGCAGATGCTGGTAGAGCTGGAAAATGGGATCACCCTGTGAGTACTGTTGACAGGTGGGGTGGGGGGGAACAGGCCATGTGTATGTGTGTCAGAGGGAGTGTGTTACTCCCAGATATTCACCTTCCATCTCACCCCCAGTGCCCTAACCTCCCTAGTGGGCTTTTCTGGGACCCTCCTTAGGTAAGAGGGTGACTGAGAACAGAGGACAAGGACTCACACAACAAGGGGTCCCTATCTTCTGTATCCAATGCCCCACACTCCCAGAAAAAAGGAAAAGACCCAAGAAGGCAGGTGTGGCGTTGTTCCCCACCTCAGAATAAAGCCACCAGGTACCCATCTTGGAGAGGAAGGGTGAACATGTGGGGATGTGTGGTTCCCACTGCTCCAGGCCAGGGGCTCCCTTCTCACCAAACCCTGCATCTCCCCATTTCCTGAGACACTGATACTAGGGATGGGAGTGGGATCCCTGGATCCACACCCACTCCCCCATCTCCCACTCTTGGGGTGCATTTGTGGCAGAGCCAGTGCTGGCACCTGGAGCTGGTGAGGCAAGGTTTGGATGCGAGAAGGGAGGCAGGAGTCGTGGGTCTGGGTTGGGGGGAAGAGGGGTTGGGAGAGATCACGAGGTGTGCGACCACGGGATATCCACTCATGTGTGCTTCTGGGTGAAGCTGTAGGCTGCTGTTCTAGGTGAAGATGGCAGCAATGGCAGCATCATGGCAGATGCTCAGGCCCAGAGTAGAGGATGGGGCGGGGGGGAGGCAGGACGTGTTCAGGGCCACAATCTGGGCTGGGGCACACCATCGCTGGATGACTCTGAGAGGCACTGTGGGTCCGAGCCAGCAGCAACATGTTTGAAACGTGATGTCGTGGAGAGGGCAGGATAGGGGTCAGGAAAGGAGCAAGCAGGTGGCAGGGCTAAGCGTGCCTCAGCCACAGCTGAACTCCTGGCACAGGGACCTTGGACTCAGGGCCTACTTGGCCTCTGAGCCTCCCTGGGCCTGTGGGAGGGATGTGCCTGCTGTGCTGGCTTTGTGCTCTGTGCTCCTGGGCCAGACCTATGCTCCTACAGCAACAGAGGCCAGCCATTAACGCAGCCTCTCCTGGTGCATGTGGCTGCTCATCTCTCTGCCACCACTTATCTCGAGGGCTGTCTTGCCCTTATAGCACAAGCGTGTCAGCCAAATACTGCAGCAGCTATGTGCCTTCTCTGCCATGCCCTGTCCTCCTCTTGGTCATGCCCCTCCCTCCTCTGCCGTGTCCCCCACCTCTTAGACTTGTGCTGCCCCGAGTCTGCCATAAGGCTACCAGGCCATGACAGAAGCATCCCCACCTCATCTCAGGGCTTACCCCAACCCTAGCAGCTGCCCAGGGTGATCGAATCTCCCCTCAGTCCAACCACTGGGGGAGAATCTTCTCCATCCACCCCATACACCAAGCAGGTGCACGATGACCCTCTGTATTTGTGTGTGTGTGTGTGTGCGTGTGTGTGTGTGTGAGAGAGAGAGAGAGAGAGAGAGAGAGAGTGAGAGAGAGAGAGAGAGAGAGAGAGAGAGAGAGAGAGAGAGAGAGAGAGAGAGAGAGAGAGAGAGATTGTCGGGGATATCTACCTCTCAAGGACTCAGAACATAGGACCCTTTGGAATGACAGCACATAGCACACTTTAAAAAATAGTACAAATAACTCTGTGTAATGGACTCAGCACAATGTGGCTTTTAAAAGACTCACCACATAGCAACCTTTGGGATCTTCATGGTAATCTAATGACCAATAAGATTAGACATGTCATTTTGACATCACTAAACGTAAATATCATAGTATTATGACATCATATGTCATAGTGGCATTATAGACATATTGTGAATGCCTATTCTGTGATTTCATTCTATTTCAAGGGAGCAATATTGGTGGATATCAGAAATCCATTGTGAACTCAAAGCTACTGTGACATGAGAATTCCCTTTGTGACAAATCACAGTGCCATTGTGATATCATTAACCTGTTGTGACATCACAAACCTGTCCTGTCCATTGTGACCTCACTATCAATGTGACATCACAAAGCCATTGTGATGTCACATTGCTGTTGGGACATTACAATCACCTTGAGACCTCCCAAACCCATTATGACATCTTTAGCGCTTTGGAAAAAAACACGTGGCCTTTGTGACATCACAGTCCCTTTGTGTATCCATTTCTTCGTTGTGAAATGTCAGATATGCCATTGTAATATCACAGAGCATTTATAATATAATCATCACTGTGAAAGTACATTGTCATAATGACAACATCAGCTCATTGTGACATCACAAATTTGTAATGACATCTTACCACTATTATATTACATTGTCATTGTGACATCATATAAACATTATGAATGCCTATTATGTGATTTCATTATATTTCTTTTTTTTAATTTAATTTATTTTTTGTGAACATACTACTGTACAGAGGGGTTATAATTACATGGGCAGGATAATGCATACATTTCTTATCAAGCATTGCAGCCTCCTCCTTTGTTTACCCTTCACATCCCTTCTCTACCTCCCCCCCTACCTCCACCAACCAATCCTCCTCCCCCCGCACCAACGTTGTAAAGCTCGTTTTCGACATGACAACTTGCACTTCTCATTGTTGCAACAGGTCCACCTGTATCCTTAAACGACTTGTTTTTCCCCATCTCCTCCACAAGTTATACTGACATCAAGTATAGTAAAAGCAGGGGTTATACTGTGGGGGAGGGACATACAAAGCAACAAAGAGATAATCTTATAAATGCGTTAGAAACAAATGCATGAAATAAAAAAAAAAACACATTTGAATACCTATCTAAGGGTTCATTTTCCTAACATCACATTATCTGACCTTTTCCGCTTGACTCATGTTGCATGTGGTTATATATCAAAAACATATTTTGACTTCATAACCATTTTGACATCAGAATCCCTTTGTGACATAACATTGCCATTATGATATCTCTAAACAATGTGACAACTCAAACATATCCTGTCCTGCCACGCCTACTCCAGTGGAGTCTGCTTAGCATGGAAACCTGCGTTCAAACCTGAGAATTGGGCTTCAAAGAGGCCTACCTCCTGGAAAGGCTGGCAAACCCCTGGGAAAGATGTGTTTCTGCTTTTCTTTTCTTCACTGTATAAGAGTGCCTATTAATCTTTTACTGTTTCTACTCCTCTTTGTACTTACTCATTGTCAATGTCCCCTTATTCAAAGCTCTTTCTTAAGAGTGTTGACGACTCCAATATCTGATGAGTGTCTTAAAAATATGACTAACTCACCAGAGTTAAGTGCTACCCTGGAAGCCCCTCTTATGGAGGCTAGTAGACAAGTCATAAGTAAATATAAAAGTATTGAGGGTTTCACAAAGTCACTTCAGCAGAAGGAATTGTTTGTAAGAGATTTACAAGAAGCTGTAGGCACGGCTAGAACAGAAAGAATGTATGGCAATTGCTGAGATAACTACTTAGGAGAAAGAATTTCCTGTTACTCTCTTTTATTTACTAAGAGACTTGCTAGATCTTTGTCTCCTTGGTGCTTACTACTAAAGAAGGAACAGGAAAGATCTTATGGGACAGTTAAGGCCTCTATAAAAGAAGGTAATGGTTAATTGGTGACAAACATCGAAACCCATTGTATTTCTTAGAGATAAGCTGGAGACAAGTGCCTATCAGGAGACCAGCTGGTGACCACCCAAGAATGAAGCCCTGCAGCAAGATTGTGTAACCTTTTGCCCTTTCTTATGGAGAATTTTTGCTATAAAAGTCTGTTATCCTCTGCATTAAATCGCACTCAGCATCCACTCCTCTTGTGTGTGGGTTGTCTGTTTGCCATCTCCCCACCTATTCCAGTTCCTCCCCTAGGTGTCCTCCGTCATCCGGTCCGTGGCACTGTCCTCATAATTTTTATGACATGTTGCCACTGTGTAATGTTAGGTCCATTGAGAGCTCAACCTCTTTTCTACCTCATTATTTCAGGTATGACATGAAATATTAGAAATATACTGTGACATCATGAATATTGTGACATCACACTGCTAGACATTACACTGTCACATTGTCACATCACAAATCTGTTCTGTTGTCACATCACAAATTTGTTCTGACTTCATCACATTTGTGCCAACAAATACCTTTGCAATCCTCACAATCCCATTCTAAACTCATATACTCATTGTGAGTTAATGACAATTGAGTTCTGAAATGACATTGTCACATCACCAATCTACTGCAACATCACAAAACCATTTTGAATTCATCACTATTATGGCATCAGCAACTAATTGTAACATAACAACACTCTTATGACATTATAATTTGACATCATATTGCAATTGTGATATTACTGTACCATCATGTTTTCACAAACCTATTATGACCTCATCACATCTTAGAAAATTCATGGCCTTTGGGACATCAAACTCTTTCTGTGAACTTGTATCATTGTGAACTTGTAGCAATGGAAATTTGAAATAAGGTGTGATATTACAAACTAGTTTTGACATCACTAACCCATTTTTATATCATTAATGAAGTACCCGATTTTCAGATACCCCCTCTTAGACCACCAGAGACCACGATCAATGCAAACAGCAAAGAGTCATTTATTGTATGCTCGAGCTTGGTCCTCCACACACTTGGTAACCAGTGCCACTAAGAGGCCCAAGCACAAAATTAGCACAGCTTTTATACTATCAAACAAGTTTACAAGTTCAGGGGTTTTCCACACAAGCAAGTTCACAAGTTCAGGGGGTTTAAGTCCACCTTGACTGCACTTCCCTTTTTCTGATGCAACACCTTGGCAACTGTTCTGTTCCTTAAGGGTGGCCAGGGTTGGTGGCAACCTGCTGTTTTCCTGAGAGCTATGTTTTTCTTTGGCAGCACAGCTCTCTTTGGGAGTTACTCTGAGGGCAGCACAGCTCAGGACGCTACTCTGAGGGCAGCACAGCTCAGGGGGCTTGATCTTAAAATGAGTTACTTTAGCTCTTCAATTAACACTTTACAACCGAAACTTGTTAGGAACTTTAGCACTTTTGACAAAAAATCATGGCCTTTGTGTCATCACAGTTCATTTGTGTATGTTGTGACTTCATTCTCTTATCCGCACTATAAACTAATGGCAATTAAGATCTGACATGACATAGAGTGTGACATCACAAACCCTTTGTGACATCATCACCACTGTGACATCAGACTGTCATTATGATACCATCAGCTCATTGTGACATCTCCAAATTACAGTGACATCATAGCATTATGACATCGCATTTCATTTTACTGTCATAGGGGCTGAGAAGGTAGCTCAGTGGTAGAGCACTTGCCTTGCATGCATGAGGCCCTGTGTTCCATTCCTCAGCACCACATAAGCAAAAAGAAAAAAGCCAGAAGTGGCACTGTGGCTCAAGTGGTAGAAGGCTAGCTTTGAGCTGAAGAGCTGAGGGACAGTGCCCAGGCCCAGAATTCAGGCCCCATGACAGGACCCCTCCCCAGCAAAAAAAGAAAGCTGTCACAGACACATTGTGATTGTATATCCTGTGATTTCATTCTATTTCAAATGTGGCATATCACTTGCTATCAGAAACACATTGTGACCTCATAAACATTGAACATTATAAACCCTGTGTGATATCATAACCAGTGTGACATCACATTGTTTTCATGAGATTTTTAGCTTATGGTGATGTCACAAAATGACAATGACATTATAGCATTTGCCATTATGTCATTGTGATAACATAGACACATTATGGATGCCTAATCTGTGATTTCATTGTATTTGAAATGTGGCATGTGGGTTGATATCAGAGACTCATTTTGATATCATGACCATTGTCACATCAAAATCCTTTTGTGACATCAATTTGGCAATGTGACATCACAATGGCAATGTGATGCTAATAAGGCATCGTGATATCACAATGGTCACAAACTCACAATGGGTTTCAGATATCAACTGACATGCAACATTAGTAGTAGAATCAAATAAAATAATAGGCAAACACAATGTGTCTATCACATCAGAATGACAATGTAATGTTACAATGCCATGATGGCATTGTAGTTTTACATGTCAAAATGAGCTGATGGTGTAATGGCAACATGATGTCACAATTATGATGATGTCAGAAAGGATTTGTTATGTTTCAATGGTATGTCTGATGTCAGTTGTAATTAGTTTCCCATGAGGATATGAATACAAAAAAGTTCTGTGATGTCACAGAGGCCATGTGTGTTTTCAAAGGTATTAAGAGGTCATAATAGGTTTGGGATGGCACAATGTGATCTGTAATGTCACAATGGAAATGAGATGTCCCATTGGGTTTTTAATGTCACAGTGGTGATGAGGTCACAATGGTTTTGTGATGTCACAGTTTGTAATTTCTAAATGATATACCTAATTTCAATTACTCATAATTGAATATGAGTATACCAGGTGATAGGAGAAGCTTCACAGTATGAGGTCATACTATCTGAAAACCCAATGGAACAGTGATTTCACAATGATAATGTGATGTCTCAACATCATGTTATAATAATGTTTTGATGTCACAATTGGTGACGCCATACTGATGAGGAGGTTGCAATAGATTTGACATGTCCCAAGGGGTTGGTGATGGCACAATGGCATGTGGGATCTCAATTGTTATTAACTCAGCATGAGTATATGAGTTTGGGAAGGGATTCTGATGTCACCAAAGTATATGTAGTCAAAAAGGTGAAGAAATAACAGGTCTGAGATGTCACAAAGTGACACAATTTTTATGATGTCCAGCAGTGTGATATCATGGTGTTACACTGGATTTTAGATATCTCATGTCATATCTGAAATGTGAGGTCGAACGCAGATTTTCAACTCACAAAAAGCCTAAGATATCACAATGGCATGTCACAAAAGTTATGAGGACAGGAGAGGTATTTGATGTCACAGTGGGTTAGTGTTGTAACAAAGGCAATGTGCTGTGACAAAGAGATTTTGATGTGACAAAGATTATGAGTTCACAATGGTTTCCTGATATCAACCCACATGGCACATTTGAAATAGACTGAAATCCAAGAATAAGCATTCACAACATTACCTTGCTCATGTAACTGTAATCCCTCTGTACACTATACTACAATAAAAAATGCACAGAAGAAAAAAAAAAAGAAAAACATGATATAGTGTCATTGGGATTTGGTGATGTCACAATGAGATGATGGTGTCATGATGACAATGTGATTTCACAGTCACAATTTTTGCTCAAAGTATTTGTGATGATACAATGCTATGTGTGATCACAATTTTCACTAGTTCGCTATGAAGATATAGGTAAACAAATGGTCTGTGATGCCACAGAGGTTATGTGTCTTTTAAATGGTGCTGAGTTAACAGTAGCTTTGTGATGTCACAATGTGAATGTGAAGGCACAACAGCAATTTTATGTCACAATGGGTTTGTGATGTCACAGTAGTGATGAGGTCACAATGAGTTTGTGATGTCACTATTGTCACTATGAGTTTCTAATATTAAAATGACATGTCCAATTTCAATTTCTACTAGTTCATAATGAGGATACAATTTCAAAGAAAGAATAAAGCTCCAAAGAGCATGAGTTTTTAGTCATAACTTCTGTGATATGCTGCCATTAGGATATTTTAGGCGTTTAGTAAGCTTAGAATCTGTTTTCAAACTCATAATAATTCAGGTATGAAATATTGTATCAGAAATTGACTCTGACATCATGACCACTGTGATATCACATTGATAAACATCAAGACCCTGGTGTCACATTGTGAACTCACAAATCTGTTAGGACTTCATCACATTTGGGCCAACACAGGTCTTTGGGAACAACACAGTCCCTTTCTGAACTCATATCTTCATTGTGAATTAATTACAATTGAGATTCAGCATGCCATTGTGACATTTCCAGCCAATTGTGACAGCACAAACCTACTATAGTAAGAACACATTGTGATCTAATAGCCATTGTGGTAGCACAATCCCTTTGTGACTCCACATTTCCATAGTGATATCACTAAACCACTGTGAAATGATAATCCTCTCATACTCAATTCAGGTATGAAATGTGATACCCGAATCCAGTGTGACATCTACATCATGGTGACATGACACTGATAGATATTATGAGCATTTTGTCACATTCTGACAAGACACACCTGTTAGGACTTCACTTTTGTGACAACGCATGCCTTTGGAGACATCACAGTCCCGTTGTGAGCTCATATACTCATTGTGAGTTCATGACGATTGAGATCACATGTCACCATTTGATATCACCAACCCATTGTAACATCATACACCTCTTGCAAACTCGTCACTAGTGTGTCATCACCAATTGTGATAACAAAACATTATTAAGTCATCATATTGCAATATCACATTGCCATTGTTATATCACTGTTCCATTGTGTTTTCAAAAACCTAGTATGTCTTCATAGCATTTTAGAAAATTCATGGCCTTTTTTATTTGTCTTCTTCTGTGAACTCATATCCACATTGTGATATAGTACAACTAAAATTGGTTATGTGATTATGAGATGTGACTTCACAAAACTATTTGATTTCATCACCAATGTCACATCACAAACGCATTGTGAGATTTCATTGCCATTTGACATCACTATCACATTGCAACTTCCCAAACCTTTTAGGACCTCAGCACCTTTGAAAAAACACATGGCCTTTGTGACACCACAGCCCCTTTGTGTAACTATACCCTCATTATGAACTGGCAATTGATATCAAACATGCCATTTGTGACATTACCAGTGTGACATAACATTGTCATTATGACAGCCTCAACTACTTTTGACATCACAAAACTACAATGACAAGATAACATTATGAGATCACGTTGTCATTGTGATGCTATAGACAGATTGTGAATGCCTGTTTTTAATCTTTTTTTTTTTTGCCTGTCATGGGGCTTGAACTCTGGGCTTGGGTGCTGTCTGTGCTCTTCAGCTCTAGATGAGCTCTCTATCACTTGAGCCACAGTGCCACTTCTGGTTTTATAGTGGTTTTATTGGAGATAAATCTCATGGACTTTCCTGCCTGAGCTGGATTTGAACTGCTATCCTCAGATCTCAGGCCCCTGAGTATCTAGGATTACAGGCATGAGTCACCCATGCCCGGCTTTTTCATTTTATTTCAATTTTGACCTGTGTGTTGATATCAGAAATATAGTGTGACCTCATAACCATTGTAACACCATAAATCAGCAGTGACATCAAATTGTCATTATGACACCATCAGCTCATTGTGATATCACCAAATGACAATGGCATCATAGCATTATAAATCACAGTGACATTGTTACATCATAGAAGTAAGAGTGTTATGGCCTATTCTGTAAATTCATTCTATGTCAGAAACCCATTTTGACCATATAACCATTGTTATATCACAATCCTTTGTGACATCACATTGCCATAATTATATCATTAACCTGCTGTGCCATCACAAAGCAGTCCTGTTCTTATAAGTTTTGTGACATACTGCCATTTTCATATATTAGGTCCTTTGTGAGCCCATAATCTGTTTTCAATTTCATGTTTCTGGCATGACATGTGATATCATAAATCCCCTGTGACATTATTCTGCCAGATATCATGATCATTATGTCACATTGTGACATCACACAACTTTTTGAATGGCATCACATTTGTGACAACGCATGCCTTTGGAGACATTACAGTCCCTTTTTGAACTCATATATTTATTGTCAATTAATGACAATTGAGATCTGCCATGCCACACTGGCATCATGAACCCATTGTGACTTCACAAACTTATTGTGACCTCATCACGAGAATAGCATCAACAACTAATTGTGGTATCAAAGCATTATTTTGACATGATATTATGGTATTGCCATTGTGATATCACTGTCCAATTGTGTTTTTACAAACCTCTATGGCCACATCACATCTTAGAAAATCCATGGCCTTTGAGACTTCGAGCTTTTTCTGTGAACTCGTGTTCTTATGACCTCAACACCAATGAGACAAACAATCGTGTCACATTTAATATAATAAACCAATTTACACTAGAAAGGGGACTGTGATTACCTTATCCTGGACTGGGTACACAGGTCAAAGAGCAACCTTGACCACCAAACCTCAGACCTCCAATAGGTACAACTATACTCATGCAGATAGGGCTCATCAGTCATGAGACCATGATATCAAAATGTTAACCTATGCTTACTGAAATTATGTTTATGAGATTTTGTGTATTATAAACAGTGGTTATTAGCATTTGTTTTGTAATCATCATCATTTCATGGTTTAGGTACTGAATTGAGACGTTATACTCAGAACTAAATTTAAGGAGGCATCCAAAATTAGTTACCAAGATATACATAATTTAACACAATGTTTTAAAAATACAAGCTAAAGGAAATAATTTATGGAAAAATCATTTAAAAAAACACAGGGTACGTATCACTGATTTTTCTTAAATGCCAGTTTGGAATACGATTTGCATGATGATTTTTCTGATTATATAAGTTTAGTTAGGTCTTGATATTTAGTTGGAGAAGTTATGTTCTTTTATATATTCATTTGTCAGATCAAAGAGGAAATGAATTCCGTGCCAGAGTCAAATCTGTAATAATGTTACAGTTGTATCTTGTTACTTTGCCAAAGTTTCAAATCAGCTCGAGTAACTTGGGTCTTTTTTGGATCTAACTAAGTAGGCATGCAATTTTGCCAGTACTAGAAAGATATTGACCAACATTTATTAAAACAGTATTTTCCAGAAACTAGTCCTATTCTCTCTTTTCATTAGATTTTTTATTTCATTTATATCATATGTTGATGTTTTCCTTTTGATAACCCACATTAAATCATCTACAGTGTAATTTAGAGTTGTTTAAAATTATGTACACTCAGGTACACTGCTAGGGTTCTATTATTTGCATATTTTGTTCCTGTGAAATCAGTAAGATTTATTTCTCAATATGGATACTATTGGACTTATTCATTGCATTTCTGAATTTTTTTAAGTATGTCATGATTTTTGTGATTTAGTATGTCATGATTTTTGTGATTTAATACTGCAATATATTTTTTAATATGTGCAGATCTTACTTCACATACAGTTACCTTTGTTTTAAACAATTTGATCTATTCAAGGGATTTGCTATATTAGGTTCATCCAGATGAATTTAATTACAAATTAACACAACCTTATTTCTGAAAGACAGTTATCCTTATATTTCTGCTCAAGTTAACATGTATTTGAGGTTTTTGTACTTAAAAAAGAAACTGAGCATAACATGTTTTAGTTCCTGGGGGAGTTCCAATTTCTTGGTTGGTTTTGCAGCTGTGGTGACTTCAACATATGTGTACATTTATTTTAATTGTTTTGTGCCTATATTTTGTTTCATAAAACAGAAAGTAGAAAAAGCATCAGTAGTTAAGAACTTTTCCAAATAGAATTCTAATAGAGACACTTGAAGTTTTGTGACAACTGGGACCCGAGAGTTCTTGTTAGTGGAAGGGATAGCAGAAAAACAGAGACATTGTTTGACATAATTGAATTCTGCCTCCTCTTGCCTCACTATTTCCAATGGTAATAATTTGGTCTGTATTAACTTAGAATTTTTGGTTTAATTGGGACACACTACCCATTTATATTTGATTTCAACTCGAAAATCTTCTTTCCTTTGTTTAAGACCACAGATGTGAATTTATAATGCTAAAAAAGCATCTACTAATTTATATGAAATTGTCCAAACTAGTTTCCATTCAGACTATATGCAATATAGAATGTAATAATAATAGTTAGAGATAGTATGTAATAATTGACTTTGGGGAAAGTCGATTAAAGTGGATTTTTGTGTGATACTGAGTAATAGTAAAAATTATACTTGATACTATTAAAAATAATCCCAGTTATATCTAAAATAATTCATAGTTATAAACTAATGCTGAAAAAATGAGATTGTTTTTTGGAAAAAGACAGAAGTTTAAATAAGCTTGCTTTTTAAAAATTGACTTGGAACTGGGCTTCATGGCTCATGCCTATAATCCTAGCTACTCAGGAGTCTGAGAACTGAGAATATTGGTTGAAAGCTAGCCTGGTCAGAAAATACTGTGAGACCCTTATCTCCAATAAACCACCTAAAAACTAGAAACAGCACTGTGGCAAAAGTGGTACAGTGGAAGCCTTGAGCTGAAAAGCTGAACACTGGCCCAAGCCCAGAATTCAAGCCCACGACCCACAGAAAAAAACTGTTTATGGATTTGATCTTCATTATTTCATGATTTTTATGAGTGGTTGCTCAGTGAAAAATGTCATTAGTTTTTATATTTTGTGTTGGCATAAATGAGCCTACTATTATGTTAATTTAATCAAAAAACTCTGTGATTCTATGATAGTATAAATTTTGTGGGTAATGGTTAAGACAAGGTTGCCTTTCTGAAAAAAATATTTATATCACCCCCCAAAAAAGAGGAAGAAAAAATTTATATGCCCGGAAACTTACTCTGTAAATCATAATGGACTAATATTCTGTCATAGGTTAAGTTGTTGCCATTTGATTTTAGTATGCCCCAGAAAGACCTATGTGTGAAAAAAATGACTTTCTTTTTCCTCCCAGATTGTGGAGAATACCTGAGTAGTTCTTCTGGAGATTAAGTTCTTTAGACTGAAACCTATGAGTACATAGAATCTCATCTTCCTTCTTCTATATTTTAAACATTCTCGGTCAAAAACATTTCTCTTTGACATACTCCCCACCTTGACAATGTCTTGTCACAGCCCCCCAAAGCAGTAAAACAAACTGAACATATACTGAAACTTTCAAACTTTTAAATCTGAGTAAGCATTTCTGCTTAATATATGGACAATATCACTTATTATGGAAGGTTATAAAGCTAACACAGAAGTTTAGTCTTTCTAACAATGTAGAGTATATAAAACTGTGCTTTATTATAAAATATCTAACTCCATGTTGTATTTTGTGTTTTTGTTTCTGTTGATCCTAGGGCTTAAACTCAGGGCTGGGATGGTGCTTTTATGGTCAAGGCCAGTGATCTACATGTAATTTGAACTGGAAATCCATTTGCCCAGTTGGTTAATTGGAGATAAGAAACTAATCATCTTTCCTATTCCTGCTGGCTTCAAATTGTAATCTTCAGATCTCAATTTCTTAACTAGCTAAGATTCAACCTTGAACCACCAGTGCTAGCCATGTTGCATATTGTGTGTAATTCTAATTCTCAGCATTGTATATACGTTCCTACTACAATGTAAAAAAACTTAAAATATACTAAGGTTAAATATATAATGAAGGAAGAATTTTTATCCATTAAAATGTATGTAAAATCTGTGATAAACTATTGATATTTTAGTATACATTTCCTGCAATCAGTTGCATATATTTTAACAATTGTCAGGCCAAGTTTCTCTATATTCTACTGGAGATTTACTATTTCATGCATGCATGTAAATTTATGTGTATACGTATCTATCTATATATCTTCCAGACATGTTACTTAGCTTTGTTTTGCTGTTCAGCAGTTGAACCCGGTCGGCTCATTCTGTGACAATATCTGCCCTCATTCTCATCATTCCTTATTTACCACAACATCAGACTTCTAAAATCAGCCTCATTTCCTGGAGAAGGTTACCAATCATTCCAACCCACAGGGTTTTAATAAAGCAAGCTTTAAGAAAGGAAGTAAACATGAAGGGACAACTACAGAATTTCCACAGAGACCTAGTAGGTTATCAAAATTATATCTGACATCTTTCACATTTCTGCCTTCCTTCTCTTCTCATACTTAAGAAAGCATTGACTAATACTATAAATATATTGCATTTATAACTTAAGGATCAGTGTTTTTTTTTCTAACCTGAAGCCTTCTTTTCCATTATTTTTAACATAACTTTTTGGGAGATTTTTTGGATTGTTATGGGATTCCATCCAAAACAAAGCCATGTATATCAAGTAAGCCAATGTTTTCAACACAGAGTACTAAACAAAAGAGGGAGAAAATTATGGTTAGTTATATATATTAATCACAAATATAGGCAATATCAAGATATTTTCAAATTGTATACTTTTATTGGAAAAGAGCCTCAGACCTGTAATCTTATCTACTTGGGAAAGAGAGATTAGAAAATTCCAGTTACAGGCAAGCACAGACACAAAAAGAATTTTCAGAAACTCTAATCATTTGCTGGGTGCAATATATTTTGCTTGTGTTAGGAGGACCACAGTCCAATCAGGCCCAGGCATACTGATACTACCTCAAAATAAGCAATCCAGTTACAATCTGAAGGTATGGCAGTAGTAGATATGCCGTTTCACAAGTATAGGGTTTTAGGTTCAATCCTCCAGTACAGCTAGGAATTTAAGTGTGTACCAGGTAAGAATGTGGCATGTCTACGGACAAGACTTCATACTGGTGTTACAAGCTCTAATAAAACCTTTACCTCTTTTGCTAATTTTTTAATGTATAACCACAACTTCCATGCCCAAACCACATAATTTCCTATGAGATTTTCTTCAATCCATTAAGTAATATGTTATGTGTTGAATACGGTCCCATTAAAATCTTACTATCTAAAACCCACTGCATTAGAAAATGATTGTATATTGAAACAGAATCTTAAAGGTAGCATTTAAGTTGAAGTCTCCTCCAAAAGAATCAGAAGGCCTTGAATATGTTAAGGAAAGAGGACTCAGAAGAAGCCAACTCTGATCTTGGAGTTCTAGTTCCACCAACTCAGAGGCAATGTATTTACAGTGTTAATGCTACCCAATCTGTGGTCGTTTACTATTACAATTACTAGCAAACATGTGGAATTTATAAGACATGAAAAGTCATCGATTATTGGGGTCCATAACTCATCTCTATAATCCTAGTAATTAAGAAGGATGAGACTTGGGCGATAATGGTTTTCCACCTGGTAGG
Source organism: Dipodomys merriami (assembly GCF_024711535.1). Lineage (NCBI taxonomy): Eukaryota > Metazoa > Chordata > Mammalia > Rodentia > Heteromyidae > Dipodomys > Dipodomys merriami. Next base: position 85,051 of record NW_027202949.1, read on the forward strand.
AAAGTTCATGAGGTTCTAACTCCAATTAACTTCAAAAATTTCTGGGCTGGAGGCATGGTTCAAATGGTAGACTGATTACTGTTAGCAAACAAAGTGAGATCATGAGTTATGTTTAAGCCCCAAATGGGGGAAAGTAAAAGTCCGTAGAAGAATCCTATGAGAAGAAGCATTATGAATAGGAAAACAGAAATAAAAGAAATAAACTTATTGATATAGACAAAGCTTCCCAATGTGAAATATGGCACAAACTGTAATATTTAGGGTTTTCCTTCCTATACAGAAGAAATAAATGGTATTTTTACTTGACGAAATTAAATGTAAAAGTATGCAATCAATCATATTAATTTGTGTTTTTATAACTTAACTTGTTTTCCTACAAATTTCTAAAATAGTGTAGCTTTGGAAAAATCAATAAATGTTGCATTTACATGTACAATTACAAATGCTTTGTGACATCTTCTCCAGAGTGAGATCACATTGTTATGATACCAACAGCCCATTGTGACATCCCAAAATGACAATGACATCATAGCATTATGACATCACATTTTCATCATGAGGTCATAATGACAAGTTGATTGCCTATCCTGTGATTTCATTCTATTTCAAATGTGGCATATAGGTTGATTTTAGAAACCCATTGTGACCACATCACCATTATGACATTGCAATCCCTTTGTGACCTCATATTGACATTGTGAAATCATTAATGGAATGTAACATCACAAACCTGTCTTGTCTTAAATTTTGTAACAGGCGACTACCTTGACCTGGGCTGGATGCCCAGAGCTCAATGCAGCCTCAACCCTGGACGCTCAGAACTTGAAAGAGCAGCCCAGCCATTTGTTGACTGGTCTGCAAACAACCAATCTTGAAAATAATGATCTCCAAAGCTCCACATTTCAAAGGCAAGGCTTTTCCCTTTTTCTTCATCCTCCTTCTCTAAAGACCTTTCCTACCTTTCAGGTCTTTTCATTTTTTCCTTCAACCATTCCCTTCTTCTCTTCAGGATGCTCTACTCTGGAAAAGCTTGTCCTGCCCTGACCAGGTGGCCAGTTGCAGTCCTTCACCTCCTTCTCTCCTTCAATTTCCTCTTCTCCCAGGTCTTTACCATCTTGCAGTCTCATCACTTATTTCTTTCCAGGCCTTTCCCCTTTTTCTCTCCCCTTCTGTTGCTCTGAACATGCAGCCTATATATAGGCTGTACCCTTCCCCCCTGCAATATGTTTCCTGCATAACATTTTTCAATCATCACTTCCCTAATGTCCATGCACGATTACTTCTTTGCAGCTCCCCATGTGGGGCTTGACATTTTATCTCTTTCAGCAGCATGACCTCCCCCCTCCAGTGGCATGCACCCCCCTCTCTGTTGGTCCAGACCAGGTGGTCATGATGACTATGTGTTCCCGTGGATTATAGGGGCACTGCTGGTTATTACAGTGTCCTCATGGTGACCTAGGAGCAATTGAAATTGTACAAATAATTGTGATATTACAAACTTATGACTTAACTAAACCATTGTGACCTCATCACCACTGTGACATCACAAACCCATTGTGACATTGCTGTTTTGACACCAGGATCACTTTGTGACATCCCAAATCTATTATAACCTCTTATAACCTTTGAAAAAATACATAGATTTATGATATTACAATCCCTTTATGTATCCAAATCTCCACTGTGAATTATTGACAATTGAGAATCAGACATGACATTTCAACATCAGAAACATTTTTGAGATCATCACAATTGTGACATCACATTGTCATTGTGACACGATCTGATAATTGTGTTATCACAAAACTAAAATGGTATGAAAGAATTAGAACTTCACATTGTCATCGTGACATCATAGACATGAATACCATTTTTTGTGATTTCATTCTATTTCAAATGTGGCCTGTACTTTGATATCATAACAAACTGAATCACAACCATTGTGACATTACAATCCCTTTGTACATCACATTGCTATTGTGATATCACTAACCCACCGTGACATTACAAATCTATCCTGTCATCATAACTTTTGTGACATGCTGCAATTCTGATACCTTAGGCCTTTTTGTCCTCATGATCTGTTGTTGAACTCATTAGATTTCACATATGACATTTGATATCACAAATTCCCAGTGACATCATGACAATGGTGACATCACACTGCTAGATGTCATAACCATTATGTCAAACTCTGACATCACAAACCTTTTAGGATTTCAATATATTTGTGACAACACATACTTTTAGAGAAACCACAGTCCCTTTGTGAACTCATATACTCATTGTAAGTTAAAGACCATTGAGAACAATCATGTCATTGTGACATGCCCAACACACTGTGACATCACAAGCCTGCCCTGTCCTCATAAGTCTTGTGATATGCTGTAATTGTGATGTCTTAGGCCATTTATGAGCTCATAATCTGTTTTCAAACTTATATTTCAGTTATGATATGTGAAATCAGAAATCCACTGCGACATCATGACCATTGTGACATCATACTGACAGACATCATGAATATTGTGTCACACTGTGACATCACAATCCTGCTAGGATTTCATCACATTTGTGACAAAACATGCCTTTGGAGAAACCACAGTCCATATGTGAACTCATATTCTCTGTGATTTCATGACAAATGAGATCCTTTATGCCACTTTAATATCACCAACCAATTGTGACATCATAGACCTACTGTGACCCCTTACCAGTATGGCATCACCAACTAATTGTGAGATCAAAACCTTTTGTGATGTCACAATGCGATATGATGACCATGGCATCTGTCAGTGTGATGTCACAATGGTCATGATGTCACAGTGGATTCCTGGTATCTCATGTCATACATGAAATATGAGGTTGAAAACAAATTATGAGGGCAAAAAGGTCTAAGATATCACAATGTAAGCATGTCACAAAAGTTATGAGGACAGGAGAGGTTTGTGATGTCACATCGTGTTAGTGATATCACAATGGCACTGTGATGGCACAAAGTGATTATGATGTCAATTTTTTTCGTCGGTTGTGGGGATTGAACTCTGGGCTTGGGCACTGTCCCTCAGCTCTTCAGCTCAACGCTAGCGCTCTACCACTTGAGTTACAGTGCCACTTCTGTTTTGTGAGTGGTTTATTGGAGATAAGAGTTTCTAGGACTTTCTTGCCCAGGCTGTCTTTGAACCGTGATCCTCAGATCTCAGCCTCCTGAGTAGCTAGGATTACAGGCATGAGCCATAAGCGCCCAGTTCAAAATTGTTATGTAGGCACAAAAATTCATTTCTGATAGCAATTCCCATACCACATTTTGAATACAATGAAATCACAGAATAAGCAATCACAATTTGTCTATGATGTCACAATGAGAATTGTCATAATGCGATTATGTCATTGAGTTTGGTGGTGTCACAATGAGCTGATGCTTTCATAAAGAAAAAGTGATGTCACACTTTTGAGGATGTCACAAACACTTTTTGATGTTATAATGGCATGTCTGATCTCAATTGTCATTAGTTAACAACAAGGATATAGGTACACAAAGGGACTGTGATGTTGAAAAGGGCATGTGATTTTCCAAAGGAGCTAAGAGGTCATAATAGATTTGAGATGTCACAATGACAATCCTATCACAATGGGTTTGTGATGTCGTGGTGGTGATGATGTCAAAATGGGTTTGTGATGTCACAATGAGTTTGTAATATCACAATCAAATTTCCAATTTCAATTGCTATTAGTTCACAAGGATGATACTGTAATAATCAGCACAGCCCTGATAATCTATAGGGTCTGATAATCGGTGTGGCCCCATCTCTTGGCCAGCTGGAGAGGACAAAGTATGCCACCAAAGAAGATGGAGCATTCTGTAGGAGGGCCTGGGACAGTAATCACCAAGTGTTGAGCTGTTAAGAAGTGATTGGGCTGTGGGCAGTTTGGGATGTGACAGTTGAAAACTGTTAAGCAGTTGGTGTAGAGAAGGGTTACAGACTTTATATAGGCTGCTTATTCAGAGCAATAGAATTAGAAGAGAAAAAGGGAAAAGTCTTGGAAGAAGGGAAGTTGTGTGGTAGCAGAAAGGGAAAGACATGAGAGGAGGGCAGTTGAGGGAGAGCAGGAGGTAAAGGATGGCAACTGATCCAGGCAAAGCAATTCAGGCCTGTGGAGAGTAGAGCGGCCTGAAGAGAAGAAAGAACTGGTAGAAGGGAAAAAGGAAAAGACATGGAAGGAAGTATAGGTCTGCAGTGAAGGATAGACTAAGGGAAGGGGGATAAAATGCTTGCCCTTTGTGTCTCGATGGATTCTCCTGAACAATAGAGGTTCTAATATTTGGAGACCCTCATCGATATAATCCATTTGGATGGCATCAGGCCTTGGCCTCAGGGAAAAATCCCCATAGGTGAGAGTGTCAGCCTTCAGGGTTGAGAGTCGACCTCAAGTGTTTGTCTCCTGAGGACCAACATGGACAAAAGTCATTTAGGTACCTCTAGGGGTACGTCTGGGCAAGCGTGCCAGCCTGTTTTGGGGACTCTATCTGGAGGTCATCTGTGGCTTCCTTGAGAAGCCATCTGGAACCTCCTTGAGAGGTCATGTAGGGCTTCCTTGGGAAGCTATCTGGAACATCATCATGAGTACATCTGCGACATCCTTGAGAGGCCATCTGAGACCTTCCTTGGAGGTCATCTGGGGTCTTCAGGGGCCATCTTGGACTTTCTCCAGAGGTCATCTGGGGCTTATTAAGGAGGCCACCTGAGAACTCTTCAAAAGTAGTCATTGGGGCTTCCTTAAGAGGCAATCTAGGACCACTTATGATGTCATCTGGCGCTTCTTTGGGAGGTCATCTCGGGTTACCTTGATGAGAAAAATATGACCGTCTTGGACATCATCTGGGACTTCCTTGAGAATCCATATATGACCTTCTCTGGTGGTCATCTGTAGCTTTCTCAACAGGGTTATCTGGAACCTCCTCTGGAGTTCATATGTGGCCTCCTTGAGTGGACATCTGAGATACTTGAGAGGTAATCTCAGCCTCATTGTGAGGACATCTGGGACCTCCTTTGGAGGTCATCTGACACTTCTTGGGAAGCCATTTGGAATCTCCCTGAGAGGTCATCTAAGGCCTCCTAGGGAGGACATATGTGACGTCTTCCAGAGGTCATCTGTGACCTCCTCAAGAGGCAATCTTGGATGTTCTGTCTGTCATCTGGAACCTTCTGTAGAGTTCTACATTGAAAGGTGTGGGACATGTGGGTTAAGTGTCTGTGGCTATTGGTCTCTGTGTGTATGCTTATAGTTCTATCAGTGTCCTGTATGCACTTCTGTTTAGTCCTTTTCTCAGGATGGGAAAACAAGGCCTAAAGTTGTCATATCCAAAAATTCTCCCCCAGGGTTATAGAGTCCCACAGAGGAAGATGCACTGATGTACTCTCTCTCCTATTCTTTGCCATCAGCACCTCTAATGTTAAGTCCTCCCATACCAAAAGTAGTTACTTGTGCCAGCCTGATGTGGCACAATGTGGTATGTTAGCCTTATTACCCTTGAGACAGGAATATGGAGGAGATGGTGAGCAGGCCCCCTTTCTAATATATGTTCACTTTACCACTAGTGACCTGTATAACTGGAAACAGAAAAATCCATCTTTTTCAGAAAAAAAAAACCAGGGGCTCATTACCTCATTAGCTACAGCAATTTTCACAAACAAGCACATCTGGGATAAGTGTCAGCACACTTTACAGGTGCTTTTCACCTGGAAGAAAAGGGAGTGAATCCTGATCGGTGACTTGAAGTGGTCCTTGAACCAGACAGTAGGCCCACTATTGAACCAGACCAATTGGAGCAAGTCTTTCCCCAGACTTACCCAAGCTCAGACTATCAGTGATCGAGGTATGGAAATGCTTACCAATTATTGCCAGGTTCAGTTAGCAGGAATACCGCAGTTGCTAGAAAGCCAAGTCATCAATCTAAAGTGAATGAGATGATACAGTTCCCCAGTGAGTACCCAAATGTTCTTCTGAAAGTTCTCCCAGAAGACTAAAGGACCTATAAGCCTATAGGTCTTGAAGCCCTGGAGAATCAAAGAGCCCTAAATATGGCCTTTGTTACCCAGTCAGCCCCAGATATTAGAAGAAACCTTTAAAAGTTAGAAGGTTTTGAGGGAAAGTGTATTTTAAGTTGGAAGTGGTTGCTCAGTGGGTGTTTGATAACAGAGATACCCTGGGAAAAAAAGAGTTTAAGAAGGGGGTTTGAGTTTTGGTAGGAGCACCAGAATAGGGATGAAGAAATCCTTGGCAAAGACAGTACAATTCAGTTGCAACTGGCAGTAGGGAACCTCTAGGACTAGATCAGTGTGCTTATTGCAAGCAAAATGGACATTAAGAAAATGAATGTCCAAGGAGGAGAGAGATAGAAAATGACAGGTTAGTAATCACATTAACTATCTGGAAAATGTGTTCATATCTCTGAGAAATATGCAAAGGAGCATGGGGCTCTGAATTCCAACTGTGTTCAATTTAAGAAAGAGCCTTCTGAACTTAAGAAGAAATGTGACAAAGAAAATATTCACACACTTCTATCTCAAAAAACACGCTTATAAAAGACTGAATCACCAATATGTGCCAGTCAAAACCCACCAAGAGATTAAAAGCACATAGAAGAGTAAACTGGAGAAAACAGAGAGAATTATTTGATGTTGAGAAAAGATTTGAAGATATAAATTAGGAACTTGTGAGAGTCAAAAATGAAAAGAAAATACTCAAAAGGAACCTAGATAACACTCAGAATCAAATGAAATTCAAGTACAGTACCCTCGGTGAGCATGAGGCAAATTAGGGGACCACAAATCAGAGGCTGACAGAAGCACAGGACTCCAATGCTGACATCCTTGCTAACCACAAATGAGGCCAAGAAGAGATTCTGATGCTGCAATAAGAAATCATGGCCTGGGCTGGGAGGGTGGCTCAGTGGTAGAGCGCTTGCCTTGCATGCCTGAAGCCCTGGGGTCGATTCCTCAGCACCACATAAGCAAAAAATAATAAGCCGGAAGTGGTGCTGTGACTCAAGTGGTAGAGTGCTAGCCTTGAGTTGAAGAGCTGAGGGACAGTGCCCAGGCCCAGAGTTCAGACCCCACGACCGGACCAAAAAAAAAAAAAAAAAAGAAACCATGGCCATGATAAAGGAGCTGGACCTAATATAATAATGTATTAGGCTGAAGTAAATGTCGATTATAAGCTTTGAAGAGTGTCACCAGAAATTCAAAGCATTAGAGAAAGAAGGAACGAGTAGTTAGCAGAGAATTTGGGGAAGTACTGTGTCATAGAAGATGAGGCCAAGAAAAGTAAACAGGAAAATATCAGGCTCAGGAAAGAGATTTTTCTCTTCAGAAAGAATTAAAGGACCACATGCTCTGATAGGGAATGCTGGGGAAAGGGAAAGAGCATTAGGAAGAAAAACAGAAGAGCTAAAGGAACAGTTGAAACATCTGTCACAAAAATACACTGAAGTCGAAAACTAGAAAGAGAAACTACTAGAGTAAAAGCCCCAAAAGACTGCTGAGATCTTCACCATAAATATAATGCAGAAGCATCGTGTCCCAATGGAACAGGTGGAGATGGGAAATAATACCTCGCAATAGTACCTTTGTGAACTTAAGGGAGAAGCTGAAGAGCAAGCAAAGGTGTTGTGAGAAGGAGCAGCAGTTGTCAAGTCAAAGTAACTCTCCTGTAACCCTGCAAAACAGTTACAGGTTAAGGAGCACATTGAGAAGGACAATGCGATCTTGAAAGCAATTTTGAGAGAAAAGGAGGAGAATAAAATGGAAGAAGTCTCCAAGGTTCAGAGTACTGTACAGGAATTAAAGAAACTAGAGACCCTAAGATAAAGGGAAATATCTGAGCTGATCAGGTAGCTTGGGAGATCACTCTATAAAAGCAGTGGGGTCTCTAGAGCTACTAGTCGTTAAAATTAAAGGAAGAAGAAAAATACAGTTGTAATAAGTGTGCAAATGTTGACACTGAACCTGTGAAAAATGCATACAGGCTTAAGCTTTCTGTCAGTTTACGTGTAGATATTTGCACCCTGGTAAATTTCCCGAGGCCACTACCCAAAAATGTTCTGAAAACCAGTGGGGCCTTAGCCTGACAATACTTTGTAAGGTGTGTAGGTAATTTCCAATAGGTAAATGCTGAAAAGCTGGAACCTATGGAAAGAATTCATATGTGAGGAACCTCAGATGGTGAATTTGGGAAAGTGGACTTCACAGAGGTAAAGCCTGGAAAGTATGGGTATTGTTATCTATTAGTAATAGTGGACACTTTTTCAGGCTGAGCTGAGGCATGTAATAATTCCTTGATTTGGCTTACTCTTAGCTGTGGGGTCTAAAGATGGGCCTGCATTCATGGCCCAAGTTCTCAATTATTAACTAACACTCTAGGAATAAATTGGAAGTTGCAATCCATTTATAGAACTGAGAGTTCAAGGCATTAGAAAGAATAAATATGCCCTCAAAGGAAACTAACTAAATTAAATACAGAGACTGTCCATGGCTTGGTGAGCATCCTCCACTTTGCTCTCCTTCGAGCAAGATGTAGCCCTTACGTTAAAGGATTTAATCACTTTGAAATACTTTAAGGTGGAACACCCCCTTTTGTTCCTAAATTTGGGAAGGCTATATTAACAGAAATGTCTAGCTACAATCTGCAGGCTTTACAACATATTCTTTTATGGACCAATCCTTTGGTAACCAAGGCCCACCGGCCACCTAAGAAAAACTCCACCTAAAGGGGAGGGGCTAAGATCGCGATGGAACAGCAGGGAAACACCACAGCTCTCCCCAACGAAATACAGAGTTTGGATTTCAATGCTCCATTTCTGCAAGTGACCCATAAAAAAAAGGCGATTACTCAGAGAGATACAGGAAGTGAAAAAAGAAAAGGGAAAAACCTACACAGACACACAGTAAAGTGGGAAGACCCTTCCCCAAGCCTTGATGGTGATGGTGCTCCCTGCTGAACAGCTTAAGTGGTGAAGCTTTGTGCCAGCTTGCTTAAGTGGCCTGACTCTGGACCCTCCTAGGACCACACACCCACAAACAACCCAAGGCTCACAGAAGACTCCCCAGGTCCAGTGCCAACCCAGAGAATACAAACCAAAATCTCAGAAGAGCCAGCATGAAGATTCCCCTCACCCTCCCTGGCATGGCGCCTCTGCCTGGCTGGTGCAAGCACCCCAACCCAGTCAGGAGCAGCAGCAGCTGTCAGCAGTGGTGAACGACTCTAGACTCACAGTGTGGCACCTCTGTCCTGCCGGTGTAAACAGCCTAGCCTAACCTGGAGGAGCAGCAGCAGCTGGCAGTAGTGGCAAACCACCCAGACTCTGGGCACAATGCCTCTTGGCACTAGCATACAGGAACAACCCAGACCAGTCCAGGGTGGCAGTGATAACTGGGATGGGGACAGCTGCAGTGAACAACTCCAGACCCATGGCAGCTTGTGCCTCTCCATACTGGCCCATATAAGCAGCCCAGCCCAGCCTGAAGCAACAGCACTGGTTAACACCTCACTCCTGGTAGGGTGGAGGGCTTCTCCATACTGGCTTTCATAAGCAGCCCAGCCCAGCCCATGGTGGCAAAGGTGGTGAACAACCCTAGACATGACGCAGAGTGTGGTGCTGAACAACCCCAGAAAAGCCTCATGAACTTTCCTGTCTGGTCTGGCTTTGAACCTGAATACACAGATCTGACACTCCTGAGTAGCTACAATTACAGGCATATACACCAGCAGGGTCTAATTCTTGCCAACCCCTTCACTTTTTCTACAATAGATCATTTCTTAGTTCATACAAGGAATTTAAGCAAATACAAGAGAATCGACATAATACCATGTATTCTATCTGACCATAGTGGAATCAAACTGATTCTCAATAACAAGGCATAAATTAGAAAAAACTTAAACACATGGAAATTAAACTGAACTAAGTTGAACAATACATGGGTCACAGAAGAAGTTAAAGTAGAAATTAAAAAGTTCCTACAATTCAGTGAAAATGAAGAAACATCACAAAGAAACCTATGGGACCCAGCGAAAGCAGTCCTGAGGGGCAAATGTATTGCTCTCAGTGCACATATCAAGAAAACAGAGACCAAGTAAACAATCTTATGATACAACTAAAACTACTAGAGAAACAAGAAAAAAAATTGAACCTAAAGTTGCTAGACAGAAAGAGATAACCGAAATAAGAGCTGAAATTAATGAGATAGAGACTGAGAAAATTATAAATAAAATTTATAAAACAAAAAACTGTTTTAAAGAAAAAAATCAATTAAGACTGACGGACCACTGGCAAGAGAAACTAACAAAATAAGAGAGGAGACCCAAATAAATATTATCACAGATACCACAGGACAAATTACAACAAACATCCAAGGCATCCAAACAATCATAAAGAAATAATTCCAGACTCTACTTACAAAGGAAGGAAAACCTAGCAGACATGGATGAATTTCTACAGAAATACAAATTTCTATCTCCCCTTTCCTTTTTGGACCTGCTTCTCCACCATGTATGGTTGGGTTAGCAGTTCGGTAAATAAATTTCTTTTCCTGCCTTAAAAGTGTTTAGTATTCTCTTCATAGGCTACCAAATGAAACTTACCTATTTAATGTTCCTTACATATGATTCTGTAACTCAGATGGGGTTTTTGAGTTGGAAATGTTAGAATTTCCTAACCTCTCCTTTTCTGTGAACTAAACTGCCTTGAGACACCACAGGAGACTTTTCACCAATACCATTGCTGGCCTTCACATCCACGTCCACACCACTTCTCTTCTCTGGTGAGTGAAACTACTCTCTACGGCTCTCTGTTGCTCAATCTCTGTTCAGATGTGGCACCGTGATAGAGAGTTTTATAGCCTTAATCGGAAAGGCTGGTCACCTCCAAACCCAATGTTGCTTGGTTATGGGATCTTGGCCATTTCTCTCTAGACTGCTCTAGGGGAAGTAGGGATATTGCTTCTGCCTGGTCAGCTCTCCTTCTCTCACCAGACCGACTGGCCTACTCATTTAACGGGGTGCTACGAGTCATGCCCGAGCCATGAAATCCCTCTGAAATGCCTCTTGTGCTCCCTGGATAGCCAGAGCACCTAATATTTTTATGCTGTTCTTAGATTTAGACAATTTTTGCCTCTGCAATGGTAAATGTTCCGAAGTCTTTTCACTTTCAGGATCTCTTTGCTCTCTGCTAATCATGTCCAACTTTCTATATCTCTCCATTTCTTTTCTACAACTATTTGTATTGTGCCATGAAGCATGTGACATGGGCTGGGTCCAGGGGACCCATTTTAGGTTCCCTCTAAAAGGCTAGCCAAACTAGGCTTCATTTTTGTTCAGGCTTTCTTTGCATTTTTTTTTAGAAATTTGCCATCTTGAGTTCGCCATCTTGGTCAAATGGTGGGTGAAGGATTTGGCCCCCTCCAATCCTTACCCTTCCACCAAGCTTTCTTCTCCTCCATCCATCTATTCAAATGTGCCTTGCTAACAAGTTGCTCTTTTCACAGACTCTGATAACTGTGGCCCAACCATCTGATGTGCTTTGTTAGCAAAGATGTCAGAACATTGTTGTCTAAAATTTTAGGATTTGAGTTTTGCCTTTTTTGTTTTGTCTTGTTTAGGCTAGTACTGACTATGTGATTCTAAAATATTGGGCATATCTGTGCCCATTGTGTCATTGCAGAATATTTGGTCAATTCTTGATAAGGACCAGGTAAGCTCTACTTATTCTATTTGAACTTCTTGTTGCTTTAATTGGAAATAACAAAGAATTTTTGTGACAAAATTTGCAATTCAAATCCAGCCCGGGGTGAAATATCCCTAAGACTCCATCTCACAACTAACCTGCAAAAAGCCAGGCTGGAAGCTTGGACTGAGCCTCTTATCTCCAACAAGAAAACACTGCAAGAGTTTCTATAACTCAAAGTGGTAGAGTGCTAGCCTTGAACAGAAGTGCTAAGGGATAGTGCCCAGGAATTGAGTTCAAACCTCCTTTAATACCAACTGGGACAAACCATCCTACCAAGACACTTAGACTCAGCCAGTCTGCAGAAGAAAGGAACATGGAAAAGAGTAATAGGACATGATACCACATCAGCCACTTTGTGCCTGCCCTTTCAAAAGTAACCAGAGCAGGGAGGTCAATGGAAGTAAGAAGACTGTCCATCTAATGACCATACCTGTCTACCTTTCAATTGGACAGGAATTTATATTCTTGCCTTTGTCACTTGACTTGTTCTCTACCTAGTCGCCAGATGTCAGAAGTAGCTAGGGATATTTCTAACAACATTTTCAGCCCCAAGTCCTTCCTCTTGCCAATTTTTGCTCTCTAGTATTTTTTCAGTCCCTCAATGCCTTATGAGATGACTCCATACTTCGTCCAAGAGACTTGCCTCCTCCAGATTTTATCACAGGACTCATTGTCCAAGTGACAGCTGTTGCCTGCTGCCTTCTCTCAGAGGGGATCTCATTTCAACCTTTTACCCATACTGTTGATACCCCTTGCAAACAGGAAATAGCCAGAGAGGATCTTCACCTTTTTTCAAAATTATCAAAAGGCTGGAATGTAAGGTCTGAACAGGAACACCTCCCTCCTTCTTGGCTAAGTTTCCGCCCAATATCTGTTACATAGGTAACTAACAGACCTGGAAGCAGTCACCTTCTCCTCCTGCTAGATCACATCCTGGGCCACCTCTGGTCACAAGCCTCCCATCTGACTTTAGGAGGGTACCAGGCCCTGAGGTCACATCGAGATCCAGTGTGTCTACACTTTCCCCACCTGGCCAACTTTTTCCTTTCCCTAACCTAATTAAGTTCTGGCCCAGAGGTGGTCGCCCCCTTCCTTTTAAGCCATGCTTCTCCACCATACATGGTGAGGGCAGCAGTTCAGTAAATAAAATTTTTTTCTGCCTGAAAAATAAGAAATACAAATTGCCCAAACAGAACCAAGAAGAAAGAAATCAATTAAACATGTTAATTTCCCTACAATGAGATAGTAGAAGTAACCAGAAATCTTCCAACAAGAAAATCCCAGGACCTGATGGATTCACTACAGAATTCTATAAGACCTCAAGCTCTTCAGAGAAATAGAAACAGAGGGTGTAATCCCAAACTCATTCTATGAAGCCGATATCACATTCATCTCCAAACCAGGCAAAGACCTAACAAAAAAAGAACTACACACCAATCTGTTTGATTAAGACAGATACAAAGCTCCTCAATAAAATTGCAGCCAACAGAATCCAGAAACATTTCAAAAAAAATCATACATTATGACCAAGTGGGTTTCATTCCAGAGATGCAGGGATTGTTTAGCATATGTAAGTCAATAAATCTCATCCATCACAGCAACAGATCCAAGGTCAAGAACCACATGATTATCTCCATTGATGCAGAAAAAGCTTTTAATAAAATTCAGCACTCATTTATGTTAAAGGCTATGGAAAAAATAGGAATAGAAGGAACATTTCATATTATAATAAAAGTCTTACATGGCACATCAAAGGCCAATATTATACTTAATATGGGAAAACTACAACCAATTCCCCTAAAAACAGGAACAAGGTAAGGATGCCCACTCTATCCACGCTTCTTCAATATAGTTCTGGAATTCTTAGACAGAGCAATAAGTCAAGAGAAAGACATTAAAGGGATCCACATAGGAGAGGAAGAAGATAAAATATCTCTTTTGCAGATGGCATTATTTTATAAATAACCGATCCCTAAAGCTCCATCCCCAAACACTTAGAGCTTATAAACCCATTTGGCAAAGTAGCAGGATACAAATTAACCCACAGAAACCAATCGCTTTTCTGTATACTAACAATGTACAAATAGAAAGGGAAATCAAAGAAACAACCCCATTCACAATAACATCAAAATAAAAAGTGTCCAGGAGTTAACTTAACTAAAGATATAGAGGGTCTGTTTCATGAAAACTATAAAAGCCTAAAAAAAAGAATCATAAAGATTACCAGCAAATGGGAAGAAATGGGAAAAATATTTACCAGCAAAATAACAGTCAAGCATCTAATATCCATTATATTATAATATCCATTATATTATATATGGTGAAGTCAAGAAACTAACCCTTCACAAACCTAACAAACCAATCTTGAAATGGTCAAGGAAGCTAAAGAGAGACTTATTAGAAGAGATAAAAACGGCAAAGAAATACATGAGGAAATGATCATCATCCCTGGCTGTAAGGGAAATGCAAATAAAAACAACTCTGAGATACCACCTTACCCCAATCAGATTGGCCCACATTCTAAATTAAGCCAATGACAACTGCTGGAAAGGATACAAAGAAAGAAACATTACTACATTGTTAGTGGGAATGTATACTAATACCACCACTTTGTAAAGCATTCTGGAGGTACTTATGAAAGCTAAATATCCACCTGTCCTATGAACTGGCCATACCACTCCTAAGCATTTACTCTGAACAACAGAAACCAGTGTACATAGACATACACACCTCTATGATTGCTGCAGCACTGTTCACAATAGCCAAGATTTGGAAAAAAAACCCAGATAAGCCACAAATGATAAGTGTACCCAAAAAATGTGGAACCTATAAACAATGGAATACCATGTAGCCATTAGAAAAGACAAAATGAAGGTATTTGCAGGGAAATGGATGGAACTAGACCATATTATTTGAGTGAGATAAGCCAAGAACAATGAGACAAATGGCATAGTGTCTACCTGATACATGGATGCTAAAGCCAAAATGCAAGAAGGTATGACAAAGTAAACAGGACTCAAGAAACAATGGACAGCCACTCATTTTGTTGTATCACCATTAATGACTCCATGTTCTTGACTATGTATTCTGCAGAAATATTCACGCAATGGAGGGAAGCCAGGAGGAGGAACACAATAAGTGGAAAATGGAACAACATACAACAAAGGGGCCCATCAGCTGCACTGGACATAGAAGAAAAATAACTAAGCAACCCAAACACAGTGATGGGAAGAGATGAATGAGAGGGAAAGAGGGCAAGATGGAATAGCCTACATTAATCAAAAGGAAAAAAAATGTAAATATCACCTGAGGTGGGAAAAATAATTTGGATTGTAAAAGCTCATAGAATTAACAAACTTTGGAATATGATAACAATAATTTGCCTTGTCAAGGTTGAAATGTGTTTGTGACTTTAACTAAGTATCACAATTCCACAATACTGTGAAATATGTGAAATATATGTAATCACCTATCTCAATTTTTACAAAAAATTGTGAGAAGGGAAGGGTTAGGAGGAATGGGTGACAATGTTGTCAGACACCTTGTATTTGTGTACTGTTTTTTAGAATGGGAAATTCTTTGTAAAACTATTTAAATATAATAATAATAAAAAGTGTTTAAAAATAAACATTAGGATGAAAATAAAAATTTCAAGTATAAAATAAGAAATTAAATCCAGTTGGAAGGAAATTTTCTTTGAGGAGAGTAGTTTAGTTTATTCTATAGCGTCTCACTTCAGAAGTAAATTAAAAAACTAGACCCCAGGTAAGTGAAATAAACTAAGAAATGGAGTTGAAAAAAGAAAATAAGAAACTCCACCCACTCTTTCTTGCCTGGACAGCTGGAGTGGATAAAAATTCATCATGCTCCTGAATTGGAACCAAAGTGGCAAAGACCTTATTGGTGGTGCTAACTTCACTGTCACCTATTGAATTAGCACGAAAACAGCATTGGATCCATCAGTCTCAAGTGGAATAGGTAGTGGACCAATATACAGAGAAGGCTGCAAGATGGACTGTTAAGGATAAAACTTACTAAGTGTTAATTAGTGTTAACTAGTGTGTTTCCATAATTTACTTGTTTTCTATTAAATTTACCTTTTAAACCTGTTCATTGGGTGGAGAGAAGGGAATTTTTAGGATTTGGTTAGAAGGAATCAAGGATTTGATTGGACATGAAAAACATTGAGGGATATATGACGCAGCATGGTCCTAATAATGAGCAGGGCCCACTAATCAATGTTGCCCCATGACCTGGCCCACTGGCGTGCATGTGGCATGCCACACAAGTGAGCAGGGCATTCTGCTGGAGGGGGTAGGATGTCATCCTCACATAATGAACTTTGAAGAATTGATTGGGGAACAAACAGTTTGTGAAGTGATGGTTGAAAACTGTTAGGTAGGAAACCCACTGGAGTGATGGAGGGGTTCAACCTATATATAGGCTGCATGGTCAGAGCAGTGGAATTGGAGAAAATCAAGGAATGACCTGCAAGGAAGGAAGTGGTGAGACAGCAGGAGGGGAAAGACCTTGGAGAAGAGGAATTTGAGGGAGAGCAGAAGGGGAAGGAAGCCAATTGGCTACCAGTCCAGAGAAGTGTAGTGGAGAGGCCTAAAGAGAAGAAGGAAGTGATGGAAGGGAAAAAGGGAAATGAAGGAAAAGTCTATAAAGAAGGAAGAAATAAGGGAAAAGAAAAACTCTTACCTATTGAAGTTTGGGGCGTGGAGATGATAATTTGGTGGGTTGGTCTTTTGCAAACCAATTAACTATGCCTATTGGACGTCTGAGGTTTGGTGGTTGGGGTTGGGCTGTCACTGAGTGTACAGCCCAGAACAAGGTAAATGGAGGCCCATTTCTAGTGTAAATAAAGTTATCGTCAATGTGCCTCATTGGATTGTCTTGTGTTTTATGCATCATAAGTGTGCAAGTTCACAAGATAATAGGCTCAAAGGCCACGAGTTTTGTAAAATTTTATGAGGTCATAATAGGTTTGAAAAACCCAATGGAACAGTGATATCACAATGGCAATATGATGGCACAATATCGAGTGATAATAATATTTTGATGTAATACTTAGTTGGTGATGCTATAATGGTGATGATGTCACAGTAGGTTTACCATGTTACAATAGGTCACAATAGGTTTTTCTTTTAATTGTGAAAATACTGTACAGAGGGTTTACAATTCCAGGGGCAAGATAATGAGTACATTTCTTATCAAGCATTGTATCCTCCTCCTTTGTTTCCCCTTTTCATCCCTTCCCATACTTACCTGGCAGGGGAAATACCACGATCACACAATAGGTTTATGAAGACAGTTCTGATGACCGTTATGATGTCAGTTCCACCCAGGAGAAAGTCACCCAGCCCAGGCAGAAAAATTCGGCCCACATAGGAGTGACTTTCTTCACCAGGTAAACACAGCCAGAGACTGCCTCTCCCTACAACAGCCTAGACAAACAATTGAAATTCAGTAAACATAAACCCCAAGAAAAGCTCCAAGCTGGGCTCTGTGAGTGTCTCAGGAGTTAGCCCCTCAGGGAAAACTACTGTTTCCTGATAGACCTCAACCCTACCCAGAACCTAGCCTCATTACAGCATCTCCAAACTAGAGGAAACAGCCATCTTCCTCTTTTGTGATATGCCAAGCAGATCTCCCTCCCACTGAACTAGCCTGTGAGGAGGATCATAAAACAGGCCTAACACAGAGCAGTTTCTGCCTGCCCAAAAAGACAAGAAACCAATCAAGCCATAGGAAAACCAAACACCAAAAGCAGACCCGAGACTCTACCAAGAGACTCGTTATGGACACAAGGAGATACAGGGTCTTCACATTCACCCCCCCCCAAAAAAAAACAAATAATCAAGTAACTCTTTTTTAAAACTTTTCTTAAATTTTTATTTTTTTAAAGTGTTTTCTGTTAATCTTTTTTTCTCATAATTTTTATTTTTGTGGTGTGTATGTGTGTGTGTGTGTGTGTGTGTGTGTGTGTGTGTGTGTGTGTGTGTGTGTGTGTGTGTGTGTGTGTGTGTGTGTGTGTTTAATCTCATTTGAGCTTTTGGTCCTTTTTTATTGTTTTCATTTTTTTCTCTCTTTTTTTTGGATGACTTAATTACTGTTCTGCTCATCCCAAGATATATATCTGTCATCAATTATTAGACCTTATTCCCTATTGTGTACATACTTAATCCAGAAATTTATTACTAAATTCACAACCTCTTAGGCTTAACTTCTTTAAAAGCAGTATAATCGCTTTATACCTACATAATTATCAAGTAACTAATTTTAGTATTTTTTATTTTTTTTTGCTTTCTTGTTTCTTTCTATCCCCCCGCTACTCTCATCCTATCCTTTTTTCTCTCGGTAGCATTTCTTTAAACATACATAATTTTTAAGTGTTTCACTTCTTAAATTTAGTTTTTGTTTTTCCAATTTGCATTTTTTAATTTTTTAATTTTTTTTTAATTTTAATTTTAATTTTTTGTGACCATACTGTACAGAGGGATTACAAGTACATGGGCAAGATAATGAGTACATTTCTTATCAAGCACTGTAGCCTCCTGCTTGGTTTACCCTTCACATCCCTTCCCACGCTCACCCACAGACCCCCACGCAATCATCCCACCCCACCCCCATAACCCAAACCAAAGTTGAAAAGTTCGTTTTAGACATAACAACTTGTACTTCTCATTGTTGCAACAGGTCCCCCTGTATCCTTAATCCACTTGTTTTTCCCCATCTCCTCCACAAATTATACCGACATCAAATATAGTGAAAGCAGGGGTTATTCTGTGGGGGAGAGACATACAAAGCAACAAAGAAATAATCTTATAAATGCTTTAGAAACAAAGGCATGAGAGAAAAAAAACATTAAAATACATATCTAAGGGGTCATTTTCCTAACATAACATTATCTGACCAGTTCTATTTGACTCATACATATACTAGATATTTGAAATAAGGGAAACCATGGGACCTATATTTCTTAGGGCTTGGCTTACTTCATTAAATATAATTTTTTCCAAGTCTTTCCATTTCCTAACAAATGGAGCAATGTCATTCTTTCTGATGGAGGCATAGAATTCCATTTTGTATATATACCCCATTTTCTTGATCCATTCATCTACTGAGGGGCATCTGGGTTGAATCCATATCTTAGCTATGGTAAATAATGCTGCAATAAACATAGTTGTGCTGGTAGATTTAGTGTGGTCTTGTTTGTAAACATTTGGGTAAATGCCCAAAAGTGGCATGGCTGGGTCATAGGGGAGCTCTATGTGAAGTATGTTGAGGAACCTCCATACTGCTTTCCAAGTGGTTGAACAAGTTTACACTCCCAACAACAAAGAAGTGAGGTTCCCTTCTCTCCACATCCCTTCCAGCATCTGTTGTTGTTAGAGTTCTTGATTTTTGCGATTCTAACTGGAGTGAGGTGGTATCTCAATGTTGTTTTGATTTGCATTTTTTCATGGCTAGGGAGGTTGAGCATTTCTTCATGTGTCTATTGGCCATCTTCCTTTCCTCTTCAGAGAAGTTTCTCATGAAGTCTTTAGCCCACTTATTAAATGGGCAGTTGTTTCGTTGAGGATTTGTTGTTGGGGGACTTAATTTTTTGAGTTCCAAGTATATTTTAGATATGAGACCCTTGTCTGTTGTGTGGCTAGTGAAGATCTTCTCCAAATCCGTGATGCTTTCTATTGATCTTGCTAGCTATGTCCTTTGCCATGCAGAAGTTCTGCAACTTCATGCAATCCCATTTGTCCAAGCTTTCTTTGAGTCTCTATTTAGAAATTTTCGGCATGTGCCAAGGAGACCTAGGGTTTCTCCTATTCCATCCTGTAATGTTTTCATATTGTCTGCTTTGGTTCTGAGGTCTTTGATCCATTTGGAGTTGATTCTGGTGTAGGGTGATATATAAGGATCTAGATTTAGTTTTCTACAAGTAGTTAACCAATTTTGCCAGCACCATTTACTGAAGAGGCTGTCTTTCTTCCATTGCATTTTTTTAGATTCCTTATCGAAGATTAGATGCCTATATGCCAGTAGGTTCATTGCTGGGTTTTCAATTCTATTCCATTGGTCCTGAGGTCTGTTCTTATGCCAGTACCAAGCTCTTTTGATTACTATGGCTTTATAGTAGAGTTTGAAATTTGCTATTGATATATCTCCAGCAGTGTTCTTTCCGTTGTGGAGAGTTTTTATTATTCGGGGACTTTTATTGTTCCATATGAATTTTTTGGATGGCCTCTTCTATTTCCTTGAAGAATAAGGTAGGAATTTTGATAGGTATCACGTTAAATTTGTAGATATCCTTGGGAAGTATTGCAATTTTCACGATGTTAATCTTTCCAATCCAGCAGCATGGGAGATTTTCTAATTTTCTAAGTTGTGTTTTGATATCCTTTTTCAAGGTTTTAAAGTTTTAATCGTAGAGGTCCTTCACTTCTTTGGTTAAGTTAATTCCTAGGTATTTTATTTTTTGTGGGGCTATTACAAATGGAGTTGCTTTCGTAATTTCAGCCCCACTTTTCTCATTGTTGGCATAAAGAAAAGCCATTGATTTTGGGGGTTAATTTTATACCCTGCTACTCTGCCAAAGTTTTGAATCAGCTATAGTAATTTGGCAGTGGAGTCTATGGGATTCATTAAATACAAGATCATGTCATCTGCAAAGAGGGAGAGTTTGATGTCTTCTTTCCCTATTTGGATCCCCTTTATGTTTGAATCTTGTCTTATTGCTGTAGCTAGGCATTCTAATACTAGATTGAAGACAAGTGGAGAGAGTGGACATCCTTGTCTTTTTCCTGAGCTAAGAGGAAATGGCTTTAGTTTTTTACCATTAAGTATAATGCTGGCTGTAGGTTTGTCATATACAGCCTTTATTGTATTGAGGAATGTTCCATGGATTCCTAATCTTTCCAAAAGCTTCATCATAAAGTGGTGTTGGATCTTGTCGAATGCTTTTTCTGCATCTATTGAGATAACCATGTGGTTCTTATTCTTGCTCCTGTTGATGAGATGAATAATAATAATTGATTTGCATATATTGAACTAGGTTTGCATCCCTGAAATGAATCTTGTTTGATCGTGGTATATGAGTTTTTGGATGAATTTTTGAAGTCGATTGGGCAAAATTTTGTTGAGAACTTTTGCATCAATGTTCATCAAAGAAATAGGTCTATAGTTTTCATTCTTTGATGAGTCCCTGCTTGGTTTGTGATGACGGTAATGATGGCTTCATAGAATGTGTTCGGTAGTGCACTTTCTCTTTCAATTTCATTGAAGAGTTGAAGGAGTATTACTGTGAGCGCTGTTTGAAGGCCTTTGAAAATTCCGCTGTAAAACCATCTGGTCCTGGACTTTTCTTAGCTGGGAGGTCTTTTATTGCTGTTTATATTACAATGCTTGATTGGGGCCTGTTCAGATGGTTTAACTCATCTTGGTTTTGTTTTCGCATGTCAATATTTGCTAGGAAAAAGTCCATTTCTCTCCATTTCTCAAACTTATTAGCATAAAGTTTTGAGAAGTATTCCCTTATAATGTTCTGAATCTTGGTTGTTTCCATGGTGATGTTTCTATTCTCATCTCTGAGTATATGTGTTTGGGTGTGTTCTCTTCTTTTTCTGATAATATTTGCTAAGGGTCTGTCAATTTTGTTAAGTTATTTGAAGAACCAACTCTTAGTTTTGTTGATTCTTTCTATAGTTTTTTTTTATTCTAATTCATTTAATTCTGATTTAATTTTAATTATTTCTTTCCATCTACTGGATTGGGGTTTATCTTGATGCTCTTTTTCAAGGAGGTTTAGATTTGTCATTAAATTGTTGGTTTCAGATCTCTCCAATTCGTTGATTTAGGAGTTCAGAGCTATAAACTTGCCTCTGAGTACTGCTTTTGCTGTGTTCCAGAGGAGCAGATAATTTGTGTGTTTATTTTTGTTGAATAGCATGAACAATAGTATTTCCTTTCTAATCTCTTCTATGACCCACTCATGATTCAGCAGTGTGTTGTTCAGCCTCCATATGATACCGGACTTTTTTTGGTGGCTTTGGTGTTGAGTTCTAATTTTGTTCCCTTCTGGTAAGAGATAATTCAAGGTATAACTTCAATGTTTCTGAATTTAGACAAGTTTGCTTTGTGGCCTTAAATGTGGTCTATTTTAGAAAACGTTCCATGTGCTGCTGAAAAAAACGTGTATTCTGATGCTGCTGGGTAAAATATTTGGTAGATGTCTGTTAAATCTACTTTATCTATGCAGCTGCTTAGATCTGCGATTTCTCTGTTGAGTTTTTGCCGTGTTGATCTATTTTGTGGGGAGAGTGGTGTGTTAAAAACCCCAACAATTAATGTCTTTGGATCTTTGTGGGATTTGAGGGAAAGTAGTGTTTCTTGGATAAATTTGGGTGCTCCGTTGTTTGGCGAATAGGTCTTTTGAATTGAAATATCTTCCTGAAGGAAAGTTCCCTTAATTAGTATGTATCGACCTTCTTTATCTCTTCTCACAAATTTTAATTTGAAGTCTATTTTATCTGATATTAGGATTGCATCTCCCGCCTGTTTATGAGGGCCGTTTGCTTGGTAGATTTTGCTCCAGCCTTTAAATTGAAAATGTGTTTGTTTTTACGGGCAAGATGTGACTCCTGAAGACAGTAGATAGAACGGTCTTGTTTTTTAATCCAACTAGACTGTCTATGTCGCTTAATTGGAGAGGTAAGTACACTAATGTTGATAGATAGGACTGAGAGGTACTTGGCAATTCCTGCCATGTTATCCATCTTCTTGGGGGCTGTTAAAACTGGGTTCTTCCTATGGTTCTTGGATTCTCAGTTTGGTGCAGTTTCTTGGCCTTTATTATGTTCTGGTTGGTTTTCTATGTTTAGGATATCTTTAAGAATCTTTTGTAGGGCTGGTTTGGTGGAGATGTATGGTTTCAATTTTTCTTTGCTATGGAAGGTTTTTATTTGGCCTTCAGTTATGAAGGAGAGTTTAGCTGGGTGCAGTATTCTTGGTTGATAGTTGTTTGATTTTAGGGCATGGCATACATCATTCCAGACTCTTCTTGCTTTGATTGTCACTGCTGAGAAATCTGAGTTGATTCTAATGGTTTTCCTTTATAGGTGATTAATCTTTTCTCCTTGACAGCTTTAAGGATTTTTTCCTTGGTCTGTGTTGATCCTGTGTGGATTATAATATGAAGGAGGGATGTCCTATTCTGGTCTGGTCTATTTGGAATTCTATAAGCTTCTTGTATCTGAATCGGCCTATCTTTTTCCATGTTTGGTAAGTTCTCTGCTAGGATCCTGTTACACAAATTTCCTAGACCATTAACTACTGTTTCTAGATAGTCCTCTTCACATATTATCCTTAGATTAGGCCTTCTAGTGGTGTCTTCTAAGTGTTTGATAGATCTATCATATTTCTTGAACTTGTCTTGGATGGTTGTACGTTCTTTCTCTAAAATATCTAGGCTGTCTTCAATCCCCGAGATTCAATCTTTTGTATGGTGTAACCTGCTGTCAAGACTTTCTACTTTGTTTTTTATTTCTTTTTCTTCTAATTGGTCAGCTTTGATGGCTTCAAATTCTTTGTTGAAGCTTTGTTTTAGATCTTATATGTACTTTTTTACTTCCTTAATTTGGTGTTCAGTGTTTATTCTCAGTTCACTTAGTTGATTGGTTATGGTTTCCTTGGACTCCCATTCCTTCTGTTGGGTTCCATTCAGCATTCTCTTTTTAGTCTCCCTGACTTCCTTAGCTCTTTGTTAATGGATCCCATGAATGCCTTTAGTGATCTTTGTGTATTCTCATCCTGCTCTCTCAATTCCTGTCTTACTCTTTGCTTAGCTTCTTCCCGCTCCCGTTCCTGCCATTCCTCTAGTTCTCTTTGAGTGTTCTCAGCCTGTTCACACCATTCCTGCCTTTGTCTTTGAGTATTCTCTAGCTGCTCACACATATCCTGTATTAGGTTTTTGTGTAGCTTCCTCACGCTCATGATATTCCTGTATAAACCTTTTGATTGCCTCCTCTCTCTCCCTCTCACGCTCATACAGAGTCCTTTGTATGTTTTCATTCTTTTCATTTATCGTGTTTGCCAGCAGTGTTTGCAGAGCATTTTGAGAACTCTCCTCTAGATTATTCATTATCTGTTCTGTCCCCTGATTATCAAGAGTGGGGGTTGAGATACCCGGACTTGCCCTTTTTCTTGTATTTTTCCGGCTTACTCTGCCCATTTGGGATGAAAATAACACCAGTTTTGTGCTAGAACACTTTCTTAAGGCATGCATCATCCAGAGTCTAAATTTGCACAGTCAATAGTCTACAGATACAGTCTAGTTCAACATATATATCTATTCAACATCAAACAACTGTATATGAATGGGCTACGAACCGCAAAGGAGATTTTGGAAGACCAGAAATTGTTAAGGTTAGGGAGAGAAGGGGGTAAAAAATGGGAATAGAATGAATTGGGAAGGCACTGGGAGAGTTAACTAAGTCCTAATCTCAAAGCAGGAAATAGGTTGGGTAGGATAAAAGTAGAGAGAGAGAAAAAAAGAAGAAAGAGAAAGGGAAAAGAGACCAGAAAAAATGGAAAATTAAAAATTAATAATATTGTGCCGAAACAAAAAAAATCTATCTAGAGTAGAACGTGAATATAATGAGAGAAGGGGAGGGCTATATAGGAGATATGAAAAACTTAAAAATAAAAATGCTTGGGGCTGGGAAGGTGGCTCAGTGGTAGAGCGCTTGCCTTGCATGCCTGAGGCCCTAGGTTCGATTCCCAGAACCACATAAGCAAAAAGAAAAAAGCTGGAAGTGGCGCTGTGGCTCAAGTGGTAGAGCACTAGCCTTGAGCTGAAGAGCTGAGGGACAGGGCCCATGCCCAGAATTCAGGCCCCACAACCGGACCCAAAATAAATAAATAAATAAATAAAAATGCTTAAAATATTATATAGGAATAAAGATGTAGTACTGCTATTAAGGAATTTAAGTCTCAGAGGTTTTGAATTGAGTAATAAATTTGTGGATTAAGTGTGTACACCAATGGAAATAGGGTCTAATAGTCAACTACGGGTTTATCTAAGGATGTGCAGGACAATAATTAAGTCACATAAAGAAGAACAAAACAGAGGAAAACATGAAAAGGATAAGAAAGGAAGAAAAAAATCAGACATTCAGTAGAGCTAAACAAAAAACAAAAAGATAATTAAAAAAAGGAGAAAGAATACAAAAAATAAAAAGAAAAACGCACACACACATGTATCCCTAAAATAAAAATTATAAGAGAAAAAAAAGTTTCTAGAAAACAATTTTTTTCAAAAAATGTAAAAATTAAAGATTAAAAGAAGTATAAAAAATGTTGTTTGATTTTTGTGTCTCCCTTGTGTCTGTATCCAGCCTCTTTTTGGAATTCTCTGGACTGCTTGTGGTCCTGTGGCTTGGTTGGTTACTTAAGTCAATTTTTTGGAACAGGCAAAAAAATGCTCTGCTTTCACCCAGGATTTTGCAATCCTCCTCCAAGGCTAGTTCAATAGGAGGCAGATCTGCTTTGAGTATCACAAAAGAGGGAGATGCTGTGATGAGGCTAGGTTCTTGGTAGAGTTGAGGTCTTTCAGCAAACAGTAGCTTTTTCCTGAGGGGCGAGTTTGTGAGAAACAGAGCCCAGACTGGAGCCTTTCTCAGGGTTTCTGTTTACCGAATTTCAATTGATTGTCCAGGCTGCTAAAGGGAGGGGAAGCCTCTGGCTCTGATTACCCAGTGAAGAAAGCCACTCCTAGGGCTAGCGCCCCAGCTGGGTGACTTTTCCCTGGGTGGAGCTGAGTCTGGCAGGTCACGCTGTTAAGTTCTTGGGACCTGCTAAAGGACTCTAGTTTAATTTCAAGGCCTGAGTTGGAGCTAGCAGCTCCGCCAAGCTTAGTCAGTATCCAAGATGGAAATCTCCATTCCTGGGGGGAGGATGGGTGGCCTTCCCTCCTCTGCTCCCTGAGGAGTGAGGACATCAGGCTTCTACTCACGCCCATTCTTGGTTCCTGAGTCATCTCTGGTCTGCAAACTGCAGGATGAAGATGTCCATTCCTTGTAGGTTCTTGCTGGTGTTGAGTAGAATCTGCTTGCCTGCTGTGTCTGGCTCCTTCGTTCAGGACTCTCTGTGATTCAGGTATGGCATCTGCGGCCCCACCAACACCACTGCCTCTACCGCCGCAGCTGCTGGCAAAAGCTCAGAGCTATCTCCTTGCCTGAATTTTCCCTCCCTGGCCTAACTCTCGGACCTGTGTTGGCACATTGGTGTGACTTTCTGGCTTAGGACTGTTCACTGGAACTCTAAAACTACTTTCTATGGGAGAGCTTGTTTAGTCTCCAGCTTCTCCTCCACCATCTTATACAGTCACCCCTCTTTTTTTTATATTTCTCTCCTGTCATTCTGTCCAATCCATTTTCCTCTCTGAGATTAGGAATTTGTTAAATTTACGCTCCTTTTACCCCTCCACATCCCTCTAGTACTATTTGTCCCCACATTTCTCCCTAAAGCTAATAATTTCTGGTTTGCCAAATCATTTTTTGTTGTTTGTAGCACAGTAATACATAGTTGTTTGATGTTGAATAGATTGTATCTGTTGAATTAGATTGTATCTGAAGCCATTTTGATTGTGCAATTATAGGACTCTGGCTGATGCTTGCCTTAAAATAATGTTCTAGCACAAAATTGGTGTTACCTTCATACTAAATGGGCAGAAAAAGCTGAAAAGAACAATAAAAATGGCAAGTCCAGGTATCTCAACTCCCACTCATGTTAATCAGGTGACAAAATTGTAATGAATATTCCAGAGAAGCTCCATAAAAACCTGTACATACACTACTAGCAAACATGGTGAATGAAATGATTGACCTTGCAAAGGACTCAGTGTGAGCGTGAAAGGGACTGAGAGGAGGCAAACCAAAGATTAATACAGGAATCATGTAAGTATTAGGAAGTTGCTTAAAGATTAATGCAGGAATAGCATAAGCAGGTTGAAAAAAGTCAAAGATAAATACAGGAAATGCATGAGCAAGCAGAGCACAGCCATAGAGAATTACTGGAATTGTGTGAACATGACGAAACTAATCAAAGAGCAATACAGGAATTATGAGAGCAGGATGAGACTAGACAAAGATAAATAGAGGCAGTCACAGAATCCATAAACAGACTGCTGAAGGAAGTCAGGGAGACCACAAATGGAATGCTGAATGTAGCACTACAGAAAGAATGGGTGTCCAGGGAAACCATAACCAATAAACTAAGTGATTTGAGAAACTGAACACAAAATTAAGGAAGTAAAGAATTTCATACAAGATCTAAAACAAAGCTCCAACAAAATTTTAGAAGCCATCAAAGCCAACCAATTAGAAGAAAAAGAAATTTTAAAAAAAGTAGAAAGTCTTGACAGTAGGTTAGAACATCCAGAAGATTGAATCTCGGGGATTAAAAACGGCCTATATATTATAGACAAAAAACATAAAACTATGCAAGACAAATCCAAAAAATATGATAGATCTATTCAACATTTGGAAGACACCATCAGAAGGCCTAATCTGAGGATATGGGTGTAGAGGAGCACCTAGAAAAAGAAGTTAATGGTCCAGAAAACTTATTTAACAGAAACCTAGCAGAGAACTTCCCATACATACAAAAAGATAGGCCTATTCAGATATAAGAAGCTTATAGAACCCCAAATAGACCAGACCAGAACAAGATAACCCACTGTCACCTTATAATCTTCACAGGATCAATTCAGACCAAGGAATGGAGCCTTAAAGATCTCAAGGAGAAAAGAACAATCACCTATAAACAGAAACCAAGTAGAATCATCCCAGATTTCTCAGCAGAGCCGATTAAAGCAAGAAGAGCCTAAAATGGTGTAAGCCATGCAATAAGGCAAACAATTAACAAACAAGAATACTGTACCCAGCTAAACTATCCTTCATAACCGAAGGTCAAATAAAAAGTTTCCATAGCAAAGAAACATTGAAACAATATATCTCCACCAAACCAGCCTTACAAAAGACAAAATATCCTACACATAGAAAACCAACAAGACCACAGTAAGAGCCAAGAAACAGTATCCAAAGGAATAAAATCAGAACTCAACACCCTTTGTGATAAAAGACCTATAAAAACTATGAATCCAGTCAACATTCCTCAATACCATAAAGGCAGTATATGACAAACCTACAGCCAGCATTGTACTTAATGGTGAAAACCTAAAGCCATTTCTTCCTAACTCAGGAACGAGACAAGGATGTCCACTCTCTCCATTTCTTTTCAATTTAGTGTTAGAATGCCTAACTACAGCAAAAGACAAGATGCAAACATAAAAGGGAACCAAATCGGGAAAGATGATTTAAAACTCTCCCTATATGCAGATGACATGATGTTATATTTAAATAATCCCACCGACTCCACTCCGAAATTATTCATGCTGATTCAAACGTTGGCAAAGTTACAAGGGAAAAATTAACTCTTGAAATCAATGGATTTTTTGTATGCCATCAATGAGAAAACCTGGCTGAAATCAGGAAAGCAACTCCATTCATAATAGCCCACAAGAAATAAAATACCTAGGTATTAACTTAATCAAAGATGTGAGGTATCTTTATGATGCAAACATTCAAAACCTGAAAAAGGAAATAAAAATGGAACTTAGAAATTGGAAAAACCTACCATGCTCCTGGATTTGTAGAGTCAAATCCTGAAAACGGCAATACTTCCCTAGGCTATCTACAAATTCAATGTGATGCTTATCAATATTACAAACTCATTCTTCAAGAAAATAGAAGAGGAATTCCAAAAATTCATATGGAACAATAAAAGACTCTGAAGAGCAAAAATGTTCAACAGAATGAATAGTGCTAGAGGAATATCAATACCAAATTTCAAACTCTACTACAAAGCCATTGTAATCAAAACAACTTGGTACTGACACAAGAACAGACCTCAGGACCAATGGAATAGAATTGAAAACCCAGAAATGAACCCACAGATCTGTAGCCACCTAATCTTCAATAAGGGAGCTAAGAAATAGAATGGAAGAAAGAACTTCTTCTGTAAATGGTGCTGACAAAATTGGTTAATCACTTGTAGAAAACTAAAGCTAGATCCATATATATCACACTGAAGGGGAAACAAAGGAGGAGGCTACAATGCTTGATAAGAAATGTACTTATTATCTTGCCATTGTAATTGAAACCACTCTGTACAGTATATTCACAATAAAATAAATAAAAATTTAAAAAAGGAATCCACCCCAAATGAATGAAAGACCTCAGAGTCAAAGCAGACACCCTGAAAACATTGCAGGACAAACTAGGAGGTAACTTATGTGTCCTTGGCTCAGGCTGAAATTTTCTTAATAGAGACCCAGAAACACAACAGATCAAAGAAAGGTTGGACAAATGGAATTGCATGAAATTGCAGAGCTTCTGCATGGCAAAGCACATAGCTAGCTAGATCAATAGAGAGCCTACAGATTGGGAGAAGATCTTCACTAGCCATACAACGGACAAGGGTCTCATATCTAAAATATACCTGGTACTCGAAAAATTAAATCCCCAACAACAAATCCTCAAAGAAGGAACTGCCCAATAAATAAGTGGCTAAAGACTAAAGAGAAACTTCTCTGAAGAGGAAGGAAGGATAGCCAATAGATTCATGAAGAAATGCTCAACCTTCTTAGCTATAAAAGAAATTCAAATCCAAACTACAATGAGATACCACCTCACCCAGTTAGAATGGCTATAATGCAGAACTGTAATAACAAGACAAGCTGTACAGGATGTCGGTGGGACTGAAATCTTGTTCAACCATGCTGGAATGTAGCATGGAGGTTCCTCAAAAGACTCCAAATAGAGCTCCCCTATGACACAGCAATCCCACTTTTGGGCATTTACCCAAATGATCAAAAACAAGCCCATACTATAGCTATCAGCACCACTATGTTTATTGCAGTATTATTTACCATACCTAAGATATGAAACCAACCCAGATGTCCATCAGTAGATGAATGGATCGATAAAATGTGGCAACCACACTTGATAAGAAATGTACTTTTTATATTGTCCATGTAATTGTAACTCTTCTGTACGGTATTCTTACAATAAAAAAAAATTGTTATATATACACAATGGAATTCTATGCCTCCATCAGAAAAAATGACTTTCCCCCATTTGTTAGGAAATGGAAAGAGTTGGAAAAAATTGTATTAAGTAAAGTAATCCAGGCCAAAAGTAAGTAGCTTCCATGGTTTCCCTTATTTGCAATAACTAGTATATGTCGGAGATAAACACAAACTGTCAGACAAGTTGATTTTAGGTGAAATGAACACCAAGATAAGGACTCACATGGTTTTTCTTTCTTGCTGTTGTTTCTACCATATTTACAAGATGATTCCTTTGTTGCTTTTTATGTCCCTCCCCCACGAAATAACCTCTATTTTCACTGTATTTGATGTTGATATAATTTGGGGAAGGGAAGGAAAAAACATATTGGGATTCATGTGAACCCATTGCAACAATGACATATACAAGACTTTGTGTTGAAAATCGAACTTTACAACTTTGGTACAGGGGGATGGGGGGCAGAAAAGGAGATGGGAAGGGATGGGATGGAGAAAGAAGAGAGGAGGCAACAATGCTTAATAAGATATGTACTCATTACTTTGTTCATGCAATTGTAAACCTTTGGTACATATTTTCACATTGAAAAATCATGAAATAATAAAGTAAAAATCCATGCCAATTTTTTTTGCATGTCGTGGGGCTTGAACATTGGGCTTGGGCACTGTCCCTGTGCTCTTCAGCTCAAGAATAACACTGTACCACTTGAGACACAGTGCCATTTCTAGTTTGCAAGAGATATATTGGCGCTAAGAGTCTCATAGTCTTTTCTACCCAGGCTGGATTTGAACCACTATCCTCAGATCTCAGCCTTTTGGGTAGCCAGGATTTCAGCATGAGCTACCAAAGCCCAGATTCAAGACAAGTTTAAAAAAGCAAGCTTATTGAACCTTCTGGCTTTTTCTAATAAACAATGTTATTTTTCGGCATTAATTTATAACTGTGAGTAATTTTTAGGTGTAACTTGGAATTTTTTAGTAGAATGAAATATAACTGTTACTATTACTCAGTATCTCACAAAACCACTGTTATTGACTTTCCCCAAAAGCAATTATTACATACTATATTACTCATCATTATTATTACACTCTATATTACATGTAGTGTGAAGTGAAAATAGTTTGGAGGATTTCGTATAAATTAGTAGATGCTACTTTAGTATTATAAATTCAGAACTGTGATTTTAAATGAAGGAAAGAGGATTTCCAAGTTAAAATGAAATATAAATATGTAATGTGTCCCAACTGAATAAAAAATTCTGAGTTCATAAAGACAAAAATATTTTCTTTACACTAAATTCTTTGAAGTAATTCCATTGGAAATACTGAAACAAGAGGAGGAAGAATTAAAATCATGTCAAACATTCCTAAGCCAGAGAATCACACCAAGTGTGCCATCAGAGGACCGAGAGTTAGTCCAGAGAGGGGAAACCCAGGCAAGGAGACAGATCTGAGCGCTTGCCAGCAGCCAACGCAGCGGCCGCAGCGTTGGCTGCGGCAGCGGTGGCGGTGGTGAACACAGGGAACCATACCTGAGCCACAGAGAGTCCTGGACGAAGGAGCCAGACCCAGCGGGCGAGCAGATTCTACTCAACACCAGCAAGAACCGACAAGGAGCAGACACCTTCATCCTGCAGTTCACAGACCAGAGACGACCCAGGAATCAAGACTCAGCGTGAGTAGAAACCTGTGGTCCTCACTCCTTCCCAGGGAGCAGAGTAGGGAAGGCCACCCCTCCACCCCCCCAGTACGGGATCTCCATCTTGGATACCTACAAAGCTCGGCGGAGCTGTTAGCTCCAACTCAGGCCTTGGAATAAAACGAGTCATTTAGCAGGTCACAAGAACTTAATGACGGCATGACCTTCCAGACTCAGCTCCACCCAGGGAAAAGTCACCCAGCTGGGGCGCCAGCCCTAGGAGTGGCTTTCTTCACTGGGTAATCAGAGCCAAAGGTTGCCCCTCCCTCTAGCATCCTGGACAATCAATTGAAATTCAGTAAACAGAAACCCTGAGAATGGCTCCAGGCTGGGCTCTGTGAGTTTTTCACAAAATAGCCCCAGGGAAAAGCTACTGTTTGTTGAAAGGCCTCAACACTACCCAGAACCTAGCCTCATCACTGCATCCCCCTCTTTTGTGATTCTCAAAGCAGATCAGCCTCCCATTAAATTAACCAGGGAGGAGGATCTCAAAATCCTGGGTAAAGCAGAGCATTTTTCTACCTGTTCGAACATACTGACTTAAGAAACCAACCAAGCCACAGGACCACAAGCAGACCAGAGACTCCAACAAGAGGCTGGTTACAGACACAAGGGAGATACAGGATTTTTCCCACCCCTCCCAAAAAAAGTCAAAGAACTTTTCTTCTTCTTCTTCTTCTTCTTCTTCTTCTTCTTCTTCTTCTTCTTCTTCTTCTTCTTCTTCTTCTTCTTCTTCTTCTTCTTCTTCTTCTTCTTCTTCTTCTACTTCTTCTTTTCCTTTGGTACCTTATATAAGAAATTTTTTGTTCTTTTCTAAAACTTTTTTTAATCTTTAATTTTTGCCTTTTTTGAAAAAAAATTGTTTTCCAGTAACCTTTTTTTCCTCTTATAAATTTTATTTTAGGGATACCTGAATGTGCATTTTCTTTCTTTTTTTGTCTTCTTTCTCTTTTTTTTTCTTTTTAAATTATCTTTTTGTTTTTTGGTTTAGCTCTACTGAATTTCTGATCTTTTTTTCATCCTTTCTTATCCTTTTCACCTTTTCCTCTCTTTTGTTCTTCTTTATGTGACTTAACTCTTGTCCTGCACATCCTCACATAAACCCGTAGTTAACTAGTAGACCCTATCCCCCATTGTGTACACACTTAATCCACAAATTTATTACTCAATTCAAAACCTCTGAGACTTAAATTCCTTAATAGCAGTACTACCTCTTTATACCTACATAATATTGTAAGCATTTTTATTTTTATGTTTTTCACATCTCCTCTTTATACCTATATAATATTTTAAGCATTTTTATTTTTAAGTTTTTCACATCTCCTCTATGTCCCTCCCCTTCCCTCAATATATTCACGTTCTTCTCTAAATAGATTGTTTTCAGGGGCCATAATATTATTAATTTTTACTTTTCTATTTTTTCTGACTCTTATTTTCCCTTTCCCTTTCTTCTTTCTTCTCTCTCTCTACTTTCATCCTACCCAACCTATGTCCTGCATTGAGATTAGGACTTAGTTAACTCTCCCTGTTCCTCCCCGCACAAATCTATTCGTATTTATTACCCACATCTCTCACTAACCCTAATAATTTCTGGTTTTCCAAATTCTTCTCTGTGGTTTGAAGCCCATTAACATATAGTGGTTTGATGTTGAATAGATGTATTCGTTGAACTAGATTGTATCTGTAGACTATTGACTGTACAAATTCAGACTTTGGTTGATTGTTGCCTTAAGATAGTGTTAGAGCAAAAAACTGGTTTTATTTTCATCTCAAATGGGCAGAGTAAGCCGGAAAAACACAAGAAAAATGGCAAATCCGGGTATCTCAACTCCCAATCTTGATAATCAGGGGACAGATCAGATAATCCAGAGGAGAGTTCCCAAATAGCTCTACAAACATGGTTGGCAAACATGATAAATGAAAAGATTGAAAACATACAAAGGACTCTGTATGAGCATGATAGGGAGAGAGAGGAGGCAATCCAAAATTTATACAGGAATATCATAAGCGTGAGGAAGCTACTCAAAAACTGATACAGGATTTGCATGAGCAGCTTGAGAATACTCAAAGAGAAAGGCAGGAGGGCTGGAAAGGTGGCTCAGTTGTAGAGCACTTGCCTTGCATGCATGAGGCCCTGGGTTCGATTCCTCAGCCCACATAAGCAAAAAGAAAAAAGCCGGTAGTGGCGCTGTGGCTCAAGTGGTAGTGCTAGCCTTGAGCTGAAGAGCTGAGGGACAGCGCCCAGGCACAGAGTTCAGGCCCCACGACCGGACCCAAAAAAAAAAAAAAAAAAGAATCAAAGAGAAAGGCAGGAATGGTGTGAGCAGACTGAGAACACTCAAGGAAAACTGCAGGAATCCCACGAACGGGAGGAAACTAATCAAAGAGTAATACAGGAATTGAGAGAGCAGGAAGAGAATACACAAAGATCACTAAAGGCATTCATGGAATTGATTAACAAAGAGCTGAAGGAAGTCAGGGAGACCACAAAGAGAATGCTGAATGGATCCCAACAGATGGAATGGGAGTCCAAAGAAACCATAACCAATCAACTAAGTGATTTGAGAATTAACACTGAATACCAAATTAAGGAAGTAAAGAAATTCATACAAGATCTAAAACAGAGCTTCAACAAAGAATTTGAAGCCATTAAAGCTGACCAATTAGCAGGAAAAGAGATAAAAAACAAAGTAGAGACTCTTGACAGCAGGTTAGACCATGGAGAAGATCGAATCTCAGGGATTGAAGAAAGCATAGATATTATAGAGAATGAACACACAACCATCCAAGACAAGTCCAAGAAATATGATAGATCTATCCAACACTTGGAAGACAACATCAGAAGACCTAATCTGAGGATAATGGGTATAGAGGAATGCATAGAGAGAGAAGTTAATGGTCTAGGAAATTTGATTAACAGGATTCTAGCAGAGAACTTTCCAAACATGCAAAAACATAGGCCTAATTAGATAAAAGAAGCTTTTAGAAGTCCAAGTACGCCAGACCGGAACAGGATATCTCACTAAAACAATATAATTTGCAAAGCATCAACACAGACCAAGGAAAAGATCCTTAAAGCTGTCAAGCAGAAAAGATCAATCACCTATAAAGGGAAAACTATTAGAATCACCTCAGATTTCTCAGCAGAGACAAACAAAGCAAGAAGAGTCTGGAATGATGTATGCCATGCCCTAAGAACAAACAACTACCAACCAAGAATACTGTACCCAGCTAAACTTTCCTTCATAACTGAAGGCCAAATAAAAACCTTCCATATCAAAGAAAAATTGAAACAATATATCTCCACCAAAACAGCCCTACAAAAGTTTCTTAAAGTTGTCCTACACATAGAAAAAAAACAAGACCACAATAAAGGCCATGAAACTGCACCCAAACTGAGAATCCAAGAACCATAGGAAGAACCCAGATTTTGCAGCCAGCAAGTAGGTGGATAACATGGCAGGAACTCCCAAATACCTCTCAGTCCTTTCTCTTAATATCAATGGACTGAACTCTCCAATTAAGTGACATAGATTGTCTTGTTGCATTAAAAAACAAGACCCTTCTATTGGCTGCTTTCAGGAGTCACATCTTGCCCGTAAAAACAAACACATTTTGAATGTTAAAGGCTGGAACAAAATCTACCAAGCAAACGGCCCTCATAAACAGGCGTGAGTTGCAATCCCAATATCAGACAAAATAAACTTCAAATTAAAATTCGTGAGAAGAGATAAAGAAGGTCGCTACATACTAATTAAGGGGTCTCTCCTTCAGGAGGATATTACAATTCTAAATATCTATTCGCCAAAAACCGGAGTATGCAAATTTATCCAAGAAACACTACTTCCCCTCAAATCCCATATACATACAAAGACATTAATTGTTGGGGATTTTAACACACCACTCTCCCCACTAGATAGATCCACTCGGCAAAAACTCAACAGAGAAACCGCAGATCTAAACAGCTGCATAGATCAACTAGACTTAACAGACATTTACCGAACATTTCACCAGCAGCATCAGAATACACGTTTTTCTCAGCAGCACTTGGAATGTTTTCTAAAATAGACCACATTTTAGGCCACAAAGCGAACTTGTCTAAATTCAGAAACATTGAAGTGATACCTTGAATTCTCTCTTACCAGAAGGGAACAAAATTAGAACTCAACACCAAAGCCACCAAAGAAAGTCCGGTATCATATGGAGGCTGAACAACACACAGCTGAATCATGAGTGCGTCATGGGAGAAATTAGAAAGGAAATTCAAATGTTCATGTTATTCAACAAAAATGAACACACAAATTACCAGCTCCTCTGGGACAAAGCAAAGGCAGTTCTCAGAGGCAACTTTATACCTCTGAGCTCCTACATCAACAAATTGGAGAGATCTGAAACCAACAATTTAATGACAAACCTAAACCTATTGAAAAAGAGCATCAAGATAAATCCCTATCCAGTACATGGAAAGAAATAATTAAAATTAAATCAG
The DNA here is from genome assembly GCF_024711535.1 of Dipodomys merriami. Lineage (NCBI taxonomy): Eukaryota > Metazoa > Chordata > Mammalia > Rodentia > Heteromyidae > Dipodomys > Dipodomys merriami. The sequence goes on from NW_027202949.1 coordinate 121,166, forward strand.
AATTAAATGAATTAGAATCCAAAAAAACTATAGAAAGAATCAACAAAACTAAGAGTTGGTTCTTCGAAAAACTTAACAAAATTGACAGACCCTTAGAAAATCTTATCAGAAAAAGAAGAGAACACACCCAAATTAATAAACTCAGAGATGAGGATGGAAACATCACCACGGAAACAACCAAGATTCAGAACATTATAAGGGAATACTTCTCAAAACTTTATGCTAATAAGTTTGAGAATTTAACAGAAATTAATCATTTCTTAGCAAATATTGAAATGCCAAAACTAAACCAAGATGAGTTACACCATCTTAACATGCCCATATCAATCTTTTAAATAGAACCAGCAATAAGAGACCTTCCAGCTAAGAAAAGTCCAGGACCAGATGGATTTACAGCGGAATTTTACATGGCCTTCAAAGCTGAGCTTACACAAATACTCCTCCAACTCTTCAATGAAATTAAAAGAGAATGTTCACTACCAAACACATTGTATGAAGCCATTATAACCCTCATCCCAAAACCTGGCAGGGATTCATCAAAGAAAGAGAACTATAGACTTATATCTTTGATGAACATTGATGCAAAACTTCCCAACAAAATTTTGGCCAATCGACTTCAACAATTCATCCAAAAAATCATACACCATGATCAAACAGGATTCATTTCAGGGATGCAAAGCTGGTTCAATATACGCAAATCAATTAATATTATTCATCACATCAACAGGAGCAAGAATAAGAACCACATGGTTATCTCAATAGATGCAGAAAAAGCATTCGACAAGATCCAACACCACTTTATGATGAAGGTTTTGGAAAGATTAGAAATCCATGGAACATTCCTCAATACAATAAAGGCTGTATATGATAAACCTACAGCCAGCATTATACTTACTGATGAAAAACTAAAGCCATTTCCTCTTAACTCAGGAACAAGACAAGGATGTGCACTCTCTCCACTTCTCTTCAATCTAGTATTAGCATGCATAGCTACATCAATAAGACAAGATTCAAACATAACGGGGATCCAAACAGGGAAAGAAGACATCAAACTCTCCCTCTTTGCAGATGACATGATCTTGTATTTAATGAATCCCATAGACTCCACTCCTAAATTACTAAAGCTGATTTAAAACTTTGGCAAAATAGTAGGGTATAAAATGAATGCCCCAAAATCAGTGGCTTTTCTGTATGCCAACAATGAGAAAAGTGGGGCTGAAATTAGGAAAGCAACTCCATTTGTAATAGCCCCACAAAAAATAAAATACCTAGGAATTAACTTAACGAAGGAAGTGAATGACCTCTATGATGAAAACTTTAAAATCTTGTAAAAGGAAATCAACACAGAACTTAGAAAATGGCAAAACCTCCCATGCTCCTGGATTGGAAAGATTAACATCGTGAAAATGGCAATACTTCCCAAGGCTATCTACAAATTCAATGGGATACCTATCAAAATTCCAACCTCATTCTTCAAGGAAATAGAAAGGCAATCCAAAAATTCATATGGAACAATAAAAGACCCCGAATAGCAAAAACGCTCTTCAATGGAAACACATCAATACCAAATTTCAAACTCTATTATAAAGCCTTAGTAATCAAAACAGCTTGGTATTGGCATAAGAACAGACCTCAGGACCAATAAAATAGAATAGAAAACCCAGAAATGAACCAAAAGACATATAGCCATCTAATCTTCGATAAGGGAGCTAAAACAATAGAATGGAAGAAAGACAGCCTCTTCAGTAAATGGTGCTGGCAAAATTGGTTAACTACTTGTAGAAAACTAAAGCTAGATCCTTATATATCACCCTGCACTACAATCTCCTCCAAATGGATCAAAGACCTCAGAACCAAAGCAAACAATATGAAAGCATTACAGGATGGAATAGGAGAAACCCTAGGTCTCCTTGGCTCAGGCCGAAATTTTCTGAATAGAGAACCGGAAACACAACAAATCAAAGAAAGGTTGGACAAATGGATTTGCATGAAGTTGCAGAGCTTCTGCATGGCAAAGGACATAGCTAGCAAGATCAATAGAAAGCCCACGGATTGGGAGAAGATCTTCACTAGCCATACAATGGACAAGGGTCTCATATCTAAAATATACTTGGAACTCAAAAAATTAAATCCCCCAACACCAAATCCTCAAAGAAACAACTGCCCAATAAATAAGTGGGCTAAAGTCTTAAAGAAAAACTAATCTGAAGAAGAAAGAAGGATGGCCAATATACACATGAAGAAATGCTCAACATCCCTAGCCATAAATGAAATGCAAATCAAAACAACATTGAGGTACCACCTCACTCCAGTTAGAATGGCAAAAATCAAGAACTCTAACAACAACAGATGCTGGAGGGGATGCGGACAGAAGGGAACCTTACTTCATTGTTGGTGGGAATGTAAACTTGTTCAACCACTTTGGAAAGCAGTATGTAGTTTCCTCAAAAGACTTCACGTAGAGCTCCCCTATGACCCAGTAATCCCACTTTTCGGCATTTATCCAAATGTTTACAAACAAGACCACACTAAAGCTACCAACACATCTAAGTTTATTGCAGCATTATTTACCATAGCTATGGTATGGAACCAACCCAGATGCCCCTCAGTAGATGAATGGATCAAGAAAATGGGGTATATATACAAAATGGAATTCTATGCCTCCATCAGAAAGAATGACATTGCCCCATTTGTTAGGAAATGGAAAAACTTGGAAAAAATAATATTAAGTGAAGTAAGCCAGGCCCAAAGAAACATAGGTCCTATGGTTTCCCTTATTTGAAATATCTAGTATATGTATGAGTCAAGTGGAAAAGGTCAGATAATGTGATGTCAGGAAAATGAACCCTTAGACTTAACTAGACATATCACGAGAAAAGTCATTATGTAATCCATATTGCAACTGAGATAAGAGAAAAATCAGTCATAGTGATTCTGAATTTATTGTAAATGTTGATGTTTTTCATAAATTATTCCCTTTAGTTTGCATTTTCAAAATATTGTGTTACATGATGTATACCTTGGTAACTAATTTTGAATGCGTCCTTAAATTTTGTTCTGTGTATAATGTCTCTCTTCTGTTCCTAACCCATGAAAGGATTTTGATTCCAAAAACATTCTAATAACCACTGTTTATAATACAAAAAATCTCATAAGCATGTCACCAGTAAGCATTGGTTAACATTTTGATACCAGGGTCTCATGACTTATAAGGCCTATCTGCATGAGTTATATTGTACCTAGATTCCTCATCCTAAATTTATCCACTGTTAAAAAATGTTTATATCTTTATTTGTCACACATCAGAGATTAAATCTGAGTATAAAGCCTAAGGAAAACGATAAAGTAAGAATTTAGCTTTTCTGGATATAAAGTAAACAAAATGCAGCATAGAGTAACTCATGGGTTAAAGTCAATCTATCTCATCAAAACATTCTAAGCATTACCTTAGAATGTGTATTATTCTCATGAAGGAATGGGGAATATGAGAAGAGGAGTAACCAAGCAAAGTCTTCAAAATATATATAACTTGGATTTATCTCTATATTTCGCTATAAACATTTCTGATAAAACTGTTTGAATAATTGATTTATAATATATCCTAGGTTCATATAACAAATTACATTCAGAAAATGGGATATAAAAATTAACTAAATAATGTCCTGGCAGAAAAAATGGCACCTCTATTCATGTGACACCCAGTTCTGTGGTATTTCATTATGCCTCCATTTAATGAATGTGATTGTTTAAATGTTTCATAAAGTAATCATTAAAATTGTTCAGTGTATTATAATCTAATTATTTACTATTTTATCCTAGATTCATTTAAGAACTTCCCATTCAATCATGACATACATCACATTCCATTGGTATTCAGATGGATAGGAATGAGTTTCTTAGGATCTCCTGCCATTTGGAGGTGGCAGGACCAGGATTCAAACTGTGGGCTCCAGATCCCACCCGAGGATAGGGAACTCACTGGTGTGTTCAAGAATAACAACAAGAACAATGATTAGGCAGGCACCAGTGGCTCTCAAAAGTCCTCTTTGATGCTTATAAGGTTGTGATAGGAGGATCATGGTCAAAGTCACCTTAGGCAGAAAAGTCCTTTAGTCCAACTTCAAGAGCAACAAAGCCAGAAGTATAGCCATATGACTCCAGTGTTGGAGGGCTAGCCTTAAGTAAAGCAGCTCATTGACTGTGCCCAGATCCTGAGTTCAAGGTCCAGGAGTGTCAACAAACAGACATACACAACAATCTGTGCAGCCATCTGCCTAAAGCAGATCACCCTCAGCAGCCTTTATTTACATTTTATTATGAGGCCAATGCAGGAACAGGCACAAACCCAGCAGGGGAAGAGAAAATCAGGTTTCTTAGAAGCAACCAGTATTCAGACAATTAAAATTGGGGACATAAAATGGTAGCATAATTATGTAAAAACTACCATTTAGAAAAAATGAGGGGGCTAGGAATGTGGATTAGTGAGAGAGTGCTTGTCTAGCATGCAAGAAGCCCTGGGTTTGATTCCTCAGTAGCACATTCAAGAAAAATCCAGAATTGGACTTGGATGTCAGGCGGAAAGAAGGGAACACTTCCCAGTCATGACGTCTTCTTCAGTGTGCCAGGACACCAACATGGCCTTCACACAACCACAGAACAGGAAGACTGTATCTTTCCCATTTCTCAGGCAGCCGAGGGCACCAGAGTCAAGAGGGCAGAGCCAGTTTCTAACTCAGGTGCTTGGAGCCAGAATAGAAAGGGCTCTGACTCTCCTTGGACTGGGGATTTGCCTTAATGATGTGGAGAATGAAGAAAGGAGAATGGACTGGCAAAGGTAGAAGGGCCTTCAAATCTGACAGATGGAGAGTCAAAAACCCACTCCTGATCTTAGCTATGGTAAATAATGCTGCAATAAACATAGTTGTGCTGGTAGTTTTAGTGTGGTCTTGTTTGTAAACATTCTGGTAAATGCCCAAACGTGGGACTGCTGGGTCATAGGGGAGCAATATGTGGAGTCTTTTGAGGAACCTCCATACTACTTTCCAAGTTTACACTCCCACCAACAATGAAGTAGGATTCCCTTCTGTCCACATCCCCTCCTGCATCTATTGTTCTTGATTTTTGCCCTTCTAACTGGGGTGAGGTGGTATCTCAATGTTATTTTGATTTGCATTTCTTTTATGGCTAGGGAGGTTGAGCATTTCTTCATGTGTCTATTGGCCATCCTTCTTTCTTCTTCAGAGAAGTTTCTCTTTAAGCCTTTCACCCACTTACTTATTGGGCAGTTGTTTCTTTGAGGATTTGTTGTTGGGGGATTTAATTTTTTGAGTTCCAAGTATATTTTAGATATGAGACCCTTGTCCGTTGTATGGCTAGTGAACATCTTCTTCCAATCAGTGGGCTTTCTATTGATCTTGCTATCTATATGCTTTGCCATGCAGAAGCTCTGGAACTTCATGCAATCCCATTTGTCCAACCTTTTTTTGATTGTTGTGTTTCTGGGTCTCTATTAAGAAAATTTTGGTCTGCACCAAGGAGACCTAGGGTTTCTCCTATTCCATCCTGCAATGTTGCTGAATGTCTGCTTTGACTCCAAGGACTTTGATCCATTTGGAGTTAATTCTGGTGCAGTGTGATATATAAGGATCTACCTTTAGTTTTCTACAAGTAGTTAACCAATTTTGTAAGCACCATTTACTGAAGAGGCTGTCTTTCTTTCATTCTAGTTTTTTTAGCTCCCTTATCAAAGATTAGATGGCTATAGGTCTATAGGTTCATTTCTAGGTTTTCAATTCTATTCCATTGGTCCTGATGTCTGTTCTTTTGCCAGTACCAAGTTGTTTTGATCCAATCCAAAAGCATGGGAGTTTTTCCCATTTTCTAAGCTCTGTTTTGATTTCCTTTTCCAAGATTTTAAAGTTTTCATCATAGAGGTCCTTCACTTCTTTATTAATTCCTAGGTATTTTATTTTTTGTGGGGCTATTACAAATGGAGTTGCTTTCGTAATTTCAGCCCCACTTTTCTCATTGTTGGCATACAAAAAAGCCATTGATTATGGGAGGTTAATTTTATACCCTGCTACTTTGCCAAAGTTTTGAATCAGCTTGATTAATTTGGGAGTGGAGCCTATGGGATTCTTTAAATACAAGATCATGTCATCTGCAAAGAGGGAGAGTTTTATTTCTTCTTTCCCTATTTTTATCCCCTTTATATCAGCATATAGTAGCATTATTTACCATAGCTAAGATCTGGAACCAACCCAGATGTGCCTCAGTAGATGAATGGATCATGAAAATGGGGTACATATACACAATGGAATTCTATGCCTCCAGCAGAAAGAATGACATTGCCTCATTTGTTAGGAAATGGAAAGACTTGGAAAAAATTATATTAAGTGAAGTAAGCCAGGCCCAAAAAACATAGGTCCCATGATTTTCCTTATTTGCAATACCTAGTATACGTATGAGTCAAGCAGAAAAGGCCAGATAAGGTGATGTTAGGAAAATGAACCCTAAGATATGTATTTTAAATGTTTTTTTTCTTTCATGCATTAGTTTCTAACACAATTATAAGACTATTTCTTTGTTGCTTTGTATGTCCCTCCCCCACAGTATAACCCCTGCTTTCACTGTATTTGATATAGGTATAATTTGTGGAGGGGAAGGGGAAAAACAAGTCATTTAAATAAGGATACAGGTGGACCTGTTGCAACCATGAGAAGTACAAGTTGTCATGTCAAAAACGAACTTTACAACTTGGGGGGGGGGATTTGGTGGGGCGGGAAGGAGGATGGGAAGGGATGGGAAGGGTAAAAAAAGGAGGTGACTACAATGTTTGATAAGAAATGTACTCACTATCTTGCCCATGTAATTGTAAACCCTCTGTACAGTATTTTCACAATAAAAAACCCCACTCCCTACGACCAAATTGTAAGGCTCTCTATTGTTAACCTAAAGGTAGCATTGGGTTCCCTTCCCCTGAGGGAGGAAGGTTAATTAGTCATTGTTTGAAGAGGCCGAGAAAAGCCTGATCTTTGTGTAACTCTGACAAGTGTTTCAGGTTGCCCCTCATTGGTGGCCGTGTCTGGAATGAATGAAGTGGTTTTGCAGCTCACTTACCTGTTGCGTGTGTAAATTCTGCCTCCTAATCCTATAGGCCTAGGTCTCTTCGCCTAGTCTGGCTTTTGAAACTATTTTCTGCCTTCAAATATTGTTACACTGGAGTTTTTCCTGCTAACAGTGCTAGGGCTTAGAAGCTGAGAACTTCATGTGAACCCAGGATTGGTCAATGATGTTTCTTGCCTGCTTTTATAACTCAAGAATTCTAAGAACATTTAGAGTGCATGTAATTTCTCATTACCAAGAGAAACACAGGAAGCTCTTGAACATTTGACATGTCAGCAATAGAAGTCAGAGTGTCATAGATGTTCCAGCCCTGGCTGGCTTCATCCTGTGATCCTCAGACTTCAGCCTCCTGAGCTAGGGTGATGGACATGAGCTACTGGTGCTCTGCTAGGTTCAGAACTGTAATAACATTGGCCTTAAAATTCAACTGCTTATCACAAAGGGCTTGGGCAGCATATTAGGCCTTTCAACATTGGACCTTTCAGACACAAGTTTATAATGCTAGAGTCTGAGAGGCTATGCATATGGATGGGATACACTTGAACCATGAGCTCTAACTCCAGTTCTGGTGTACATGAACATTCATTTTTCCAGATAATGTTCTCCTAATTAACAAATAGGAAAAGCAATTTGCTTAACCCTGACTTTTGTCCAGTTTTGTGTCTCAAACTCAAGCCTGGGCTCTGTCGCTGAGCCTTTCAGCTCAAGGTGAACACTCTACCACTTGACCCACAGTACCACATGTGGTCTTTTTGTGGTTCATTGGAGATAAGAGTCTAACAGGTTGTCTTTGCTTAGGCTGTTTTTGAACTGTGATCTTCAGATCTCAGCCTCCTGAGAAGTTAAGGTTCCTGTTGTGAGCCACAGGCAACTTGCCTGCTGTTTTTGCCAGACCTGCGGCTTGAACTAAGGGCCTAGGTACTGTCTCTGAGCTCCTTTTTCTCAAGCCTAGCGCTGTACCACTTGAGCCACTCCACAGCTTCTGGCTTTTTCTGAGTATGTGTCACTGAAGATTCAAACCTTACCATTCAAGCATGCTGAGCCAGCTATCTACCACTAAGCTACAGTTCTAGCCCCACCCTTACCATTTTATCCCTCCACTTGACTATCCCCAAGAAAAGGGTTCTGAGGAAAAATCATCTAAAGAAATTCTTATAGGAATGTTCTAAAGATAAAGAAGCAAAGTTCATACTTAGGAGAGACCCTAAACATGGGAAGATTGTCACAAATGCTTCCATTTAATTATGTATCATGTTTCAACACTTAATTAATGAAAAACGAGTCACTGTCCTAAATTATTGTGTATAAATTTATAATAGATGTACAACATGTACTAAATATTATGTGTATAATAATACTAAATACAATAAACAATAAGTAAATGAAAAGTAAAAAATAAAATAAATACAAAATCAATAAAAATTATAATATATAATAAACATACATATGTAAATATATATCATATATTACACCTATATAGAAATATTTTTCCATTGCAGGGCCTTCATTCAGAAGCTGGCAACTCTAGCCTGAATTTCTTATCCTCTAGAACAGTGAGCTTTGCCTTCACCCATGATGCAAAATAGTTACCTTGATGGTGAGATCAAATCCCAGCAATGATGGAAATACTGGCCCCAGTTCTAAGACAGTGACTTAATTTTTTTAATGGAAGTAGTTTTGTTTATTCAGTTACATATTGAACATTAAAAAAAAGCAGTGTAGAATTTTGCACATCTATCAGACACCTTTCTCTTAACCCCAAAATGCTTGTCTGAGCACTACTTTCTTTCATTTTTTTATTGTAAAAATGTTGTACAGAGAGGTTTCAGTTAAATGAGCATGGTAATGAGTACATTTCCTATTGAGCATTGTTGCCTCCTCCTTTGTTTTCTCCCTACCATTCCTTCCCTCCCATCTCCACAACTACTCCCCCGGACGAGCTCAGTGACTTAATTTTTATTTTTGGATTTGCATGGGGTTTGAACTCAAGTAGTGACAAATATGCACTTTCCCTCACATTGGCACATATTTACCAAGACCCTGAGATCAAATCCCAGGCGAGGAAAGAAAACTGGTAGAAATTCAAAACAAGGGAGCTTCTTTCTTTTTTAATTCAGTTAAATAATTAATTAATTTTTTATTTATTCTGTATTTTGCCAACATGGGGCTTGAACTCAGGTCATGGCAACTCTGCCTCAGCTTCAATCGCCGTAGGGTGGGGCATCCTCCGACCCATAGCCATTCTAGGGATCCTAGGCCCAGAGGGTTTTCAGGAAGAAAAAAAAAAACTTAGCATAGCACAAAAAGTGGCAAGCTGCAGAGGGCTGAGGGTTTTCTGTTTTTTTCTTTGCACAGTGGCCATCCTGGGTCTGAATAACATGGCTGCAAAGTGGACCTGACCTGCCATCTCTGAAGGCTGGCATGCTATCAGGGAATCCATAGGCCAACCTGTGAACATAGGCCCTGGGTTCAAATCCCAGTACTGACACCTACCAATGGCACGAGATCACAAGAGACTCATTCCTATGCATAGGAATACCAATTGAAAGAGTAGTTCATGTTTCGGTCTAGTCTAAAATTGGATGCAATAATCCTAGGACGCTGATTGATCTTAATTAATAGGTTATTATGCATGAAAAGAATAATATTCCTTCAATGGCGGTATAATAAATGCCTAAGAGTTGGCAGGAATGTCTTAGGTGTCATTCAAAAATAGATAGATGGCTCTGGCACTCCTTACTAATATATGTTTATTTGTATACCCCCTTTGCCTATCCATGTATCACTGTTTTGGCCAAACCTGGAGCTGGATCTTAGCACCTGGGAACCACCTGACAGCTTCATTGGCTAGAGGCTGCCATGCTCACACTTATCCATTCATGAATTGGGCTTGCTAAACCCTGAGTTCACGTCCCAGCACTGCCAAAAATTTAATGTTGGAGTAAGAAGCCAAGTGTGACACATGTTTTCCTTTTCTGTGAGAGTCCTGGGTTTCAGGCATGATAGAGAACATATTTACAAATCTGGATGCTGTGATAGGATGTAAACAATGTAATAAATGGTAGAGGGGTAATCAGAATCAATGAAATAAATGGTAAATAAATGAATAAAACAAGAAATAATATGAATAACCACACCCAACAAAATATGGTCTGACTAGCAGTATGGAAGTATAAATCCTATCTTTAAAATGGATATAAGGAGTATATTTTCCAGCCCTGAGGCTTGAATTCAGACTTAGGGAACAGTCCTGACTTTTGTCTTCAAGCATGTTCAGATTCCCTTCCGTCACGGTGCTGCATATTTGCCTAGACCTTGAGTTCAAATCCCAGGCCTGGCAGAAAAAAATGTCATGAATTGCAAACCAGGGAGCTAAATATTTTTTTTTAATTGAGAGCTATTGGAGAAGCCATAGTCCAGCACAGCAACATAGGCCTACAGTTCAAATACAGTCATGCCACTTCCAGATGGTGGGAGATCCTAAGAAATTCGTTCCCATCCACAGGAATAATGATGGAATATTTTCACTGTCAGAGTTGAATGACATGCTCATGAATGATACTTGTACACAATTAGACTTCATGATTTCAGTCGGCTGATTGATTTTAGTTAATATCTTATGAAACATTAAAAGAATATTATTTCTCACAGGGACGCAATAATTTCAGGGCACTGATTTACTTAATACTTTATTAAAGATAAAAATAATAACATTTATCCAAAATGAGCTTTACAATGTTGGTGCGGGGGAGGGGGAGGGGGGAAGGAGAAGGATGGGGATTGGGGGGGAGGGGGGAGGCTGGGAAGTGATGTGAAGGGTAAACAAAGGAGGAGCCTGCAGTGCTTGGTAAGAAATGTACGCATTATCCTGCCCATGCAATTGTAACCCCTCTGTACAGTATGTACACAAATAAAATAAAATAAAATTAAAAAAAAAAGAAAGCTAAAGATTGACCTCCCTTACCACCCCGTCATACCACTTCTAGGCATCTACCCTGAACAACAGGAACCAATATACAAGGACACATGCACCTCCATGTTTATTGCAGCACTGTTCACAAAACTAGGATATGGAAATAACCCAGATGCCCCACCACAGATGAATGGATCCAAAAATTGTGGTATCTATACACAATGGAATATTATGCAGCCATTAGAAATGACAAAATAATGGCATTTGCAGGGAAATGGATGGAGCTAGAAGGAATTATGTTGAACGAGGTAAGCCAGGAACGAAGAGACAAACGGTACATGGTGTCCCTGATAAGTGGATGCTAAATCCAAAATGTTAGGTGATACGACAAAACTAACAGGACTTAAAAAACAAAGAACTCCCACTCATCTGGTTGAACCACTAGTAAATATCCCCATGCTGCTGATCACATATATGGTATATAACATGTGAACACCGTTATATGTTACAGACTGTGATAGACAATTTGCTCCAGGAAAGTTAGAATGAACTTGTAACTTTAAATGAGCATCATTACTCCACAATACTGTGAAATTCCGGAAATTATGTAATCACTTAATCACAATCAAAAAAAAAATAGAACCTCGGGGAAGGGAGGGAGGGAGGGGATGGTAGGGGGAAAACAATGGAGGGGGAACAATGTTCAAGAGGAAGTGTACTCATTACCTCACTCATGTAACTGTAACCCTCTGTATAGTATCTTTACAATATATATATATATATATATATATATATATACTTAAAAAAATAAAACAAAAAAAATAATAACATTTATTTATTTATTTTTGTGGATCCTGGGGTCTGAACTCTGGTCCTGGGTGCTCTTCAGCTCAAGGCTAGTACCCTATCCCATGGTTTCCCTTATTTGCAATAACTAGTATATGTCTGAGTAAAGCAGAAAAGGTCAGATAAGGTGATATTAGGGAAATGAACCCTAAGATATGTACTCAAATGTTTTTCTTTTTCTTTCATGCGATTGTTTCTAACACATTTATAAGATTGTTTCTTTGTTGCTTTGTATGTCCTTCCCCCACAGTATAACCCCTGCTTTCACTGTACTTTATGTCAGTATAATTTGTGGAGGGGAAGGAGAAAAACAAATCGTTTAAATAGGAATACAGATGGACCCATTGCAAAAAAGAGATATACAAGTCGTGATGTCGAAAACAAACATTATAACTTTGGTGTGGGGGGGAGGATGAAGGCGCAGGGAGGATGGGGTGAGGAGGCAGAGGGGAGGATGGGAAGGGATGGGAAGTGGAAACAAAGGAGGAGGCTACAATGCTTGATAAAAAAATGTACTCATTATCTTGCCCATGTAATTGTAACCCTCTCTACATTATTTTCACAATAAAAAAATAATATTAATTACATGGAGGCATAATAAATACCCAAGAATTGGTAGGAATGCAGTATATATAAGTGAAAAATGGATAGACATCTCTGGCACTCTGTAAATGTATATGTATTTATTAGTGTACTACAATCTGTGTGTCAATCTGTTCTTATTTTGTCAACAACTGGTACTCGATCTCAGATCCTGGCAACTGTCTATCAGCTCAATTTGTTCCTGGATGGCATGCTGACACACACACATTCATGAATTTGGCCCTGTAGACCTTGAGTTCAGATGTCATCATGCCCAAACAATGAATCATGGAGTAAGAAACTGATGGTGACACATGTTTTCCTTTTCTGTGAAATTCCTGGGTGTCAGGTATAAGTGGAATACATATGCAGATCTATATCCTATTTAATCAATGTAACCAATGTTCTATGTGCCATATTAGTCAATAAAATAAACAGTCAATACATGTTGGGTCTTTGTTTGCCCCTGAAAGGTGTATGGGGCCCAAGGAAAGGTAAGTGCGCCACTTGCCATTCCCCAGTCTCCCTTAGCCAGGGAGACATTCAGACACAGTGGGGAGTCAAGTCAAGCATGAACTCGTTTATTACCACACAGCAAGCACCATTTAAAGGGAAAAAATTGCGAGGCATGGAAGGGGAGGGAAAGGAACCAACCAATCACTGTAAAGGTCACACCTTATCATGCACCTAAGCTATATCCAATCAGATTTTAAGGTAAACAATTGGGCTGTGCCCACTCAACTTCCTCTCAGCACCATCATTGCTGCCCATGTGCCCCACAAGCACATGAATAAAACAAAAATAAAATTAATAACTACACTGAATCAATATGGAGTCAACTTATGTATGTAAATATAAATCATATACTTAAAATGTACACAAATAGTATGTATTCTAGTACTGAGGATAGATTTCAGACATAAGGAACAGACATGAATTTCTTGGCTTCAAGAAGGCTAGCTTCCCCTTTCAAAACAGTGCCACAGAGTTACCCAGACCATGAGTTCCAATCCCAGTCCTAGCAGAAAAAATGGCACCTTTATACTATGTGATGCCCAATTCTTAGGTATTTCATTATGCCTCCATTTAATTAATGTGATTGTTTAAATGCTTCATAAAGTATTGATTAAAATCGATCAGTGTCCTATAATATAATTGTGTATAATTTTATCGTAGAATTATTTAAGAGCTGCCCATTCAATCATAACATACATAATGTTGCATTGGTATTCATATACATAGGAATGTGTTTCTAAGGATCTCTTTCCATTTGGAGGTGGCAGGACCAAGATTCTAACTGTGGGCTCCAGCTCCCACCATTTTAACTCAAGGATGGGAACTCACTGGTCTGTCCAAGAATTGCAAGACCAATGATTAGGCAGGCACCATTGGCTCTCAGGAGTCCTTACTAATGTTTACAAGGCTGTGATAGGAGGATCATAGTCAAACTCACACTAGGCAGGAAAGTCCTTGAGATCCCTCTCCAACTTCAGTGCCAACAAAGCCAGAAGTAGAGCTGTGTAGCTTCAGTGGTAGAGGGATAGCCCTGATTGAAAGCAGCTCACAACACACACACTCACACATACACACACACACACACACACACACACACACACACACACACACACACACACACACACACACAGAGCGCAGTCTAATCATCTATCTGTTTATATATTGGCCATTCCTAGGGCTTGATCTCAGGTCCTCAAATTTGCCTGCCAACTTCTCTTGCATCAGACTGGTGTGCTAACATTTACCCACTCATGAAGTGGGCCTGCTAGGCCCTGAGTTCAATTCACAGAACTTCCAAAAACTTAATCCTGGTGGAAAGCCAATTGTCCCACTTGGTTTCTTTATCGGTGAAATTCCTGGGACTCAGGAATGATGTAGAATGCATAGGCAAATCTATATCTTATGTAATAGGATGCAAAAATATTGTATGTGTAATCATATTCACTAAAATATGTAAGAAACAAAACACAAAATAAAATGAATACACTAACTGCAACATGCAGTAAAAATGTGTAGGTCAATAAGATTCATGTACTTAAAATATATACGAATATTATTTTTTCGAGTGCTAGGACTTGAATTCAGGCCCTAGAAACAGGCCTGACTTTCTTGTCTTCCAGAATGGTGATCTACCACATCCCCCACAGTGCTGCAGATTTACCCAGACCCTGAGTTCAAATCTCAGGCCTGGCAGAAAAAATGGTACGAATTCCAAGCCAAGGAGCCTCATAATTTTTGTATGTATGTAGGTAGGTAGGTAGGTCGGTAGGTAGGTAGGTAGGTCGGTAGGTAGGTAGGTACGTAGGTAGGTAGGTAGGTAGGTAGGTAGGTAGGTAGGTAGGTAGGTAGGTAGGTAGGTAGGTATTTTTCTTTTGTCAAGCACAGGGCTTGAATTCAGCTCATGGCAATTCTGCCTCAGCTTTGATCACTCTAGGCTGGGGTGCATCCACTGGAACCACAGCTGAATCTGGGTTCCTGGGACCCAGAGGATGACAAGAAAAAAAAATTAATGCGACACAGGGAAAAAAAAACTGGCAACTTGCAGATGGCTACCAGTTTTACATTTGTTTTCTTTGCTAGGTGACCATCCTGTGTCTGAATGACCTGGTTGAAGAATGTTGGTAACTTGGCATTAATGAAGGCTGGTGGACTACCAGGGAAGACATAGGCCAACCTGGCAATATAGGCCCTGTTTTTGAAGCCGGGTCCTGACCCCTACCAATGGAGGGAGATCCTAAGTCTCTCGTTCCTATTCATAGGAATACCAATGTAAGATTATGAATGGCAAGGTTGAAGTAATTGTTTCTGATTACTACTATATAAATAGAGTGATTTTAGGAGGATAATGGATTTTGATGAATATTTTTGACACATACAAAGAATACTGTTAATGACATGGACACAATAGTTTCAGGACAGTGGTTGATTTAATCAATAATTAAGGATGAAAACAATACTATTAATTACATGGAGGTATACTAAATACCCAAGAATTGATAGGAATGTAGCCTATATAACTGAATAATGTATAAACATCTCTGGCACTCTATAAAAATCAATAATTATTTTTGTTCTACCATCTGCATATCAATCTGTTCTAATTTTGTCAACTCCTAGAGCTGGATCTCAAGTTCTGTAAATGCTTGTCTGCTCAATATGCCTCAGGCTGGTATGCTGACACTCATCCAGTCATGAATTGGGCCTTGTAGGCTGTGACTTCAGATGCCAACACTAACAAAAATTGAATCGTGCAGTAAGAAACCCATGGCGACACATGTTTTGCTTTTCTGTGAAAGTCCTGGGAATCAGATGTGAAGTTTCATACATAGGCAAATCTATATCCTATGTAATAACTGTAATAAATATTTCATGTGTAATAACAGTCAATAAAATAAATGGTAAATAAATGAATAGAACAAAAAATAAAATGAATAAGTACACTAAGCACAATATGGGGTCAACATATGGAGTTCGATTTCAGGGCCTGGGAAGTGCCTGGCAGCTGAATTGGCTAGAGGCTGCTGTGCTGACAGTCAGCCATTCATGAATCGAGCCTTCTAGGCCCTGAGTTAGATCCCACCACTGCCAAAAATGTAATCTTAGAGTGAGAAGCCGAGCGTGACACATGTTTTCTTTTTCTTTGAAAGTGCTCGGTGACAGGTAGGATGTATAATTCAGATGCAAATCTATACGTTATGTAATTGGATGTCATAAATGTAAAAAATGTCATAGGTGGAAGAGTTGTCACTAGAATAAATGAAAAACAGACTGAATTATTAGTGAATCATTCTAGGATAAAATTACAAACAAAAACTATAGGATGTGGCTTAAGTTTAAAATTTTATTAAGTATTACCAGAATAAAAATGTCATGGAAACATAAATACCTAATAATTGGTAGTAACACATGATGCATAATTTAATAATGTATAGACATCTGTCTCATTCTATAAAATATGAAATTATGTGTAGGGATGTATGTACATATGTGATAAACAATAATAGGATATTGAGTAATTTAGTTAATGCTTTACTAATTATTATCTGGGACACATCATTAAATGGAGACATAATTTAATAAGTAATAATTGGTAGTAATATCTATAAAATAATAATATACAGACATATTTCTGTGTATATAATGCTTATATATATCAATCTCTATCTATTTATACCTCCTTCACTCCTGGGGCTCGGTGGTTAAGTGCTCACCTAATGAGCATGAAGCAATGGGTTCGATTCTTCAGTGCCACATAAACAGAAAACCCGGAAGTTCTGCTGTCTTTCAATCTATTGAGTTCTACCCTTGAGCACAAATGCTTAGGGACAGTGTCAAAGCCCTTACTCAAGCCCCAGGACTGCCGCCAAAAAGAGGTACTATGTTCTAACTGCAACTATATAAGGACAGTACTTCAAATACCACACGACAGAGCAAGCTAGGAGTTTGGTGCTGACAGCTGCCACCTCACCTGACTTAGCCAGATATAAACTGCTGCAACCCAGCTCCATGGGTACCCCCATCATCCTGGCTTACCCTGGCTTACCCCCGATATCCTGTCTGCTCTGGGGCTTTAAAACCTGGCGGGAAGTCTGCTAGCCTCTTTGAAATATGGCTCGAAGTGGTAGAGTTCTAGCCTTGTGCAAATGTTATTAGAACAATAATATCCCCAAGCTTTAAGCTCAAGCTCCATGACTAAGCACCGCCCCCTAATAAAACATCCCAATAAACACTTAGGTGTGAACTTGTGTGGTTTGTGAAATGTTCCTCAAAGAATGGTGATATTGATTAGAGCACCCTAAGTCTAATGACAGCTTTTGGAACAGAGCTATGTGATGAGTCCTCCATAGGGTACTCTCTGCTGAGTCCTGCACATGGTGCTATTTGCCGAGTCCTTCACAGGGTGCAGTGTGCTGAGTCATGCATTGGTGCTGGGTTCTGAGTCTTTCACAGGATGCTGTGTGCTGAGTCATGCAAAGACTGCCATGTGCTGTGTCCTCCACCAGGTGCATTCTTTCATTGGGTCCTTGTAAGATCTCCCCACTGAGAAGATTAATGCAGACAAGAATATTGAGGCTCAGATATGTCTCCATGGCAGGGACAAAATTATGTGTTACTGAAGACTAGTGAGTTGTCTACTACAGACAATTGTTTGTTTTGTTTTTTTCTCAGTAATGAACCTTGAACTAGGGGCCTAAGCTCTCACCCTTATCTCTTGGGCTCATGATTAGCACTCCACTGCATGGAGCCATGGACCCCTTTGCAGCAAAGGCCACAGCTTAAGGGTCTATAGCTGATTTCTCTCATCCTGCCTTCTCAGGAAGCTGAGATCTGAGGATCTGGGTTCCAAATTATCCCAGACAAAAAAGGTCCCATTAGTCTATTATCTCCAATTCACTACTAAGAAACCTGAAGTGGAAGCTAGGTGCTTGTCACTCATGCCTGTCATTCTAGCTACTCAGGAGGATGAGATCTGAGGATCATAGTTCAAAGCCAGCCTGGACAGGAAAGTCGTTGAGACACTTAGCTCCAATGGACCACCAGAAAAGCTGAAGTGGCTTTTGGCTCAAGTGTTAGAGCACAAAACTTGAGCTGAAGAGCTCAAGAACAGCACCCAGGCCCAGACATCAACTCCTACAATAATAAAAAAAGAAAGAAACAAGCTAACAAACATGAAGTATAGGGCTGAACAGACATGAAGTATGGATCAATAATGTTTCTTTCTTGCTTCTATAGCTCAAGAACTCTAAGAACATTTAGAGTCCAAGTACTTCGCATCACCAAGGGAAACACTGGAAGCTCTTGAACGTCTGACCTTTCAGAGTGTCATAGAATTTTCTGCCCTGGCTGGCTTCACCCTGTGATCCTCAGACCTCCGTCTCCTGAGCTAGGATGACGGGCCTGAAATACTGGTGTTCTGCTATGTTCAGAACTGTGATGACCTTGACAATACAAGTCAACTGCATATCACAAAGGGCTTGGGGAGCATATTAAGCCTTTCAACATTGGACATTTAAGAACCCTGTAGGACACAAGATTACAATGATAGAGTCTGAGAGTCTGGGCATATGGATGTGTTACACTTGAGCCTTAAGCTCTGACTCCAATTCTGGTATACATTAGTGTTCATTTTGCAAAGGATGTTCTCATAATTAGCGAATAGGAAAAGTATCTTGATTAACCCTCACATTTTTTCCAATTGTTTGTCTTGAACTCAAGCCTGGGCACTGTCCTTTAGACCCTCAGGTCAAGGCGAACACTCAACCACTTGAGCCACAGTGCCACATGGGGTCTTTTCGAGGTTCACTGGAGATAAGAGTCTAACAGGCTTTCCTTGATTAGGCTGTCTTTGAACTTTGGTTTTCAAGTCTCAGCCTCCTGAGAAGCTAGAGTTCCATGTGTGAGCCACTGACGTTTCGTCTATTGTTTTTGGCAGTCCTTGGGATTGATCTTAGGGCCTGGGTACTGTCTCTGAGCTCCTTTTTCTCAAGATTAGCCACTTGGGCCACACCACAGCTTCTGGCTTTTTCTGAGTATGTGGTACTGAGGATTAAACCCTGGCATTCATGCATGCTAAGTGAGCTCTTTACCACTAAGCCACATTTCTAGCCCCACTCTTACAATTTTATCCCTTATTGCCTATCCTCAGGAAAAGGTTTCTGACTATAAATCATTTAAAGAAATACCAATAGGAAGATGTCCAAAGATTGTATAAAGCTCATACTTGGGAGAGACTCTAAACATGTGAAGACTGTGACAAATGCTTCCATTTAATTTTGTAATATGTTTCAACACTTAATAAAATATTAATAAAAATGTGTCAACATCCTAAATTATTGTATATAATTTTATTATAGATGTGCAAATTGTAATAAATATTATGTGTATAACAATACTAAATAAAATAATCAATCAATAAATGAATAAAAGAAAAACAAAATACAAAATCAATAATAAAAATCATAATATGAAATTAACATACATATGTATGTCTACAGCATATATTAAACATGTATAGAAACATTTTTTTCCATTGCATAGCCTTCATTCAGGCCCTGGGAACTCTAGCCTGAATTTCTTTTCGTCAAGGACAGTGAGCTTCGCCTTCACCCATGGTATAAAAGAGTAACCTGGACAGTGATCTCAAATCCTAGCAGTGGCAGAAATACTGGCCCCAGTTCCAAGACAGTGACTTCTTTTTTTTAATGGAAGCAGTTATGTTTACTCAGTTCCATACTGAACATTAAAATAAAGCAGTGTGGAATTTGTACAGCTATTCAGACATCCTTTCCTTACCTCTAAAGTGCTTCTCTGAGAATGACATTGTGTCTCATTTTTTGTACTTTTTTTTATTGCAAATGTGTTTTACAGAGGGGTTACAGTTACAGGAGCAAGGTAATGAGTATATTTCCTATTGAGCATTGTTGATTCTTTCTTTGTTTTCCCCCTACCATCCCTTCCCTCCCATCTCCACAACTACTTCACCCTGCCGAGGTCAGTGACTTAATTTTTCTTTTTTGGTTGGCACGGGGTTTGAACTCAAGTTGTGGCAACTCTTACCTCACATTGCTACAAATTTACCAACACCCTGAGTTCAAATCCCAGACTAGGAAAGAAAACTGGCAGAAATTCCAAACCAGGGAGCTTTATTTTTTTTTATTTAGTTAAATAATTAATATTTTATTTATTTATTTATTTATTTATTTATTTATTTATTTATTTATTAGCCATCCATGGGACTTGAACTCAGGTCGTGGAAACACTTCCTCAGCTTGGATCTCCCTAGGCTGTGGTGCAGTCTCCAGACCCATAGCCGATCCTGAGATCCTAGGCCAGAGGGCTTGCAGGAAGAAAAAAAAGCTGGAAAGCACAAAAAGTGTTGATCTGCAGAAGACTGGCATTTTACGATTTTGGGGGGCATGGTGACCATCCTGGGCCTGAATAACATGGCTACAAAGTAGACCTGACCTGCAATTGCTGATTCTGGTAAGCTATCAGTGAAGCCATAAGCCAACCTTTCAACATAAGCCCTGGGTTCAAATCCCAGTCCTGACACCAATGGCAGGAGATCACAAGAGACTCATCCCTATGCATGGGAATACCAATTGAATGAGTAGTTCATGCATCCGTCTAGTCTAAAATTTGATGCAATAGTCCTAGAATGCTGATTAACGTATAGTTTATTAAGCATAAAAAGAATAATATTCCTTCAATGGTGGTATAATAAATACCTAAAAGTTGGTAGGAATGTAGTAGGTGTCATTCAATCATAGATAGATGGCTCTGGCACTTTTTAACAATATACATTTATTTGTATACCACCGTCTGCCTATCCATGTATCGCTGTTTTGGCCAAACATGGGGGTCGATCTCAGTGCCTGGGAACCACTTGACAGCTTCATTGGCTAGAGACTCCCATGCTTAAACTCACCCATTCATGAATTGGGCCTGCTAGGCACTGAGTTCAGATCCTCACATTGCCAAGCATGATGGAAAACACATCTACAATCTAGATTCTTTGTGATAGGATGTAAACAATGTAATAAATGGTAGAGGTGTCATCAGAGTCAATACATTAAATGGTAAATAAATGAATAAAATGAGAAATAAAATTTATAAACGCACCAAACACAATATGGACTGAACATCTGAACGTAAGTATAAATCCTATCATTAAAATGTATATAAGAAGTATTTTTTCCAGGACTAAGGCTTGAATTCAGTCCCCCTAGGAGGAGGGAATGGCGGGAGATCCTGAGATACTCATTTCTGGACCTAGGAAGAGCCATGGCATGCGAAAGATCTCATCCTTGAATAAGTAGTTCATGCATGATGTGAGTAGGAAAGGATACATAAGACTCATGGGGTATAGATTATTTGTAAAGAAGAGTTGATGAAGCATGACAATAATCATCATATACATGAAATGGATGCATCAGAAAATAGGTACTCACAGATTGGATTCCATCACAGGTCACCAGAATCCTACTCTATACAAACATGTACTTATTTGCATTCTACCTTCAGCTTTTGAATGGATGACTATTGTGCTCCCCACTCTCCCCCCAGGGGGGCTCAAACTCAGGTACTGAGAACGCCTAGCTCTTCGTCGCTCACAGGCTGGTGTGCTCATGTGGACCCATTCAACAATTGTGCCTGGTAGGCCCCGAGTTCAAATCCCAGCCCTGCTAAAAGATTCATCTTGGTGTCAGAAGTCAATTGTTGCATCTATTTTCCTTTCCTGTGCAAGTCTTGGGTCTCAGCTAGGATACAGAATGCATGGTTCACCCTGTGGTCATGGGAATAACTTGTTATCCATGTCAGTCCAGTTATACCTGTCATCATATACGTAAGAAAATACACAATACATCCATCAATAGCATACAAAATATACACAATAAGTACACTCAATGCATGATGCAGTCCGCACACGGATGTGAATATACACCCCATGTTTCAATGATGCATTGAGGACTATTTTTGCCTCCCTGTGGCTTTAACTCAGTTCCTGGGAAAAGCCCATCTCCTTAGTGGCTCACAGTCTGGTGTGATCATGTGGACCGTTTGGGCAGTTGGGCCACCTAGGCCCCGAGTTCGAATCCCAGCACTGGCAAAAATTCACCCTGATGTGAGAAGCCAGTCATTGCACCTGTCTTCCTTTGCTGTGCAAATTCTGGGTCTCAGCCAGGATGACCACACCAAACGCAAGATGCAGCCCACCCATGTTTGGAAATATAGATCCTTTGTTTAATTATGAATTTATGACTATATTGCCCACCCACCAGGGCTCAATCTCGGGTCCAGGAATGGCCTAGCTCCTTAGAGGCTAACAGGCTGCTGTGCTAAACATGACCCATTCACCAATTGGGCCTGATAGGCCATGAGTTCAAATTCCAGCACTGCCAAAAGATTCATTCTGATGTGAGAAAACCAAGGTTGCATATGTTTTCCTGTTCTGTGAATATCCTGGGTCTCATCGAGGATGGAGAATGTTATATAAGCAAATCTATAGCCATGGGAATAGGTTGTCATCCATGTCAGCACAGTTATATCTGTCACCATATTCAATAAAATGCACAATACATCAATGAATAAGACAGAAAATAAAAAGAATATCTACACTGAATGCAAGATGCATACCACTCCTGTAGGTAAAGAGAGATCCTATGTTTAAAAAAGGTAGGCTTGCGATTTTGTCCACTGCTGGGGCTTCAAATCAGGGCCTAGACCAGGCCTGAAATTCTAGTCTTCAAGGATGGTGAGCTTCCCCTTCCCCCAAAGTGCAACAGAGATACCCAGACCTGAGTTCAAATCCCAGCACTGACAAAAAATTATTCCTGATGTCAGAGGCCAGTTGTTGCACACCTTTTCCTTTCCTGTGAAAGTCCTGAGTCTTAACCAAGAAGGGGAATTCATAGGCAACCCTATAACCATAGGAACAGGTTGTCATCCATGTCAGCAAAGTTATACCTGTCACCATATTTAGTAAAATACACAATACCTCCATGAAATAAAGACAAAATAAGGAGAAGTTCACTAAACACAAGACGCTGTTGACACATGAATGTCAATATAGATTGTATGTGTAAATTATGAATTTATGACTATAGTGGACCACCTTGGGGATCAATGTCCGATCCTGGGAATGGCCTAGCTCCATAGTTCACAGGTTGGTGTGTTCACCTTGACTTATTGGACAAATGGTCCTACTAGGCCCTGAGTTCAGATACCAGCACTACCAACAAGTGGGTTGTAGAGTAAGAAGCCAAGTGTGAAACTTGTTTTCCTTTTCTCTGAATATCCTGGGTGATCCTGAGAATCCTGGCATGTTGAAGAACATTTGTACAAATCTAGATGTTCTGTGATAGGATGTCATCAATGTAATAAACGGAATGGGTTTCATCATAGTACAATCAATGGTAAATAAATGAATAAAAGAAAAATTTCAAGGAACAACCCCACCAAACATGTATGGACTGAACATCTATAGGTAAGTATAAATCCTATCTTTACAATATATATAGTATGTTTCCAGGGCTGGGGCTTGAATTTAAAACTAGTGAAGAGGCCTGACTTTCTTATCTTCAAGTACAGTGATCTTCCCCTTCATCCACATTGCTCAAGATTTACCCAGATCCTGAGTTCAAATCCAAAGCCTG
Source organism: Dipodomys merriami (assembly GCF_024711535.1). Taxonomy (NCBI): domain Eukaryota; kingdom Metazoa; phylum Chordata; class Mammalia; order Rodentia; family Heteromyidae; genus Dipodomys; species Dipodomys merriami. Next base: position 144,803 of record NW_027202949.1, read on the forward strand.
TAAGAATAAACTGTGTGAATTGCAAGTCAGGGAGCTAAATTTTTTATTTTACTTTTCTCAGTATGGTGCTTGAAGTCAGGTTGTGGCAACTCCGTCTCAGCTTCGATCACCCTCGGCCAGGTGCAGCCACTAGATCTACAGCTGCTTCTGGGATCCTAGACCCCCAGGTCTTTCAGGGAAAGCAATTCACAGAAAAATGTGGCCTTCTTAAGTTTTCTTCCTTTGCATGGAGACCCTCATGGGTCTGAATGACACTTGCAAAGGGTACTTCACCTTGCAATGCTGAAGGCTGGCAGACTAGCTGGGAAGCCATAGGCCCACATGGCAACATAGGCCCTGATTTTGAATCCCCCTCCTAACACCAACCAATGGCAGGAGATACTAAGAAAATGGTTCCCATCCATAGGAAGAACAATGGAATATTATCAATGTCAAGGTTCGATGAGTTGATCAAGAATGATGCTCCTATAAAATTAGACAGCAACATTTCAGGAAGCTAATTGATTTTATTTAATATTTATGAAGCATAAAATGAATATTATTACTTACAGGAACACAATAATTTCAGGACACTGATTGATTTCATTAATAGTATAAGGATGAAAACAATAACACTAATTACATGGACGCATGACTAATATCCAGGAATTGGTAAGAATATAGTCTATATAACTGAATAATGTATAGACATCTCCGATACTCTGTAAAAACACATATTTTTTTAGCATACTTCCATCTGCATGTCAATCTGTTCTTATTTTTTTAACCCCTGGGGCTTGAGCTCAGGTCCTGGCAACAGCCTGTCAGCTCAATTTGCCCCAGGATGGCGTGCTGACACTCAACCATTCATGAATTGGGCCTTGTAGGCTTGTAGGCCATGAGGTCAGATGCCAGCACTCCCCAAAAATGAATTGTGGAGTAAGAACTTGATGGTGACACACGTTTTCCTTTTCTGTGAAAGTCCTGGGTGTCAGGTATGAAGTGGAATACATATGCAGACCTCTATCTTATGTAATCAATGTAAAAAATGTTTTATGTGCATAATAGTCAAAATAAATGGTCAATACATGAATAAAACAAAAAATAAAATAACTGCACTGAATGCAATATGGAGTCAACATATGTATATAAATATAAATCATATATGTAAATTGTACATGAATAAGATGTTTTCTAGTGGTGGGGATCTATTTCAGGCCTAAAGAATAGACATGAATTTCTTGACTTCTAGGAGTCCAGTTTCCCCTTCCCACACAGTGCAACAGAGTTAACAAGACCAGTTCCAGTCTCAGTCTTGGCAGAAAAATGGCACCTTTATAGTATGTAATAGCATAGTAATTCTAAGGTATTTCATTATTCCTCCATTTTATTAATGTGATTGTTTAAATGCCTCATAAAATATTAACTAACATCGATCAGTGTCCTATAACATAATTGTGTATAATTTTATCCTAGAATCATTCAAGAACTGCTCTTTCAATCATGACATTCATCATATTCCATTGGTAATCATATGGACAGGAATATGTTGCTTAGGATCTCCTTCCATTTGGAGGTGGCAGGACGAAGATTCCAACTGTGGGCTACAGCTCCCACCACTTAAACCCGAGGATAGGGAATTCACCAGTCTGTCCAAGAACATCAACAAGACCAATGATTAGGCAGGCACCAGTGGCTCTCAGCAGTCCTCCTTGATACTTACAAGGCTGTGATGGGAGGATCATAGTCGAAGACACCCTAGGCAAGAAGTCCAACTTCAGTGCCAACAAAGCCAGAATCACTGTGGCTCTAGTGTGGAAGGCCAGCCTTGATCAAAAGCAGCTCACAGACTGTGCACATATCCTGAGTACAAGGACTGGGAATAGGAACAAACAGACATACACAACAATCTGTGAAACCATCCAGCTAAATGAGGTCACCCTCTTGTATCCAACTGAATTGGACATTGTTCCCTGAGAAAAGGGCTGGGGGAGCTGCTATTTCTTGACTCTGCCCATGCTGCTTGGATCACAGGATTCTGGCCACACCCCCATTCTTTCATAGTTCTTTCTGACCAATGAGATACAAGAATGGTGGTCACGCCCACATTCCATGCTGCCTGGTAGCACCAGGATTCCTTCTGTTAGTTTACACCACTACCAGCAATTAAGGAAGGTAGAGATGGCTGAGTGGTGAGGAAGAGACTCCAGGCAACTTTGGAATATAGAAGGAAATTGAGATGCCTGCCCTCACCCTGGCTTCTTTCCCTCCTTCCCAAGGTGCGGAATTTCAAACATCAGGCAATGGCACCTTGCCAGGCCGCATAGAGCCCCAACCTGCTCCCTGGCCCAGGTTCTTTGCTCTGAGGCCATGTGTCTGCAATGCCACTGCCATCACTGCTCGCTCGACCTGGAGCATCCTAAAGCAAATTCTCCCAGCAGCACAGGTGAGTGGCTGCCCCCAAACCACCCCTACCCCGGGTCAGACACCCCTCTGAGGGCCCCATGACCCACGACTTGTGTCCTCTCACTGGCTCTGAGGAGCCACCTTTCTGTCTTGGGAATTTCTGAAACAGAGCCTCAATATAAGCTCTTGCTGGGCTATTCGAGGTCTTCCTATCTGTGACAGGTATCCTTCACCAGCCCTGGTCCTCTGGAGTTGGGATGGTAGACATGTAACAACATGTGCAGTCATTAATTTAGAAGGATTATCGCAAACTTTTAGTCCACAGCAGCTGATTCTTTTTCTTCATATTTTTTATAGTGAAAATACTGTACAGAGGGGTTAAAATTACATGGGCAAGATAATGAGTACATATCTTATCAAGCATTGTAGCCTCCTCCTTTTATTCCCCTTCCCATCCCATCCTCTCCCCATCAGCCTACCCGACCCTCCACCTCCTGCTAACAAAGTTGTAAAGTTCATTTTAGACATAGGACTTGTACGTCTCATTGTTGCAATGGGTCCACCTGTAATCCCTATTTAAATGATTTTCTTTCCCTTCCCCTCCATAAATTATAACAACATAAAATATAGTGAAAGCAGGGATTATATCATGGGGGAGGGACATAAAAAGCAACAAAGAATTAAACTTATAAATGTACTAGAAAAAATGGAATGAAAGTAAAATTTTTGAATACATACCTTAGAGTTCATTTCCCTAACACCAACTTATCTGACCTTTTCTGCTTGAGTCAGACATGGCATCTAGCTCTATTCCTTATAAATTTTTCATTTTATTTATATGTCACTTAATATATACATACATGTGTGTGTAATATATATATCAACTGTATCTGTCCAGTTAATTGTATGGTTATGTATGGTTAGGTAATTTCATCATGTCAAGTTCATGGACTTCCATAAACCTTAACATCCCTGCAACACCACTGCACATGCAATCTTAAGTGTTCACCATTGTGAGTTAGACTCGTGTTTTACCAAAGCTTTATATATAGGGTGTCATTTTTTTCATTTAGTCTTCACACAAAATGTGTGTGCTCCTAGAAATGATGGTATTAATAACTACAATAATGTAGTGTAAATCTTTACATTGAACGCATGCTCAGTATGAGTTGTTCTTTTTTTCCTTTTCTTATTTTATCTTTAGTAAGTTGATTTGAGTTTTGATGTTGTGTTTGCCAGACAAGTATTCCACCACTGGAGTCACTCCACCAATCCTTTCTTGTTTAATTTACTTTACTCATAGAGCAGCAATTTTTACACCAAGCCCCAAAATCAGGGATCATGATTGCATTCCAATATACCCACCTAGTAGGTTGATATGGCTGATACTTTCCTTCCTAGACTGATTTAGAACTGTGATCCTCTCAAATTCTACCACTTTAGTTAATTGTGTAAGCTCCAGTTCTCCATACTTCTAGAAGATAGGACAGACATAAATGATTACAGGTAATTTGAGCGAATCATTGGCTAATATAGGTGATTTGATATTAAAGTTTAGGGTAAGTTTGAAAGTATAATCACAGTAGTCAGATATTTTGCTAAGTAATTTTGTTTCACATTAATAACACATCTTGACCAGAATTAAGGACTTACTTTTATGTCTGTCAACTTGTATGTCATTTAGTAAAATAAACTTCACGTCTTCCATGTGGGATAAAGAACTTTGACTGGTCTGATGTGCTGGTTCACATCTATAATCATGGTTAGCAATCAGAAATAAATAGATCACAATTTGAACATAGTCTAACCAAAAATTCTAGAAGTCCCAATCACAACAAACTAGTGGATCATGTTGAATCATGCCATTAATCTCAGAACCACAAGAGGCTAAGCCTCTGCCTAGTACTTGTGTCACTTGGGTAACTGGGACACTTGTAGGCAGTAACCTCTACTGATGCAGAAACTGGGCTGAGTTTTAGCAAGATGAGGGAGGAGTCTGCCCCACCTTCCTAGGGTCGACCTCACAGAAGGCAGTGAGCATGCTTGCTTTCCTCCTACAAATGGCTTAAGATGCTATGCTGCTGAGTGTTCATTATTTGATTCCAGTGACCTGTGGTAGAGGTGTAAGGAAACATTAAATAAATTTCACATATGCCAATTAAGCTGCTCTCCCAGCCTGTGAGTTCAACTCAGCAAGTGTTCATTATTTGAGTGTTGAGAATACTGAAGTAGGGAAGAGAGGGAGGGTGAGTGAAAGAGGGGAGAGATAGAGAGAGAGAGCTGGGCACTGGTGGCTCACACCTGTAGTCCTAGCTACTCAGAAGCCTGAGATCTGAGGATTGCGATTCAAAGCCAGCCTGGGCAGGAAAGTCCGTGAAACCCTTATCTCCAATAAACCACGCAAAAACCAGAAGTGGCGCTGTGGCTCAAGCAGTAGAGAGCTCACCTTGAGCTCAAGAGCTGAGGGACAGTGCCCAAGCCCACAGTTCAAACCCCATGACCGACCAAAAAAATAAAAGTGAGAGAGGGGAAGGGAGAAAAGAAAGGAAGGAAGGAAGGAAGGAAGGAAGGAAGGAAGGAAGGAAGAAAGAAAGAAAGAAAGAAAGAAAGAAAGAAAGAAAGAAAGAAAGAAAGAAAGAAAGAAAGAAGGAAAGAAGGAAAGATGGAAAGAAGGAAAGAAATAAGGAAAGAAGGAAAGATGGAAAGAAAGAAAGAAAGAAAGAAAGAAAGAAAGAAAGAAAGAAAGAAAGAAAGAAAGAAAGAAAGAAAGAAAGAAAGGAAGGAAGAAAGAAAGGAAGGAAGGAAGGAAGGAAGGAAGGAAGGAAGGAAGGAAGGAAGGAAGGAAGGAAGGAAGGAAGAAAGAAAGAAAGAAAGATAGAAAGAAAGAAAGATAGAAAGAAAGAAAGAAAGAAAGAAAGAAAGAAAGAAAGAAAGAAAGAAAGAAAGAAAGAAAGAAAGAAAGAAAGAAAGAAAGAAAGAAAATGATTGAGAATGAATTGTTTGGAGTCAGGAGTCATATGTCAGAGGTACTACCTGTATTTGGTGTTAGGTCTGCCCCAGGCCATGCAGACCCTATTCAGACACCTTCACACTTCTTGGCTAAGTTTCAACCCTTCATGTGTTGCCTAGTATCTGGCACACCTGGAGTTAGCCACCTCCCCATCCTGTTAAGTCACAACCTGGTCAGCCTCTGGTCACACTTTCCATCTGACCAGAGGTGAGTTCCAAAACTTGAAGTCACATCCAGATCCAGTGTCGCCAGAGTTTCCCTCAAACTGCCACACCTCATCTGGTCCTTTACCCAGGTTGGGTCCCCCATTTTTTTACATGGCTTTCCACCATATATGGCATTGGCAGCAGTTCAGTAAATAAACTACTTTACCTGAATGAATACCGTGTGGTGTTCTCTTCATTGGGTACCGAATGAAACTCACCTAATTAATATACTGTACACTTCAGAGTTTCTAGTTATGAATCCATGTTATTTTTGTGACACATGTGAGATAAGTATCTACAAACCATATTTACTAACTCATCATTTAACAGTATAGTTCTGCCTAGAATTTTTAATAGCAGCTTAATTAACCATAAAGTCTATTTTGTATGCTTTGCTTTGCTTTGTTTTGCTTAAATCAATAGAAGAGTTGGTGAGACAATCTGTGTGAAACCTCATGGTCTGTGTTGGAGGGGCAGAATGATGCAGGCTCCGGCCTCAGGATTATCTGAGGACTGTATTTGTGTATGTGGAAAGCTCTTGGCATGCCAAGTTAGAGAGGGAATATGTTCTCTCTCCCTATCTCAAAGCTCCTGTCGGATTCCTGGGAGCTGAGGAAGTAGCTCTTCTGCTTACATAAGCATAGAGGAACAGCTAGTCAAGCATTTTCCTGAGTACAGGGAAGTGGTTTGAACTTGCTCTAAAATAGTTTAGATAAAAATATACAAAGACATTGTCTCATAGTTTAAGCAAAATTGTATCTGTTGAAATTCTTTGTGTGAATATTTCCTGACTAAATCTTGGCAAATATAATACTTGCTTGTCTTTAAATACCCACTAGCAATAAAGCACAGCATGCAGTGGCAATTGCTGTTTGCACTCTGTATCCCCTGTATCCTGGTGATTTTGTGACCCTTACCCAGGGACCCCAATGCCTTAGACGTTCCCAACTGGCACCCAAACAGGGACCCTGAAGTGTTGAATTCAGGAAGGTATATACAGGTAAGTACTTTTTTAATTACAGGGTGATGGGACAAGTTAAGTCTACTCCGTACTTACATATGCTAAAACATTTACTTGCTGCTTATGGTATAACTATTTCTTCTTTTGACATAGAAATGTGTATTAATGTAGTTAGGGAATGGAATCCTTGGTTCCCCGTTGAAGGGACATTAGATGTTGATAATTGGAAATGAGTAAAATATAATGTAGAAAGAGCTGTTTGAGAAGGGGAAAGGATTCCCGTTAGATTTTGGTCCATTTGGGCTATTTTACATACCCTTTTTAAAGCTTTAAATGAGAAAAGAGGCCACCCCTTCTATTGTAGATTTACAATTGGACTCTGAGGTTAAGGACGTAATAGATAAGGATGCATCACAATTAACAGAAAAAACAAGAAGTAAAGAAGCCTGAAAAAGAACAATCTGAAAGCGTAAATAGAATGTCTGAGCAAATGGAATTGATTTTATCAAGATTACAACATATGGAGTTAGAAATTAGCAGAGTGAAAGAGAATCTGAGAAAGTGAAAGTAAAACAGCCTTCTGCTCCTCTGCTTGCCGAAGCAATTTTTACCGTGTCACTCCCTCACAAAACAGAAGGCTTAGACAGTGAGTTTGATGATGAAATGCATATTTTTTCTTATCCTGTAATTTGATCAGCCCCTATGAATGATTTAGCTCAACCAGTCAAATATGAAGGTGTTGTTGTCAATGATATTGGTAAACTTAAGAAGGCAGTGACGTTGTATGGTCCTCAGTCTCATTATGGTAAGGAATTGTTTAATGGGCTTGCCCGACATTACAATAATTTTGCTCTCGAGGATTGAAAGTTGCTTTGTAGAGCCTAATTAAGGATCCTGAATACCTACAATGGCAAATGTGGTTTACTGAGTTATGTACAGAAAGGACTAGACAAAATGCACAGAGCAAAAATCCGCGCCTATAGGTCATAACCTTTCCCATGTTGAGTAGAACAGAAAAATATGCAGTTACTAATATGCAAGTGAACTCTCCTGAAGAGATCCATGAGTAGTTACGAGACATAGGTATTGAGGCATGGGAGAGGATTCGGCTGGTAGGAGAGCATTATGGCTCGTGGACAAAAGTAATTCAAAAACTTAATAAACCCTATGTTGAATATTTATCATGATTGAAACTGACCTTGGAACTTACTGTTGTGGGAGAGGCTGCACAGCAACAACTACTGGGCATGTTGGCTTGTGAGAATGTTAATGAGGACTGTAGATGAGCCCTATTGCCTATTAAAGAATCTGGGGATGTAAATACATATTTAAGGGCGTGTAAAGACATTACATCTGAATCCCGGCTTATGCAGTTGTTTGTGCTGAAACTATGCCCACTACCTTGCATGCTTTACAAACCAAACCCGCTAATCTAAAATGTTTTGGATGTGGTCAAATGGGACATATAAAGAAGAATTGTAAAAACGCTACTGATGTTAACAAGAGAGGAACAGGAATTTGCCCTAAATGTAAAAAAGGAAAGCACTAGGCAAGAGTGTGTAGATCAAAAATAGACAATAAAGGATAACTATAAAAATACTTATCCTATGCAGGGAAACTCTCCGTCAGGCCAGCCCCGGGGCCCAGGATTAATAACAAAGGCTAGCCAACCATTTTTCTTCCTCGTCCATGCCACAGCCCACAGCACCGCAATGGACATGCCTATTCATTCATCTACTGAGAGGCATATTGGTTTAAAACATGCTTGCATGTAAGTAACAATTATGGTCATTCAAAAATGACAGATGTCCCCTCCCCAGACATACTGAAATCATGATTTCTAAGTAAGATAGGATTTTATGGTGGTACAAGTGTTGAGATATATGTATGAGTCTAATGTGTATCTTGCACTGAATTAGTCAAGAAGATATCCAATATCATATGGGATAAAAAATGGTAGTGAAAAGATATTCCCTTGAGAAAGATATAGGAGGCTGCGAGAAGTATGGAGAAATTCATATAATTTTGAACGATTTAAAAATGCAAGCTCAAGTATGTCTCATTAAGTGGAAGGGCAAAAGAAGGGGAAGAGAAGAAAATAACTGAAAGCAGATCATTGTCCCAACTTAGAGTACAATATAACATCCAAGTTAAAGAGACACCAATATAATATGTCCCACTTAATTTAGATACATGCAAAATATTTACTTGGCTTTTTACCACTTTAATGCTCCAAAATATATGAAGACTTCTAAGAAACTTTATGTGATTGTCGTTACATCAACCTGAACAATAATTGTGATGAGTCCTCTTTTTCTCAGTATGCTCTTGGAAAATACTCCCTAAATTAATGATGTTGTGACTGATTAGAGAGTCAGTGTAACGAGTTTGTACTTGTATGATAATCCCAGAATAGTTTAATGCAGTTTTTTTCTCAAGATATCCAAGTATATTCTCTGACGCTATACTTTGAACACACCCTCACACCTGAGCACATTATTTGAAATTGCACATCAGCATTTCCTTGGCACATTCTACTTTGTACCTTTGTCTTTTTGCATGTTCCTTTTGATTTCACAGTTGCTCTATTTCCATTTCTTCTGTGCAAACTGCTAAAAACATTGTTCAAATACCACTTCTTGTTTGCAAACACCCAGTCTATGTATGAAGGTACTTTGTCCATGTTAACCAATAGGGTAGTACTCACTCTCTGAGGAGAAAAGTTCCACAGTATAACTCTATGCCCACATTAGAGGGTGTAGAATTTAAGGCATTTTGAGACAAACAGTGATATCTGAATTGAAAGGCTCCTTAGGGATATTTTCTTGGAGCTCATTAGTTTACCCAGGAGAAATAAAAATATCCACACACTTTGGAGCTAATTAGTAAGTAACTGAATTAACACTAGATCCTAGATGTTGTGTTATTACAAGTCACCATTGTATTATTGTTACATCAGAATCCTTCCCTAAATGCATATGTGTATCAGAAAATAAAAGAAAGGTAGTAAAACAAAATGTCTTATCTTTTTAGGCATTTAGTCGTTGTGGTGAGGGTAATGTCTGAACTCTTCCATTCAATAAAAGCTTGAAGTTTATAAGAGCACTTCCTACATATAAGAATTTGTGGCAGGTTCATTGAGAGGGTTATTTCAGCATGGAGATATCCCTAACAAGAATTATATTTAAATAGAGTATATGACAGTTATGACATATCAATGGCTATTGAGGCATTTTCTATTCTAAAGAAGAATCAATTTGCAGAGTGTTCAGTAACATCAGTAAAACTGAATGTTCAAACTTTACTTGGTGGTATTGTCCTATGTTTATAATGAATAGTCTGAAAAGATAACCAAACATAGCTAACAATATTTCAATAAAATTCCAAACTGATGTAGATACATGGATCACTCATTGGAACTGTAGGGCAAATTAGGCTTGTCTGTGCTATAGTTCAACCATAATCTCCTGGTTAAACAGTCTTCAAAAATATTCACAGAATATATCTAAGTAAAGTTCATGACAGTTACATCTGTATAATACTTCTAAGGTCAGGATAAAAGCATTTGTTCCTAACATTTAAAATCAACAGGATTTGTTGAATTCATGGATCTGGAATTTTATGGCTTCACATTCATATCACAAAATTTCATCAATATGACTTACATCTCTACCAGTTCACCAAAACACTGTTCTTATTGAACTTGTCTATCAGGCTAGGAAGTTGGCTCAGTGGTAGAGTACTTCCCTTGCATGCCTAAGGCCTTGGGTTCGATTTCTCAGCACCACATAAGCAAAAAAGAAAAAACCGGTAGTGGCGCTGTGACTCAAGTGTTAGATCACTAGCCTTGAGCTGAAGAGCTGAGGAACAGTGCCCAGGCCCAGAGTTCAGGTCCCATGACCGGACCCCCTGCCCCTAAAAAAAAAAAAAAAAAAAAAAAAAAACTTGTCTATGTCCTTTTAGTTTTCAAATCCAAATAGCATATTTCCTTCAATGTCTCTGTAACAGTTTTGACCTTTTCTTCCTGCAAATTCTTTCCTTTCTTCACTTCTGTAAATCTGTTTTTATTACTTTCTTGTTTCCTTATCTCTTTCTTCCAATCTTGTCCACACTGGTGCTCACAATGCTACACTTATGTCATAACTTTTCTTTTCCTCTTCCTTTTAATAATGTCCCCAATTTTATCATTCTTTTTCATATTCATGGTCATGGATATTTTGATGATATCTAAACAGACCTATCTTTGCATCTGTTTAATATAAACTTTAGAATTATCAGAGAGTTTTTTCCCCTAAATCCATCATTTTCACCTGTAATCCTTATCGCCAAGAATATCACTAACACATTTGCCTGGTCATAGATGTAGAACCCTTTAGATTTCTTCTTACCCTTCTACTCCACCCATTATATAAGATGAACGATCAAGATTTTCTTAGTTTCTGTTACTAATTTGATTTCTTTCTTTTTTTTTTTTGGTTGGTCATGGAGCTGGAACTCTGGGCCTGTGTGCTGTCCCTGTGCTCTTCAGCTAAAGGAGAGCACTCTACCTCTTGAGCTACAGCATTATTTTCGAGTTTTCTAGTGGTTTTCATTGGAGATCAGAGTCTCATGGACTTTTCTGCCCTGGCGGGCTTTGAACCGTGATCCTCAGATCTCAGCCTCCTGAGTAGATAGGATTACAGACATGAGCCACTGGCGCCCAGCACTAATATGATTTCTATGTACTCCTTTTTATGCCCCTGACACAAGTCTGTTTCATGTACTCATCACTGGTCACCTAGTCTTAAACAGCTATTTACAAAGTATGTTTTTTCCCCATTGTCTTTACATATTGGTCCTCTCCATCAACAAATTACTGCTCCTTGTAAGTATGCAGAGGGAAGAGCTCAGACACAAATTCTAGTATCATTATTTACTCACTACATTGACTGTTGGCCTTACATTTCTCATCTATAAATGGATGTAATCTACCAGAAATATTGAAGAATACATTTGCTTACTCCTAGAGCAAGAAAAAGGAAAAGTGACGAGTCCTTACATTTTCCACCCTAGTTTAAAAATAAGGAAAGAGTCAAATTCAGTTTGTTGGTATAAAGTCACAAATTGTTTCATGCAGAAATAAAAATATATTTTACCTCCTGGCTCTAAGGGCTGTGTCCTTTGAAGGCAACTACAGATATGTAAGTGGTATTATGTAAATTGGGTCATGTGTCTACAGTTGCATTGAAGAACATACTCAACATATCACTGGAAAACATTCGTTATTGAATAGTATCTAGATGAGAATGTTACTTGAACTAATCACACTAGGTTGAAAACTAATCTTAGTCCATCAAAATTTTCTTATTGCTGTATGTGTTGCCAAGTGTTCTTCATAAATTTATACATAGATTTTCTTCAGTGAACTGGAAAGAAACTAAAACTGAATAAGGATTTCTGCCTAATGAGTGAAGCATGCTTGAGGTACGTGTTGTTACCTTCTAAGGATATATAACTAAGCAACTGGCTATGTGGGTGGTGAAAGGGTTTCTCCTAAGTTCCCAAGGCTAGAAAAAACAAGAACATTTGATAACAAAGCACTCAGATTATTATATTTTATCTATGTGGGATAATAAACATGTGGAAATAAACGATTTTATTTATAAGCAAACAATACCAACAAGAAGAGTGAATAGACATTAGAGAGACTGCAAAAATCACATATGGATTTACTGTCTCACCTGATTATGTGATTGTATTTCTTGATATTGAAACTCTCCTCTTGTTATTCTTATTGTATGTAATCCAACTCTGTTTATTATTATGTATTCAATGTGGGAAATCTAGCTTCAAAGATGTCTAAAAATTTTTCCTTTTCAATCATAACATTGTCATTATCAGGGTCACTCTGGTCACCATCATCTTCAACAAAATTATTATTAGCATAATAAGTGCTAATTATTGAAAGCCTGGTATGTGTCTATGATTTTGTATTATTTGTATTTTGATTAATAATTTTAATATTACCACTGTGCATGCATTCATGTTAAAATTTTGAATAAATAAAGAAATAAAAAAACTAAGCCATATCAGGTAGCTTGACTATGTGCTTATAACAAATTATTGAACCGATTTTTGAAGTATTGCACATTCCTAACCAGTATGAATTAACTTCCTCTCTCCCTGTCATTACACACAAATATTTAAGGGTTTGAACACAACTTTTTCAAGTAATATACTATAAATATTACTACAAGATCATGTGTATATCTAAAATTACCTTGAAAATAATATATTCTACTTTCTATTGAAATATTAGTCACTTTACTCTAGAAAAATTTTGGAAAAATAGACTATATATCTTTGACATGAAAAGGGTAAAAAATAGTAGCATAAAAGTTTTTGAGGGAGCCTATATATTCAGAAATATGTGTGTGTTTGTGTGTGTGTGTGTGTGTGTGTATGTGTGTGTGTGTATAAATGTTATGTGTGGAAATTTATACATTTTTAGAGGGAATTTGTCATCATACATATGTATATATATATATATATATATTTATGTATAGAATTGTGTGCATTAGAGTGAAACAAACATCTTCAAACATAATTAAAATTAAAAAAATCATCAAACCAAGTGCCAGTAACTCACACCTATAATTCTAGCTCCTCTGGCTGCTGAGATCTAGCAGCTGTTTTCACATCTAGCCCCGACAGAAAAGTTCATGTTAGATTCTTGTCTCCAATTAACCACTCAAAAACAGCAATTAGCCCTTTGCTTCAAGTACTACAGTGCTGGCCATGAGCACAAAAAGGCTTAGGGACAATGTCCAGGCCTTACAAACAACAACAACAACAACATGAATCACATTAATTTCACAAAAGTATTTTTAACTGCTGTGAACATTTCTTAGAAACATGAATATATTATCTGACCTTTTCTGCTTGACTCATACATATACTAGATATTGCAAATAAGGGAAACAATGGGACCCATGTTACTTTGGGAGTGGCTTACTTCACTTATTATAATTTTTCTAAGCCTTTCCGTTTCCTAATAAATGGGGGAATGTCATTCTTTCTGATGGAGGCTTAGAATTCCATTGTGTATATATACCACATTTTCTTGATCCATTCATCTACTGAGGGGTATCTGGGTTTGTTCCATATCTTAGCTATGGTAAATAATGCTGCAATAAACATAGTTGTGCTGGTAGATTTAGTGTGATGCAAGGAAAATGAACCCTTAGATATGTATTTAAATGTTTTTTTTCTTTCATGCATTTGTTTCTAACGCATTTATTAGATTATTTCTTTGTTGCTTTATATGTCCCTCCCCCACAATATAACCCCTGCTTTCACTATATTTGATGTCGGTATAAATTGTGGAGGAGATGGGGAAAAACAAGTCGTTTAAGGATCCAGGTGGCCCCTTGCAACAAAGAGAAGTACAAGTTGTCATATGGAAAACGAACTTTACAATTTTGGTGGGGTGGGGAGAATTGAGTGGGGGGGGTGAGGGAAGGCTAGGAAGGGATGTGAAGGGTAAACAAAGGAGGAAGCTGCAATGTTTGATAAGAAATGTACTCATTATCTTGCCCATGTAATTGTAACCTCTCTGCACAGTATGTTCACAAAAAATAAAAATAAAATAAAAAATTTAAAAAATGAAACATGAATATATGCCCCTGGAAAATGTTAAGTAAAAAGGATAGAATATTTATGTCTATATTAAAGACATGACTATTTAGATTGTTTAAGATATTTAGATAATGATTAGGAATTAAGACTAATGATATGTAGGTAATAATTGGGACTGGTATTTTATTCTGTTTTATGATAGTAATAAAAAGACAATTGTAATGATTATATAAAATTACTCTTGATTGGTATTTGTATTATATTAAGGGATAAATATTTTTTGAAGTTTTTTTTTATTGTGAAAATACCGTACCAAGGAGTTGCAATTACAATGGCAAGGTATTGAGTATATTTCTTTTCAAGCATTGTTGCCTCCTCCTTTGTTTCCCCTTCAATCCCTTTCATCTCCCCATACACTGATCCCCACACCCTCCCTCCCCCATTCCCGGGCCAAAGTTGTAAAGTTCGTTTTTTAACATAACAAAAATAACTCAGATTTCACTGTATTTGATGTTAGTATAATTTGTACAGGGGAAGGGAAAAAACTAATCGTTTAAATAGGAATACAGGTGGAACCATTGCAACAATGAAATGTACAAGTCGTTATGCTGAAAAATGAACTTTACAACTTTGGTGGGGGGAGGGGATTAGGTAATGGGGGTAAGGGAAGGGATGGGAAGGGGAAACAAAGGAGGAGGTAACAATGCTTGATAAGAAATGTACTCATTATCTTGTCCATGTAATTGTAAACGATCTGTATGGCATTTTCCAAATAAAAAAATACTTCTCAGTCCCATCTCTCAACATTACAGGACTTAACTTTCCAATTAAGCGACATAGACTGTCTAGTTGGATTAAAAAGCAAAATCCTTCTATCTGCTGCCTTCAGGAGTCACACCTTGCCCATAAAAACAAACATATTTTGAAAGTGAAAGACTGGAACAAAATATACCAAGCAAATGTCCCCCATATACAGGTGGGAGTTGCAATCCTAATATCAGATAAAAAAGGCTTCAAATTAAAATTAGTGAGAAGAGAAAAAGAAGGTCGCTACATATTAATTAAGGGTATGCTCCTTTAGGAGGATATTACAATTCTAAATATCTATTTGCCAAACAACGGAGCACACAAATTTATCCAAGAAACAATACTTCCCTTAAAGCTCACATAGATCCAAAGACATTAATTGTTGGGAACTTTAACACACCACTATCCACAGTACATAGATCAACTCAGCAAAAACTCAACAAACTGCAGATCTAAACAACTGCAAGGATTAACTAGATTTAAAAGACATCTAACGAATATTTCACCCAGCAGTATCAGCACATAGAATATTTTCAGCAGCAGCACATAGAATATTTTCAAAAACTGACCACATTTTAGGTCACAAAACAAAAGTCCAAATTCATTGAAATTATGCCTTGCATTCTCTCAGACCACAGGAAATAAAATTAGAATCCAAAGCCAAAACCACCAAAGAAAGTCCTGTAACACATGGATGCTGAGCAACATACTGTTGAATCACGAGTAAGTCGCATAAGAGATTAGAAAGGAAATTCAAGTGTTCATGATCTTCAACAAAACGAACACACAAATTACCAGCTCCTCTGGGACACAGAAAAGGCAGTACTCAGAGGCAAGTTGGAGAGATATGAAGCCAACAATTTAATGACACAACTGAACCTCCTTGAAAAAGAACAGCAAGATAAATGCCAACGCAGTAGATGGAAAGAAATAATTAAAATTAAATCAGAATTAAATGAATTAGAACCAAAAAAATGGAATCAACAATACCAAGAGTTGATTCTTTGAAAAAATTAACAAAATTGACAGATCCTTAACAAATCTTATCAGAAAAAGAAAAAAAAACTCACCCAAATAAATAAACTCAGAGATGAGAATGGAAACATCACCAGAGAAACAACCAGGATTCAGAACATTAAAAGGGAATACTTCTCAAAACTATGCTAGTAAGTTTGAGAACTTGACAGAAATCGACCTTTTCATAGCAAATATTGACATGCCGAAACTAAAGCAAGATGAGTTAAACCATTTTAACAGGCACATATCAAACATTGAGATAGAAACAGCAATAAGAGAAGTCCCATCTAAAAAAAGCCCAAGACCAGAAAGATTTACATCAGAATTCTACAAGGCCTTCAAAGCAGAGCTCACACCAATACTATTCCAACTCTTCAATGTAATTGAAAGAGAACGTGCACTACAGAACTTATTCAATGAGGCCATCAAAACCCTCATCCCCCAAACCAGGCAGGGAATCATAAAAAAAGAGAACTTTAAACACATTTCTTTGATGAACATTGATGCAAAACTTCTCAACAAAAAAGGACTGTTCACTGGAACTCTAAACATCCCTAGCCATAAAAGAAATGCAAATCAAAACAACATTGAGAGGCCACCTCACTCCAGTTAGAACAGCAAAAATCAAGAACTCCAATAACAACAGATGCTGGAGGGGATGTGGACAGAAAGGAACCCTACTTCATTGTTGGTGGGAATGTAAACTTGTTCAACCACTTTGGAAAGCAGTATGGAGGTTCCTCAAAAGACTTCACATAGATCTCCCCTATGATCCAGCAATCCCACTTTTGGGCATTTACCCAAATGTTTACAAACAAGACCACACTAAAGCTACCAGCACAACTATGTTTATTGCAGCATTATTTACCATAGCTAAGATATGGAACCAACCCAGATGCCCCTCAGTAGATGAATGGATCAAGAAAATGTGGTATATATACACAATGGAATTCTATGCCTCCATCAGAAAGAATGACATTTCCCCATTTGTTAGGAAATGGAAAGGTTTGGAAAAAATTATATTAAGTGAAGTAAGCCAGGCCCAAAGAAGCATAGGTCCCATGGTTTCCCTTATTTGCAATATCTAGTATAGGTATGAGTCAAGCCGAAAAGGTCAGATAATGTGATGCTAGGAAAATGAACCCTTAAATATGTATTTTAATGTTTTCGTTTCTTTCATGCATGTATTTCTAATGCATTTATAAGATTATTTCTTTGTTGCTTTGTATGTCCCTCCCCCACAGTGTAACCCCCGTTTTCACTATATTTGATGTCAGTATAACATGTGGAGTAGATGGGGACAAACAAGTCGTTTAAGGATTCAGGTGGACCTATTGCAACAATGAGAAGTACAAAATGTCATGTCAAAACCAGCTTTACAATGCCGGTGTGTGGGGGGGAGGGGGGTATAATTGGGTGGGGGGAGGGGGGTAAAATTGGGTGGGGGGAGGGGGGAGGCGGGGAAGGGAAGTGAAGGGTAAACAAAGGAGGAGGCTGCAATGCTTGGTAAGAAATGTATCCATTATCCTGCCCATGTAATTGTAGCCCCTTTGTACAGTATGTTCTCAAATAAAATAAAATACAATTTAAAAAAAAAAAAAAAAAAAAACTTCTCAACAAAATTTTGGTCAATCGACTTCAACAATTCATCCAAAAAAGAATACACCACAATCAAACAGGATTGATTTCAGGGATGCAAAGTTGGTTCAATATACACAAATCAATTAATATATCGCAACAACAAGAAAACGAATAAGAACCACATGGTTATCTCAATTGTTTGAGAAAAAGCATTTGACAACATCCAACAAACCCTTTATGATGAAGGCTCTGGAAAAATTAGGAATCCAGGGATCATTCCTCAATAGAATAAAGGCTGTATATGACAAACCTACAGCTATCATTATACTTAATGGTGAAAACCTAAAGCCATTTCCTCTTAAATCAAGAAGGGGACAACGGATTGCTGGGTCATAGGGGAGCTCTATGTGGAGCCTTTTCAGGAAATTCCATACTACTTTCCAAAGTTGTTGAAAAAGTTTACACTCCCACCAACATTGCAGTAAGGTTCCCTTCTATCCACATCCCTTCCAGCATTTGTTGTTATTAGAGGTCTTGATTTTAGCCATTCTAACTGGAGTGAGGTGGTATCTCAATGTTGTTTTGATTTGCATTTTTTCATGGCTAGGGAGGTTGAGCATTTCTTCATGTGTCTATTGGCCATCCTTCTTTCCTCTTCAGAGAAGTTACTCTTTAAGTCTTTAGCCCACTTACTTATTAGGCAGCTGTTTCTTTGAAGATTTGTTGTTGGGGGATTTATTTTTTTTTTTGAGTTCCAGGTATATTTTAGATATGAGACCCTTGTCCGTTGTATGGCTAGTGAAGATCATCTCCCAATTCGTGGTCTTTCTATTGATCTTGCTAGCTATGATCTTTGCCATGCAGAAGCTCTGCAATTTCATGCAATTCCATTTATCCAACATTTTTTTGATCTGTTGTGTTTCTGGGTCTCTATTAAGAAAATTACGGCCTGTGCATCATTAACCAAATGTTCACAAACAAGTCCAAAGTTACCATCACGACTATGTTTATTGCAGCATTATTTACTACAGGTAAGATACGGAACCAACCCAGTCGCCTCTCAGTAGATGAATGGATCAAGAAAATGTGGTATATATACACAATGGAATTCTATGCCTCCATCAGAAAGAATGACATTGCCCCATTTGTTAGGAAATGGAAGGGCTTGGAAAAAAAATTATATTAAGTGAGTAAGCCAGGCCCCCACAAAACATAGGTCCCATTGTTTACCTTATTAGCAATATCTGGTGTATGTCTGAGTAAAGCATAAAAGATCAGATAATTTGATGTTAGGGAAATGAATCCTAAGATATGTATTCAAGTGTTTTTTTTCTTTTATTCGATTATTTCTAACACATTTGCAAGATTATTTCTTGGTTGCTTTGTATGTCCCTCCCCGACAGTATAACCCCTGC
Source organism: Dipodomys merriami (assembly GCF_024711535.1). Taxonomy (NCBI): domain Eukaryota; kingdom Metazoa; phylum Chordata; class Mammalia; order Rodentia; family Heteromyidae; genus Dipodomys; species Dipodomys merriami. The sequence continues at coordinate 163,802 of NW_027202949.1, forward strand.
TTTCACTGTATTTGATGATGTTATAATTTGTGGAGGGAAGGGGAAAATCAAATAATTTAAATAGGGATACAGGTGGACCCATTGCATTACAACAATTAGATGTACAAGTCGTTATGTCAAAAACAAAATTTACAACTTTGGTGAGCAGGGGGAGGATTGGGTGGACGCGGGGGGAGGATGTGAAGGGATGGGGAAAAAAAACAAAGGAGGATGCTACAATTCTTGATAAGAAATGTATTCATTGTTTTGCCCATGTAATTGTAACCCCTGTGTACGGTATTTTCACAATAAAAAAAGAAGAGGACAAGGATGTCCACTCTCTCCACTTTTTTTCAATTTAGTATTAGAATGCCAAGCTACAACAATAAGACAAGATGCAAACATAAAATCGATCCAAATAGGGAAAGATGAAGTAAAACTCTCCCTCTTTGCAGATGTCATGATCTTGTATTTAAAGTATCCCATGGACTCCACTCCCAAATTACTCATAATGATTCAAAACTTGGCAAAGTAGCCAGTTATAAAATTAACCCTAAAAGACAATGGCTTTTCTCTAATCCAACAATGAGAAAAGTGTGGCTCAAACAAGGAAAACAACTCCATCTATGATAACCCCCCCCCCAATAAAAAGCCTAGGAATTAAGCAAAAAGTGAAGAATCTTTATGATGAAACTTTTTTATTTTTTGTCAGTCACGGGTCTTGAACTGTGGGCCTGGGTGCTGTCCCATGGCTCTTCAGCACCAGGCGAGAGCTCTATCACTTGAGGCACAGCACCACTTCCGGTTTTCTAGTGGTTTATTGGAGATAAGAGTCTCACAGACATTCCTGCCCTGGCTAGCTTTTAACCATGATCCTCAGATCACAGCCTCCTGAGTAGCTAGGATTACAGGCACGAGCAATCAGTGCCTGGCTGATGAAAACTTTAAAAATCTAAAAAAGGAAATCAAAACAGAAATTAGAAAGTGGAAAAACCTCCCATGCTCCTGGATTGGAAGGATCAACATCGTGAAAATGGCAATACTTGCAAAGGCTATCTACAACTTCAATGTGACCCCTATCAATATTCCAACCTCATTCTTGAAGGAAGTAGAAGAGGCATTCCAAAAATTCATTCGGAACAATAAAAGACCCCGAATAGCAAAAATCATCAAAAGCAGAAAAAAAAGTGCTGGAGGAAAATGAATACCAAATTTCAAACTCTACTCCAACACCCCAGTAATCAAAACAGCTTGATACTGACACACGAACAGACTTCAGGAACAAAGGAATATAATTGAAAATGCAGAAATGAACCTACAGACCTATAGCCATCTAAACTGCGATAAGGGAGATAAAAAATTAAAATGGAAGAAAGACAGCCTCTTCAGGAAATGGTGATGGCCAAATTGGTTAACTACTTGTAGAAAACTAAAGCAGGATCCTTATATATCACCCTGCACCAGTATCAACTCCAAATGAATCAAAGACCTGTAGTCCAAGCAGACATTCTGAAAACATTACAGAATGGAATTGGAGAAACTCTAAGTCTCCTTGGCACAGGTCAAATTTTTCTTTAAAGAGACCCAGAAGCACAACAAATCAAAGAAAGTTTGGACAAATGGGATTGCATGAAATTGCAGAGTTTCTGCATGGCAAAGGATGAAGCTAGCAAGTTCAATAGAAAGCCCAAGAATTAGGAGAAGATCTTCACTAGCCATACAATGGACAAGGGTCCCATATCTAAAATATACCTGAAACTCAAAAAATTAAATCCCTTAACAACAAATCTTCACAGAAACAACTGCCCAATAAGTAAGTGGGCTAAAGACTTAAAGAGAAACTTCTCTGAAGAGGAAAGAAGAATGGCCAATAGACACATGAAGGAATGCTCAACCTCCCTAGCTATAAAAGAAATGCAAATCAAAACAACATTCAGATTCCACCTCACCCCAGTGAGTATGGCTACAATCAAGAACTCTAACAACAGATTCTGTATGATATGTGGGCAGAATGGAACCCTAGTGCATTGTTGGTGGGTGTGTAAACTTGTTCAACCACATTGGAATATAGTATGGAGATTCCTCAAAAGACTCCACATAGAGCTCCGCTATTTCCCAGCAATCCCACTTTTGAGCATTTACCTGAATGATACAAACATGATTATTTTAAAGCTACCAGCACGACAATGTTTATTGCAGCATTATTTATCATAGATAAGATATGGTAGCAACCCAGATGCCCCTCAGTAGATGAATGGATTAAGAAACTGTGGTATATATACACAATGGAATTCTATGCCTCTATCAGAAAGAATGACATTGCCCCATTTATTAGGAAATGGAAAGACTTGGAAAAATTTATTTAAGTGAAGTAAGCCAGGCCCAATGAAACATAGGTCTCATGGTTTCCCTTATTTGCAATAAGGTATATTTGTGAGACAAGCAGAAACGGTCAGATAAGTTGATATTAGGTGAAATGAACCCCAATATAAGTATTCAAATGTTTTTTCTCTCTTTCTTGTGATTGTTTCTAACATTCATAAGATGATTTCTTTGTTGGTTTGTATGTCCGATCCCCACAATATAACCCCTGTTTTCACTGTATTTGATGTTGGTATAATTTGTGGAGGGGAAGGGAAGAAACTAATAGTTTAAATAGGGATACAGATGGACCCATAGCAACAATGAGCTATACAAGTCGTTATGTTGAAAAATTAACTTTACAACTTTGGCCTGGGGGGAAGATAGGGGGACACGTGGTGGGGGGATGAGAATGGATGTGAAAAGGAGACAGAGGACGATGCAAAAATGCTTGATAAAAAATGTACTCATTACTTTGCTCATGTAATTGTAAGATCTCTGTACAGTATTTCCACAATTAAAAAAAAAGAAATATACTATTCAGAAATATATAGAATTAGGGCTGGGAAGGTGGCTCAGTGGTAGAGTGCTTACCTTGCATGCTTGAGGCCCTGAGTTCAATTCCTCAGCACCACATAAGCGAAAAGAAAAAATCCACAAGTAGCGCTATGGCTCAAGTGGTAGAGCACTAGCGTTGAGCTGAAGAGCTGATGGACAGCGTCCAGGCACAGAGTTCAAACCCCATGACTGGACCCCAAAAAATATATATGGAGAGAGAATTATAAGATATAAAAATACTTAAGACACAGGATCATTGTAGTATTAACAAATATGTGCCCTGTATCTGTTGGATATATTTTCACTTCTGTTATAGTGGCCTTTGAATTATTAAAGTTGTTCATCTGATGTTATCTAGTTTATTCTTGCTTTTCTTTTGCCATTAATGAGCGTCCTGAGCATCTAGGATTACAGGCATGACATATTGGCGCATCTTTTTCTTTCAATATTTTAAGGGTTTTCCACTTTCCTTTTAATTCAAACATTGTCCTGTCAGTAATTCTGCACATTCTCAGACTGTTGTTCTCAAAGATGTTAAGCATTTGTTTGATCGGTAATTGTCCTGTTCATTATCTTTGACATAGTTTTCATTGTTTCTATTGATTTGCCCTTCTTAATTATTTAATATGACGATTAGAATATTTAATATATAGACTTAAGTTTTACCTCTTTGGAGATTGTAGAAGTCATGTCAAAAGAATTTTTTAAAAGATTCTTATAGAGACAGCATTGTGAACTTTATACATAAAAAAAAATTAGTTGATCTTCGTTCCTATGAAGAAATAATAAAAACATGATTTAAATTATATGGTGATATATTTTTAAATGGCATATGAACAAAAATATGATAATCAGCAAAATTTTCCCTAGTGACTATCCCATTTATTCCCCCATCCCACTTTTCCCTGCTCGGGAGCCTAGAAAGGAAAATGAAAATTTGTGTTGATTATTAAACATTGTGAAATGCTCAAACTAGCTTTTTAGAAGCTCTAGAGGGTTGGGATGTACAACTGTGTAAGTGACCAAGCCTAGCATATGCAATGCCCTGTGCTGGAACTTCAGCATGAAGAAGAAGAGGAGGAGGAAGAAGAAGAAGAAGAGGAGGAGGAGGAGGAGGAGGAGGAGGAGGAGGAGGAGGAGGAGGAGGAGGAGGAGGAGGAGGAGGAGGAGGAGGAGGAGGAGGAGGAGGAGGACGAAGAAGAAGAAGAAGAAGAAGAAGAAGAAGAAGAAGAAGAAGAAGAAGAAGAAGAAGAAGAAGAAGAAGAAGAAGAAGAAGAAGAACAAGAACAAGAAGAAGAACAAGAAGAAGAAGAAGAAGAAGAAGAAGAAGAAGAAGAAGAAGAAGAAGAAGAAGAACAAGAAGAAGAACAAGAAGAAGAACAAGAAGAAGAACAAGAAGAAGAACAAGAAGAAGAACAAGAAGAAGAACAAGAAGAAGAACAAGAAGAAGAACAAGAAGAAGAACAAGAAGAACAAGAACAAGAAGAAGAACAAGAAGAACAAGAACAAGAACAAGAAGAAGAAGAAGAACAAGAACAAGAAGAAGAACAAGAAGAAGAACAAGAAGAAGAACAAGAAGAAGAACAAGAAGAAGAACAAGAAGAACAAGAAGAACAAGAGGAGCAGGAGGAAGAGGAGGAGGAGGAGGAGGAGGAAGAGGAGGAGGAGGAGGAGGAAGAGGAGGAGGAAGAGGAGGAGGAGGAGGAGGAAGAGGAGGAGGAGGAGGAAAAGGTACAGAATCATGTTTATCCACATTTTATTTAATGAATAATTGTGGCAAAATAAGTGTTTCAAGTTTCATTTTGATCTTTACAGTAGTTCCTGTTTAGCCTCTGGATATACATTTCAAGTTGATAGCTATAATCAATGAAGTACTTTATGGAGTTAACCCTCAGTATCCAGAATTTCCACATCTAGGTGTTCAATCAACCAGAAATTTAAAATATTCAGGAAAAAACTTGTTCCCCAAACATTCAAAAGAGCAACTATTTACATACTGTTACATGTATGTTGGTAATATATATAACCTTGACGTGATTTAAAGTGTAACTTACTTTGTATGACATACTATGCTATTTTCTATATGGGATTAGAGCCTATGCTGATTTTAGTATACTCAATCAGTTCTGGAAGCAACACTGTAAATACCAAGATGACCATTTTATGCTTTTACCCAGACAAATATAGCTACAATAAAGCTTCAGTTATAAATTGGGTACAGTAAGACAATAATAACAGTAACTAATAAAAATAGAAAAATTGTAACAATATACTGTAAAAAAATCAAGTAATGTGAAATGGATGTGGAAGTGCATACCTGTAATTCCAGGAAACAGAAGCCTAGGCAGGAAAGTAATCAAAGAGATATACAGTGAAACTTTATCTCCAAAAGAACCCCCCCACCCCCCAAAAAAAGGTATTATGTGAATGTGGTTTCTTTCAAAATATGAGATGTTTTACCGTGTAATCTTTTCAGAGAACAGTTCAGCACATGTAACTAACTACAGAAGGGGAAATTACAGTGAAGGGGACTACTGTATGGTTTTTTTGTGTGTGTGAAGAGAATAATGTATCTTATTTAAAGGTTTTTTTTTTTGAGAAGAAAAACCATGCACAATTCTTTTGCCTTTTTCTGAAACTCTAAGACCTTTCTCCCCTCCCAACTAACCATCTTCCCACCTGGGTTCTGGAAAGGACAAGCACTCCCAAATTAGCTTAGCTGTGCCATCACGTCTTTTCATGGCAACAATGCTTGAAAAGAAATGTACTAATTACCTTGCTAAGGTAATTGTAACCTTTCTGTACGGTATTTTCACAATTAAATAGAAAAAGCAGAAGTACAAACATGATTTGTTCCTGAACAATCAAGCTTCCTGTAGCCTGTTTTATTCTTCCTATTTTGCTCCCAGATGCCCAGAAGACACTGGTTTGAAGACATATTCTGTATTGTCAGGCGTGTGAGATAAATGACTCCCTTAGAAGAAAATGTGAATTTGAACATTGAAATTGAGAAGGGAAATCAAACTCTTCCATCTTTTTTAGTAAGGACCAGAAAAAAAATGGCATGTACTTACATGCTGAGAGTAAGCAACTTTTGCCACCTGTGGTAATAAATTTAATTTTGATGCTGTTGTGAAATGTGTCTGACATGTGTCCTGAACCCTAATTCCTTATTTTCTGAGAGCACCACCTCTTCAGAAATTCGGATTAGTGCTGTGAATATTTACTTCCTGTAAAATGTAGTTGCTTGGATATTTTGATTTTGTGAAAGCTTGGTTAGTTTGATATTGTTCTCTCAGTTAAACTATAAGCAAATAAAAATGAATTGAACCTGATTAAATGAAATTCTTTCTGCCCATTTACTCTGGTACAGATTTCTCTGATTTAGGAAATCTATATTTTAAGTCATTCTGGATGCCTAACTAGGTCTGTGTATGGGGATGAGTCAATAAGAATTGCAGACTTTGCCACATTGATTTTGGAGCAAAAACTTATAGCTGGTAACTGGGCAACGATTCAAAAGACAGCAGAGGCTGAAGCCATGAGCCCTCCTGCCTGTGTTCAGCTCCAAATCTGTTCTAAAACACCCTCACTTCTCATGCATTGGTTTCTTTTCCTATCCAAAAGGTTTCTGGAGCTTCAACTTATGCTGGCCTCCTAGTATGCCAACATGAGGGAAGTCAAAGCAAGCAAGGCAGATGTGGCAGAGGGATTTTTTTGGTCGGTTGTGGGGCCTGAACTCTGGGCCTGGGCGCTGTTCCTCAGCTCTTCAGCTCAAGTCTAAAACTGCTGATCTAAACAACAGCATATATCAACTAGATTTAACAGACACCTATTGAATATTTCACCCAGCAGCATCAGAATACAAGTTTTTCTCTGCAGAACATAGAATATTTTCCAAAATAGACCACATTTCAGGTCACAAAGCATTCATGTCCAAATTCAGAAACATTGAAGTTGTACCTTACATTCGCTCACATCACAAGGGAAAAAAATTAGACCTCAACACCAAAAACCACCAAAGAAACTCCTGTAACATATGGAGGCTGAACAACACACGGTTGAATCACCAGTGATTCAGGGAAGAGTTTAGAAAGGAAATTCAAATGTTCACGATATTCAACAAAAATGAGCACTCAAATTACCAGCTCTTCTGGGACAGAGCAAAGGCAGTAGGCAGAGGCGAGTTTATAGCTTTGAGTATCTACATCAACTAATTGGAGAGATCTAAAACCAAAAATTTAATGAGACATCTGAACCTTCTTGAAAAAGAGCAGCAAGATAAACCCTAATCATTGAGATGGAAAGAAATAATTAAAATTAAATCAGAATTAATTGAATTAGGATCCAAGAAAACCATAGAGAGCATCAACAAAACAAAGAGTTAGGTCTTAGAAAAAATTAACACATTTGGAAGACCCTTAGCAAATCTTATCAGAAAAAGAAGAAAACTCACCCAAATAAATAAACTCAGAGATTAAAATGGAAACATCACCAGAGCAATAACCAAGATTAAGAAAAGTAAAAGGGAATACTTATCAAAACTATGCTAATAAGTTTGAGACCTTGGCAGAAATGGACCTTTTCATAGCAAATATCGACATGCCGAAACTAAAACAAGATGAGTTAAAACATTTTAACAGGAGCATATCTACAAATTCAATGCAATACCTAAAAATATCCCTATTTCATTCTTCAAGGAATAGAAGAGACAATCGAAAAATTCATAGGGAACAAGAAAAGACCCTGAATAGCATAAAAGATCACTAACAGAAAGAAAAGTGGAGGAATAGCAATGCAAAATTTCAAACTGTGCTAGTAATCAAAACAACTCGGTAATGGCACAAGAACAGACCTCAGGTCCAATGGAATAGAATTGAATCTACAGATATATAGCCATCTAATCTTCGATGAGAAACCGAAATAATTAGAATGGAAGAAAAACAGCCTCTTCAGTAAATGGTGCTGGCAAAATTGGTTAATCAATTGTAGATAACTAAAGCTGGATCCTTATATATCACCCTGCACCAGAAACCACTCCAAATGGATCAAAGACCTCAGAGTCAAAGCAGACACTCTGAAAACATTATAGGATGGAATAGGAGAAAACTTAGAACTCCTTGGCACAGGCCGAAATTTTCTTAATAGAGACCCAGAAACACAGCAAATCAAAGAAAGGTTGGACAAATGGGATTGCATGAAATTCCAGAGCTTCTGCAAGGCAAAGAACATAGCTAGCAAGATCGATAGAAAGCCCACGGTTTGGGAGAACACCTTCACTAGCCATACAACAGACAAGTGTCTCATATCTAAAATATACCTGGAACTCAAAAAATTAAATACCCCAACAACAAATCCTCAGAAAAACAACTGACCAATAAATAAGTGGGCTAAAACTTAAAGGGAAACTTCTCTGAAGAGGAAAGAAGGATGGCGAATAGACATATGAAGAAAAGTTCAAACTCTCTAGCTATAAAAGAAGTTCAAATCAACCCAACATTGAGGTACAACCTCAGCCCAGTTAGAATGGCTATAATCAAGAACTCTAATAACAACAGATACTGGAAGAGATGGGGACAGAAAAGAATCTTAGTGCATTGTTGGTGGGCGTGTAAACTTGTTCAACCACTTTGGAAAGTAGTATGTAGTTTCCTCCAAAGACTCCACATAGAGCTCCCCTATTTCCCCGCAATCCCACTTTTGGGCATTTACCCAAACGATCACAAACAAGACCATACTAAAACTACCAGCACAACTATGTTTATTGCAACATTATTTACCATAGGTAAGATATGGAACCAACCCAGATGCCCCTCATTAGATGAATGGATCTAAAAAAATGTGGTAGATACACACAATGGAATTCTATGCCTCTATCAGAAAGAATGACATTGCCCCATTTGATAGGAAGTAGAAAGACTTGGAAAAAATTAAGTGAATCAAGCCAGGTCCAAAAATAGAGTTCCCATGGTTTCCTTTATTTGCAATAACTAGTATATTTTTGAGACAAGCAGAAAATGTAAGGTGTTCATGTTAGGTGTAATGAACCCCAAGATAAGTATTGAAATGCTTTTTTTTCTTCCTTGCAATTGTTTCTAACATATTTATAAGATTATTTCTTTGTTGCTTTATATGTCCCTCCCCCATGGTATAACCCCTGCTTCCATTTTATTTGATGTTGGTATAATTTGTTGAGGCAATGGGCAAAACCAACCTTTAAATTGGGATACATTGGACCCATTGCAACAATGTGCTATACAAATCATTATGTCCTGTAGAGAGCTGTGAGAGGCCGCACCTGGAAGATAGCACCAGCTTCCGCCCTCCGCCTTCCTGATGGCGAGTGCTCTCGTGGTAAACAACTCCTTATATGGCTAAGGCAAAGAATCTGGCTTGCTTCCACACACCTGAACCTATTGGTGTTTCTCACGTGGCGTATCAGCGTTGGCTACCCAGTGGGTACTTAAGGCTGTGGGGAATTCTCCCCAGGGTTGGGGTCAGAAGATTACTCAAAGGTCCTGAATAAACTGCAGAGAGAAGAGTCCAGTGTCGCGTCTTCCTTGCTGGTCGAGGCGGTAGCGACACGGGGAACTCAGCCATAACCCCAACGAGGACTCAGAACTCTCTGCGGTCAGGGTGGTGCACCGGTAAGTTCCCAGGTAAAAGGGGAATCCGCGACAAGAGCAGGGGGATTTTTGCTCTTCTCAGTAGATAAAGAGAGAGTGAGAACCCGGGGCTAGTCAATAGAGTAGCCAAAAGTGAAAGTAAAAGTCTGTTTACCAGCTTTAAATGTTTAAAACATGGGCTCTTCTTCTTCGCACCCAATTTTTTTGGCTCTCAATGAGCTACTGCACTCAAAAAAGTTAAAAATAAAAAAAAGTACTTTAGAGAGATTTTTGAATGAATGTGACATCTTTGCCCCATGGTTCGCTGTCTTCGGAAGCCTCACGGTGGCCTCTTGGGAGAAACTAGGGAGGGACCTACATTTTGCCTCTGAACAAGGAATGCTTAAGAGCGGAGTGAGACCAATATGGAAACTGATAAGAGGCTGTCTCGAGGACCAGCGTTGCAGTGAGGCGGTAGAGAATGGTCAGGCCGCCTTAGAAATGCTGCAGGAAGAAAGATCGGAAAGGGCAGACAGCGAAAAGGAGGAGAGCAGGGGGGGGGGTTATACCCCGATTTTGCCGAACTAGAGACCTCTGAGTCTACAGACTCAGAGGAACTACAATCACTCATAGAACAAATAGAAAAAACAAAGATAAGTAAGAGGAGGAAAGGGAAGGAGAGAGAGGACCCAGATAAAGACGAATGCACGCCCTCCGTGCACCGCCCCACACCTTCGGCCCCTCCGCTCTATGCGGAGTACCCCAGAAGTGGCAGCCTTGGCTGTTCTTTCAGCCCAGGCGTGTGGAAAGCGGTCAGAACCGAGTTACATCTAGCCTGTCCAATATTTCAGGATCCACAGGGACAGCGGTATCATGAACCCTTAGATTTTAAGGTGATAAAATCTTTAGCTGAGTCTGTGAGGACTTACGTAATCACAGCCTCCTTTACTGTAGCCCAGGTGGAGGCCCTAAACAGACATTGCATGACACCCGGTGATTGGAGTGGGCTCGCACGAGCTTGTTTGAGCCCAGGTCAGTATTTAGATTGGAAGGCCTTTTTGATTGAATTTGCTAGTGAAGAGGCTGCGGCCAATCAGGCTGGGGGAAACCCAGCTTGGGACAGAGATATGCTGCTTGGACAGGGGAGATTCGCCAATCAGCAGATAGGCTACCCAGTTCAAGTTTATGAACAAATCAATAAAATTGGCATAAAGGCATGGAAGGCCTTACCAAATAAAGGCGAGGTGAGTGGCAATCTCACCAAAATCCTGCAGGGCTCTATGGAGCCGTTTTCGGACTTTGTTGCCCGTATGGTCGAGGCCGCTGGCAGAATTTTTGGTGACCCAGACACAGCCATGCCATTAATTAAACAGCTTGTTTACGAGCAGTGCACTAAGGAATGCAGAGCCGCCATAACCCCATATAAGAATAGGGGACTAGAAGCATGGATGAGAGTTTGCAGAGAGCTGGGCGGACCACTAACTAATGCTGGATTAGCTGCTGCTGTGGTGCAATTAACCCAGAAGAAGAGGGGCTGGGAAGGTGGCTCAGTGGTAGAGTGCTTGCTTTGCATGCCTGAGGCCCTGGGTTCAATTCCTCAACACCACATAAGCAAAAAGAAAAAAGCCGGAAGTGGCACTGTGGCTCAAGTGGTAGAGCGCTAGCCTTGAGCTGAAGAGCTGAGGGACAGCGGCCAGGCCCAGAATTCAGGCCCAGAAAAAAAAAAAAACTATTTAAAAAATGCTGCAAATTTGTCTAAACAGTTGTCTAGTTATCTTTTAGGTAATTGAACTGGGGAGTTCGACAGCCTGATGGAACAGCTCAGGGTTGCCATCGTCATGGTGAACTCGACCTGAGTGGATGCAGGATTGGCGGAGGGCTTATCTTCTTGGATCTCAGTTGCTATGAATCATCTCAAGGAGGGGGCGGGTTTGGGAGCCCTGACAGGCCTCCTGGTGTTAGCCTCCTTGGTATGTCTGTGGTGCATTTGCCAAATTAGAGGTTCTCAGCGTTGCAGTGCAGCCATGATTAACCAAGCCTTTACAGTCATTGGAGCAGGTCAGTCCCCCCAAGCGTGGCTTGCCACCCTAAAACAATGAACACAGATTGCAAAGCCAAAGTACTGCAGTCGAGAGGCATGAGTTTTGCCTCCGAGGAGAGCATGTTCGATTGCACACGGGTTCGATTCGTCTTTTCCCGTCCTTGTGAAAAACGAATCAATGGACAGGCTGAGTCATCCCTAGAGAAGGTACCCTCTGGGAGAAGGCTTGTATGCAGTCCTTGCATTGCACAACAGGGATCAGACCTCTGTTCTCATCTGTGTTCTTTAAACAAAAAAGGGGGAACTGTAGAGAGCTGCTAGGGGCCGCACCTGGAAGATGGCGCCGGCTTCCGCCCTCCGCCTTCCCGATGGCGAGTGCTCTCGTGGTAAACAACTCCTTATATGGCTAAGGCAAAGAATCTGGCTTGCTTCCACACACCTGAACCTATTGGTGGTTCCCACGTGGCGTATCAGGGTTGGCTACCCAGCGGGTACTTAAGGCTGTGGGGAATTCTCCCCAGGGTTGGGGTCAGAAGATTACTCAAAGGTCCTGAATAAACTGCAGAGAGAAGAGTCCGGTGTCGCGTCTTCCTTGCTGGTCCAGGCGGTAGCAACAATGTCCAATAAGGAACTTAACTTTTGCCAGGGGTAGGGTGTTGCAGGGGTGGAGAGGAGAGATGGGAAAGGATGAGAAGGGGAAACAGGAGGAGGCAACAATGCTTGATAAGAAATGTACTCATTACCTTGCCCATGTAATTGTAACCCCTCTGTATGGTATTTTGCAAAAATAAATAAATAAATAAATAAAGTTTGTCAGAATAATGTCAAAAAGTTTTTGACAGAATCATCATTAGTGTATCACCTAGAATCTGGATATGGTTAGTAACTCTAGAGGATTTTCTCATACTCTCAGAATTTTCGTAAACATATATAATAAGTCAAATGAGGTGGTTTATACCTATAATCCTAGCTACTCTGAAAATGGAAATGTCCATAGTTGCAGTTCAACGTCAACCTGGAAAACATACAAGAGACCTCCATCTCAATCAATAAAAGCTGGGTGTGCCAAGGTGTGGCTGTCATCCTACCTATTTTGAACATAAAACTAGGAAGTTCCCTATCCATGTAGCCTAGGAATAAACAAATACAAGATTCTTTCTCAAAAACAATCAAAGAAAAAAATAGCTGGATATGGCATGGTTCAAGTGGTCAGATGCCTGCCTGGCAAATGCAAGGCTCTGAATTTGAATCCAAGTACTTACCTCAAAAATTAAAAGTAAACCATATGAATTAATTCTCTATATCACTTCTCAGTGCAATTATCTTATGTATTCTTCAAATAATCTGGTAGTGAAGGCAGAGAATTGATTAAACCAGATCAATTAACCCCAATATAAGTATTTAAATGGTTTTTTTCTTTCTTGCAATTGTTTCTAACATATTTATAAGATTATTTCTTTGTACTGGGAATGCCTAGCTTCTTCATGGCTCACAGGCTGGTGAGCTCATGTGGACCCATTCACCTATTAGGCCTGCTAGGCCCGAGTTCAGATCCCAGACCCGCCAAAAGATTCATCTTGATGTCACAAGCAAATAGTTGCCACTGTTTTCCTTTCCTGTGCAAATCCTGGGTCTCAGCTAGGATGGAGAATGCATGGGCCACCGTGTGGTCAGGGAAATAAGTTGTTATACATGTCAGCTGAGTTATACCTGTCATCATATACTCAAGAAAATACACAATATATCCATGAATAGCATACAAAATAAAGACAATAACTACAATTAATATATGATGCAGTACACTCACGGATGTGAATTTACATCCCATATTTCAATGTTGCATTGAGGACTATTTTGGTCTCCCTGGGGCTCAATCTCAGTTCCTGGGAACAGCCCAGCTGCTTCCTGGCTCACAGTCTGGTGTGATCAACTGGACCCATTGGGCAGTTGGGCCTCCTAGGCCTTGAGTTCACATCCCAGCACTGCCAAAAATTCACCCTGATTGGAAAAGCCAGTTGTTGCACCTGTTTTCATGTGCTGTGCAAATTCTGGGTCTCAGCTAGGATAGAGAAGGTATAGGCAACTCTATACTTATGGGAATAGGTTGTCATCCAGTTCACCACAGTTATATCTGTCAACCTATACTCAAGAAAATACACAATACATCAATGAATAAGACACAAAATAAAGAGAGAATGACTACACCAAACGCAATATGTTGCCACCCATGTTTGGAAATATAGATCCTTTGTTTAATTATGAATTTATGACAATATTGGCCCCCACCAGGACTCCATCTCAGGTCCCCGGAATGGCCTACCTCCTTAGTGGCTTACAGGGTCATGTACTCACCATGACCCATTCACCAATTGGGCCTGCTAGGCCTTGAGTTCAAATTACAGCACTGCCAAAGATTCATTCTGATGTGAAAAGCTTAGGGTTGCACATGTTTTCCTGTTCCGTGAATGTCCTGGGTCTCATTGAGAATGGAAAATGCTATATAAGCAACTCTATAGCCATGGAAACACGTTGTCATCCATGTCAGCGCAGTTATATCTGTCACCATACTCAATAACATACACAATACATCCATGAATAAGTCAAATAATAAAAAGAATAACTACACTGAATGCAAGATGCATACCACACCTGTAGGTAGAGAGATCCTATGTTTAAAAAAGGTGGGCTTGCTATTTTGTCGAGTGCTGGGGTTTCAAATCAGGCCCTGGACCAGGCCTGACATTCTAGTCTTCAAGGATGGTGAGCTTCCCCTTCTCCCTCAGTGCAACAGAGCTATACAAACCTGAGTTCAAATCCCAGCACTAACAAAAGATTCATCCTGATGTCAGAAGCCAGTTGTTGCACACGTTTTCCTCTCCCGTGAAAGTTCTGAATATCAACTAGGAAGGGGAATTCATAGGCAACCCTATAACCATGGGAACAGGTTGTCATAAATGTCATCCTGTCACAATACTTAGTAAAATACACAATACCTTCATGAAGTAGATACAAAATAAGGAGAAGAAGTTCACTGGACACAAGATGCTGTACACACAAGTATGTCAATATAGATCGTATGTTTAAATTATGAACTTATGAATATAGTGGACCACCCTATTGATCAATGTCAGATCCTGGGAATGGCGTAGGTCATTATTTGCTCACAGGATAGTGTGATCACCTTGACTTATTGGTCAATTGGTCCTACTAAACCCTCAGTTAAGATCCCAGCACTACCAACAAGTGGATCGTGGAGTAAGAAGCCAAGTGTAAAACTTGTTTTCCTTTTCTCTGAATATCCTGGTGACTCTGAGAATCCTGGTATGATGGAGAATGTTTCTATAAATCTAGATGCTCTGTGATAAGATGTCATCAATGTAATAAATGAAAGGGGTTTTATCACAGTACAATCAATGATAAATAAATGAATAAAACAAAAAATACAAGAACAACCACACCAAACATGTATGGACTGAGCATCTATAGGTACGTATAAATCCTATCTTTACAATGTATCTAAATAGTATGTTTCCAGGACTGGGGCTTGAATTCAGGACTAGTGAACAGGCATGAGTTTCTTATCTTCAAGTATGGTGATCTTCCACTTCATCCACATTGCTCCAGATTTACCCAGATCCTGAGTTCAAATCCAAAGCCTGGAAGAATAAGCAGCGTGAATTGCAAGTCAGGGAGCTAAATGTTTATATTTTATTTTTCTCAATACGGCGCTTGAACTCAGGTCGTTGCAACTCTGCCTCAGCTTTGATCACCCTACCCTGGGGTGCAACCACTAGATCTACAGCTCCTCCTGGGATCCTAGACCGCCAGGCCTTGCAGGGAAAGCAATGCACAGAAAAAATAGGGCCTTTTTCTGTTTTCTTCCTTTGCATGGTGACCCTCATGGGTCTGAATGACACTGATGCAAAGGGTACTTCACCTTGCATTGCTACATAGGCCCTGATTTGGAATCCCCATCCTGACACCAACCAATGGCATGAGATACTAAGAAAATGGTTGCCATTCATAAGATTAACAATGGAATGTTGTCAATGTCACGGTTGAATGAATTGATCATAAATGATGCTCCTATAAAATTAGACAGCTTCATTTCAGGATGCTTATTGGTTTCATTTAATATTAAGCTTTCATTTAATATTAAGTTTGAAAAAATATTATTACTTAAAGGAACACAATAATATCAGAACACTGATTTCATTAATAATTTAAGGATGAATACAATTAATTAATTAAATTACATTAATTACATGGACGGAGTATTAATACCCAGGAATTGGTAAGAATGTAGTCTATATAATTAATAATGTAAAGGCATCTCTGACACTCTATAAAGATATATATTTATTAGCGTACTTCCATCTACATGTCAATCTTTTCTTATTTTGGTAACCCTTGGTGCTTGATCTGAGGTCCTGGGAACAGCCTGTCAGCTCAATTTGCCCCAGGATGGCATGCTAACACCCATTCATGAATTGGGCTTTATAGGTTGTATGCCTTGAGTTCAGATGCCAGCACTCCCAAAAATGAATCGTGGAGTAAGAAGATGATGGTGACATTTTTTCCTTTTCTGTGAAAGTCCTGGGTGTCAGGTATGAAGTGGAATACATATGCAGACATATATCCAGTGTAATCAATGTAATCAATGTTTTATGCTCAATAATAGTCAATAAAATAACAGGTCAGTACATGAATAAAACAAAAAAATAAAATAACTACACTGAATGCAATATAGAGTCAACATATAAATATATATATATGTAAATCATATATGTAAATTGTACATGAATAGGATGTTTTCTAGTGGTGGGGATCTATTTCAGGCCCAAGGAGCAGACCTGAATTTCTTGACTTCAAGGAGGCCAGCTTCCCATTCCCACACAGTGCAACAGAGTTACCAAGACCATGAGTTCCAATCCCAGTCCTGGCAGAAAAATGGCACCTTTGCAGTATGTGAGACCCAATTCTTCAATATTTCATTATGCCTCCATTTTATGAATGTGATTTTTAAATGCTTAATAAAGAATTAACTAAAATCAATCAGTGTCCTATAATATAATTGTGTATAATTTTATCCTAGAATCATTCAAGAACTGTCCATTCAATCATGACATACATCACATTCCATTGGTATTCATATGGATAGGAATGAGTTCCTTAGGATCTCCTGCCATTTGGAGGTGGCAGGACCAGGATTCCAACTGTGGGCTCCAGCTCCCACCACTTTAACCTAGGGATAGGGTACTCACCAGTCTGTCCAAGAATATCAGCAAGACCAATGATTAGGCAGGCAACCGTGGCTCTCAGCAGTCCTTCTTGATACTTACAACCTGTGATGGGAGGATCATGTTCAAACTCATCTTAGGGAGGAATGTCCTTGAGTCGCCTGTCCAACTTCAGTGTCAACAAAGCCAGAAGCCCTGGGTTCCAGTGTGGAGGGCGAGCCTTGAGAAAAAGCAGCTCACAGACTGTGCCCAGATCCTGAGTTCAAGGTCCAGTTCTGGCAACACACAGACAGACACAACAATCTGTGCAGCCATCCAGCTAAAACAGATCACCCTCTCGTCTCCAACTAAATTGGACATTGGTCCCTGGGAAATTCTTCGTGTCTCCGTCCATGCTGCTTTCATCACAGGATTCTGGCCACACTCCCATTCTTTCATGGTTCTTTCTGACCAATGGGATACAAGAATGGTAGCTACGCCCACATTCCATCCTGCCCAGTAGCACCCGGGATTCCCTCTGTTAGTTTACAACACTCAAAAGCAGTTGAGGAAGGGAGAGGTGGCTGAGTGGTGAAGAAGAGACTCAAGCGACTTTGGAGTAGGAAATTGAGATGCCTGCCCTCACCCCGGCTTCCTTCCCCCCTTCTCAAGGTGTGGGATTTCAAACCTCAGCCAATGGTGCACTGCAAGCCCGCCTAAAGCCCTGACCTGGTCCCTGGCCCTGGTTCTCTGCTCTTACTATGTGTTTGCAATGCCGATGCCATTGCTGCTTGACCCACCTGGAGCAGCCTCCAGCACCTTCTCCCAGCAGCACAGGTGAATGGCTGCCCCAAATCACCACTACCCGGGGTCAGACACCCCTCTGGGGGCACCATGACCACCTGCTTGTTTCCTCTCCCTGGCTCTGAGGAGCCACCGTTCTGTCTTGGGCATTTCTGAAGCAGATACTCAATATATGCTCTGGCTGGACTGGATCGAGGTCCTCCTATCTGGGACAGGTATGCTCCACCACGCCTGGTCCCGTGTAGTTGGGATGGTAGACAAGTAGCGCCATGCTCAGTTATCAATTTAGATGGATTATCCCAAAATTTTAGTCCACAGCAGCCCATTCTTGATCAGAGGTGAAGCTCTGGGTAGGGCCGCAACCATCAGACCTCATTCTCCTCACAGAATAGTTTTGAGGAAACAAGGGATTTAAACAGAAGGAACCCTGGAGCAGGGCTTGGCACAGAGGGAGAGGCCTTCAGAGAAGTTTCTCAGCAATTCTGTGAGCAAATGATAGGAAGATACCCGGAAAGGGTTCAGGTGGGGCCAGTTATTAATTGTGCAACAGGTGGGGATTATGAAACAAAACATTTCTCTCATCATCACCCTATCCCGGTGAGGAAGGGGATGCTTCACTGTGCTGAGATTTGCAGCTGGGGAAGCCGAGGTACAGAGAAGCCAGGGGAAGTACTTATGACTTCAACTTCACAGGAAGTTCGGCATGACTTCACTACCATCCTCCCTAGGAAAATGGAGGCTATTCAATCCACTTCTTGTGACAGGTAGTCCACTTCTTGTCAGTTGTGTGGCTTGAAGCCTAGGCATGGGCGCTGTTCTTGAGCTCCTCAGAAAAAAGCTAGTGCTCTACCACTTGAGCCCACAACACCACTTCTTGTTTTCTGGTGGTTCTTTGGAAATAATAGTCTCATAGACGTTCCTGCCGGGGCTGGCTATGAACCATGATCCTCATATCTCAGTCTCCTGTGTAGTTAGGATTAGAGTTCTGAGCCATCGGCACCCGACATATTGTGATTCTGACTTTTCTCTCTCTCTTTCACAAGAACTGGTTGAATGGATACTGGAGAAGGGGGCCTAGCATTATCATGTGGCTGGAATCCAAGGTGACCCTCTCATTCTGGAGGTGGGCTGTGGGTCAGGAGCTATTTCGCTCAGACTTTTGAAACAGCTCCCTGAGGTAAGCCCCACTGTGCCCTGGCTAGACCATTAAATATATTTTCCATCCAGCTTACTGGACTTATTGTATTGTATTGCTTTCTACATGATTTTCTAGCACCTGGCTAAACTTATGATACATAGTTATGGAATGTAAATGTAATGCCTAATTAAGAAAGTCATTTAGGGCTCTGGGAATGTGGCTTCATGATACAGTGATTGACTAGCATGCATGAAACCCTGGGTTCAATTCCTCAGTAATACATAAAAAAGAAAAACACTGGAAGGAATGCAAGTGGTAGAGCACTAGCCTTGAGAAAAAAATAGCTCAGGAATAATTACTTACCCTTGAGTTTAAGCCCCTGGACTGGCCAAAAAAAATTATTAAATGGAAAATAAAGAATGCATACTTGAAATATATAATTGCTCCTTCCATACTGACACCTGAAAATAGACCCTAATTCATGTACTATACCTATGTTAGGATACTGTGTTGAAAAAATTTTGTTCTTTAAGTCACAGCAATTAATGGCAGGAGTGTGCTTAGATGTCAGCTGAAGATTAATTCTGGAAATTCAAGGATTCCAAGATTTTCTGCCATCACTGCTAATCACGAAGTGAAAAATTGTCTAAGTGTGATTTTGAAATCTTTTTGGTCAGTTTTGGCACCAAAAAGGCAGAGGCTAATTAATAGTTGTGAAAGAAAATAAGGAATAACTCCAGATGGAAGGAATAAACGATAGTAACTAATGTATACCAGAAACTGGTCTAGAGAACCATTTTTGGTTATTGAAGAACTAGTTGTCAACTAGGCTTTTCTAAGTCTCTTAGGCTAGTTCTTAATCTCTGCGTGATAAATGTATCTCCTTCTATGCTGTTCTTTCACACCTTATCTCCTTTGTTTTCTAAAAGTCTTAGTCTTTCTATATTTCTCTATGAACATTTTCTGATTATAAATACACCTATACAGATGTCACAGGATGCTAATGTAAGAGTCCCATAGCTCATGACTCATTAATGTAACAAAATGGAAAAGGAGGACATATTTACTGCTACCTCAATTTTTCTGAAAAGCTGCAATGTCATCATTTGGTTAAAATTTCCATTCTTTGCCTATACAGTGTCATTCAGTGCACATAAATGCAAATATGAAATGGGTGCTGGTGGTTTACACCTGTAATCAAATTGCTCAGGAGGTTGAGACCAGAGGATTGTGGTTCAAACCCAGCCTTGTCAGGAAAGTCCATGAGACCCTAATCTTCAATTAACCACCAGAAAATCGGAAGTGGTGCTGTAGCTAAAGTGGTAGTGCGCTCAACTTGAACTGAAGACCTGAGGGACAGTGCCCAGGATCAGAGTTCAAGCCCCACAACCAATAAAAAAGTGAAATATGACTTTAAGTTTACCCAAAAGGAACGACAAGATAAAATTCCCAAGAAAACAAAATTAATTCCAAAATGATTCAGTGCACCTACTTTTGTAGAGTTAAGTTATGGATTCTTTGCTGGACATATTCTCTAAAAACAAATTGTTTAACTAGGGTTACAGGTGGACCCATTGCAACAATGAGATGTACAAGTCGTTTCTATAATTAGAACTCAGTTAATAGATAATTCCAACAGCTCATGTATAAAATGATAATGTGAATAATGTAGACAGAGTTGCCAACAAATGGATGAAATTAATTTATACATTTAGAAAAAGGGTAATTTTTTGAGGCTTTGGTATAACATGGTATGAAGAGAATAATTGTGTGACATCTTCTTTCTTCAACCTGTATGTAACATAGGAAGCAATTTCCTTAATTACGTGCCTCTGTACACAATGAGAAAAATGCTAGATTTGGGATTTGTTTTATTTTTGTTTTTGTTTTATTGGTTTTTCCCAGGGCTTGAACTCTGGGACTGGACACTCTCTCTGAGCCTGTTTATTCTCAAGGCTCGTGCCCTACCACTTCAACCTCAGCTCACTTTTGTCTGGCTTTTGCTGAGAAGTTTATTGGAGAAAAGAATCTAGGGAACCTTCCTGCCTGAGTGGTGTAGTAGGAAGACCCCTACACAGGCAGGCAAGCCCACCTAGTCGTCCGGAGTGACTGAGCCCACCGCAACAAAGTTGTTATTAAAGAAGCAACTTTATTGAGAAGGTTCCTACACTGACCAGCCGGGGCCGCAGCACAGGCTCAGGAGCTGATACTGCGACCCCTAGTGGCCCACGTGCTTAGGTTTTTAAAGGCAAAAATCACAAGGTGAAGCCTGGTCAAGTAGGCGACCAATGAGATTTTCATGCACCCAAACGATTGCAGTCATACCAGACCACACGCAGGTGGCCAATGAAGTTACACTTTGTCACATAATGGCTGTTTAAACCAGCCTATCACTTTTGGTTTAAATGACTCACGAATTCAATGATAAAGCGGAGCTTGAGGTAAACATACACAAAGGAGTTTAGTGGAGTTTAACATAAGTATGTGAAAAAGGCAGACTGTATATAGTAAACTCGGGATGTAGCCAGCATGCCAGGATGAGCTGGATTACTGGCTATCTGTTTAACTGGTTAGTCCTTAACAGAACAAACATGGGTTAAGTTCTTAAGGGGAGGGGGACCTAGAGGCATTCTTTTCATTCCAAGAACTGGGCTGGTTGAAGCCAAGGATTTTGTTCTTTTTCTATAATCCCTAAAACAAAAACAAAAACTGTAAAGAAGCTGTCCCAGCTCGAGTCTCCTCTCAGGGCCTAGTTCAGTGGGCTTTGAACTGTAATCTTCCAACCTTAGCATCCTGATTATGTATGATAGTTAAAAAAGTATGAATATAAATAATATTTGCAAGAATATCAGTGGAGGAAAAATGATGCAACACAGTTTATTGTGGTGTTCTTTCCAGAACACGGAGGGCATCACATTAGCAGAGGTGCAGTGTATTCTCACAATGGAGATTAGCTATTCTTGATGGGAATTAAGGGAATTTTGAGGTGCACCCTACAAGTTGGAAACTGTTGCTCTAGGATGACTTTATGGCATAAATCTTGTGATTGATGGTCATAGAAATAATAGCTTAATCTGAGAACCAACTGCTACGCTTGAAGAATTAATTATAACATGCTTCATAGTTTTATCCTATACCAGAATGTGGCTCTTTTTCTGTTTACTTCTCAGTCTGTAACACCCCATTGGAAAATGCATCTGTTGCAGAATTACAAAACATGCAAACAGGTAAATTTTGAATCTCTCAGGTACGGAATGTTCAGAATTTGAAAATGAGTAGTTATTAATCATAGGAATTTTGAAGAACACATACATTCTGTCCTCTTAACAACTTATTTACTTTTAAAAGTTATGGGTTTCCATAGAATTAAACTGTTTTCTGTTTTACTATAAGAAAGTACTAAATTTATTCTATTTTCAAAATATTGACAAGTATATTGTGAAAAAATTATCTAGTTGGAAATCATTCAAGTTGATTACCCTCTGATAAAGAAGAGGTAAATAATTCAAATTAGATTCCAAATAATACTTATTTTTAAAAAAATACTACATAAAGAATAATATTTACAATACCAAAACAGTGAAATTTTATTTCATCAGCTTATTTTATAATTTAATTTTAATGTGAAAATGATGTGTTGTGGGGTTACAGCCATTGTAAGGTAGTGAATACATAACTTTTCAAACTTGTTATGCCCTCTCTAATTTTTCTCACAATTTTTCCTTCACCCCAATATCCCTCACAAGTTGTAATGTACATTTCCAACTTATTGTCTTGTGAGTATTGCTATTGCATTGGTTTGCCCTTTGTCCTTTATTTCACCATTTTGTTGTTCCTGTCCCCTTCCCAAATTAAGGTAAATGTATACACAATACACAGGGTACCAAAATCAAACACAGCAGGGGATAAACCATAGGAGAAAATCTCAAAGAAAATAGAAATCATGTAGTACATCAAAAACAACAACCACAAATAAATATCTCTCCATATCTTGGAGTTCATTTTGCTCAGCATCAACTTATATGGTCATATATACGCATAACAAAGCCACTGGAAAATAATAGTTTCATGGACACTATATCATGAAAACACATGCGAACTGTTTTTGATGGTAAAGGTGGAATTAGGATTGGTGAATTCGCGATTCTGATAAAAGAATTTCAAAAGAGTTTTAAATTTTATGAAAGGTAAATTTTAATTGTTCAAACTTTTTAACAACTTAGCCTATCAAGAAAATTTAAAGTTACCTGGGAAAATAGGCTTTCATG
Organism: Dipodomys merriami; assembly: GCF_024711535.1. Lineage (NCBI taxonomy): Eukaryota > Metazoa > Chordata > Mammalia > Rodentia > Heteromyidae > Dipodomys > Dipodomys merriami. The sequence continues at coordinate 186,775 of NW_027202949.1, forward strand.
CAAAGAAATCCATGGAGACTTAGCTGAGAGAGAGCAATGTGGGTGAATATGGCTTATTTTCACACTAAACAAACAAATCTCACAAACCTTGCAGTAAATCCTTTAGGTTCCCTTGAGAATTGTCCTTACCCAGGAAATGGACTCTCACTGTGTGAAACAAGGTTGCAGTGGAATTTAAATTCAAAGTTCTTTAAAAACAAAAAAGACATCAAAATTTGTGAATTGTCATTTAATTACCAAACAGTAATTCTCTGAAAAAGAAGGAAAGATATAATTCAAAATCACTTCACTTTATTAAAAGTATGAGAAAAGAGTAGTGAAGAGAAATGAGAGAAACCATAGAGGACTGTTTTCTCTCCAGTGGTGTAATGGGTTCTTGATCTTGTTTCTTCCATTCTATATTCACAAGCTATCAAGTGTGGCTGAGGACTGGAGTAACCACTTCAGATAAAGAATACTCACAGAAGAAAATATTTGCAGCACCTGTAAATGATTTATAACCTTTGACAATCTATTTATATCTGTTCAAAATTCTTCCCTACCCCGAACTGCATTCTTTGAACAGCTTTGTTTGCTTTTCCAAAGACTGCCCTTCATTAACTGCTTAAAATATTGTGAGGTCATATACATACACTATAGAGATTGTTGTTTGGTTGTGATTATTGTGTGTTTTTATTTGTAGTTGTGTTTTTAACTGAATTTCAAAATGTTGTGCAAGTGTGTTACAATTAAATATGTCCATCAAATGCTCCTGGTTCAGAGTCATTCCTTCTATCAATCTGAACCAACCCTTTCTCCAAGATTTATTTCAGATTTACAACTTCCTTTATTACTTGTGTACATTAGTATTCTAGCTGTACTTGCCCATTTTCCATTTTTCATTCATTTTATGTCTTTATAATAATTCCTTTCTGGTTTCAACTTCCTGATAGTCATTCTGTTAAACTGTTTAGAATTTGAAAGGTTTATATACATTCCTACATTCCATGGAGTTTCAATCCTGCATGTACTTGAACTGCAATAACAATTTGCAAGACTGGAGACGTGAAGCACCTAGATATGATTTTATTCTCATCTTTTTGGAAGATTAATCTTTAGTCAACAAGAAAGTTTAAAAATCGTTTAGAATTTATACCTAACTACCAGCTTTTATAAATGGCTTTGTACAATGGTGTGTGATTATTTTATTTTACATGGGATGATATTTTCTACTACCTCTAAGTTTTGGAAAAAGAAAAAAACTAATTTTTACTACAGTAGAGGAATATGATAGAAATAGAAGACAGATTTTATGTTTGTCACATCTCTGATGATTAACCATATGCAAAACTTAAAGTCATATTCCTTACTATGTTAGACAGATAGGGAAACCATATGATAAGGCAACACATGATAAGGCAACTATTAGTGACTTTAAAATGTACCTTCTTATGTGAAGAAATTTACTTTATTAGCTAATATTTGGGTTTGAATCATGGAAGGCTGATCTATTTAACACATTTCTGGAAGTCACCTACTGAGCAACGCAAATGGTGGGAGATACTATTTCTACACTTTAATGAATGGTTGAACTTACTTGGCATTTATGCTGGGTAAATAAATCATCTCTATTGTAACTTGATTCCTACACTTGAAACACTTTTAATGTCACTATTATCTACTTGTCAAGTGTTATTTTGGTGAATAACATTTTTAAAAGTTTATTGGAAAAGGAATATACTTTCAGAAGATTAAATGTAGGTTATCATTGGTTTGAGAATGACAACATTTTTATAATACAGAACTAAGTTTTCTTGAAGTACCAGTGTTTTGAAGCACTAAGGATCTTCTCAATTAATGATTTTCTAAATTATATTTGACTTCTAAGTCAAGATTTCCTAGCCTTGGTAGAACAATTATGGATCTATCATTCCAGTAATTATTTTTGGCCTACTTACGCTGGACTGAAATCTTTCATTTATCATTAGGAGAAGGGTATAAAAATAATTTGTGACATTTGTGAATTTGTTTACTCATATGGGCTGGTCATCTGTAAATTGAAAGTTTGAACTACAGTACATTCTCTTATATTTTGTGATCTCATCTTTCATTTTAAGTTGCCTTACATTTCACAATTGCTTACTACTAATTCCTACAAGGAATTGGGGCCCTGAAATATTATAGGAAATTAGAAATTGAGATGGGTCTTCAATTACTTTCCGTTAGCATGTTGCATGGGCCAAAGACAGAAGTCTTGCCCTTGTTATATGATGATGAAATAACTGGGACTTGGTATCCTCAAACCTGTGGGTGCTACAGAAGAATAATAGTTTTTACACATCATATCAGCAAAATTTGGGTATAATCAGTAAGAATGCTTCAAAAATATGGAGAAAAACACTTTGGGTCCAGCGAGTTAACACAATAAACACAGCAGCAGTGTAAAATATCTTATAGATTAGAGGAAAACAATACTGGTTTTTTTTTTACAATGTGAATTCAGAAGACCTAGAACACTTAGAAGGTATCACAAGTTTATAACGAAGACATTGCTTTGATACTTTTTATTCTAATATATATTCTAAACCTAAGTATTTATATTCCAATTTGTTTATGGGAATAAATTTCAATTTATTTGTCAAATTATCAATTAATTCTAGCAATTCTAGAAATTTAAGATCAGCACATAGAAATATAAAATATATAAGTACTTATAATATAGGAAATTGTTATGCATTGTTCTGTTGTGGTTAGGGTATCAATGGCAACTCTGTTTTAAAGTATTATTCCATTATCTCTACCTCAGTTTTTGGTAGAGTTAGACCTAAAACTTTACCATTTGTAAGCCTGGAGGCAAGAGGAAATACTGTGATTAAAACATTAATAATTTAAGCCTAATATCGAGGAGAAACCTATGGACTTCTCCAAGTTTTATGGAAATATTTGGTGATAGAAAGTCAGTAGTGTAAGTTCCTGCCTGGTTGGATGGTAGACAGACCAGGATATTAGGTAATCATGCATATGAACAATTTTTTCACCTTCTTGGCTTTAGCTACTTTTGAAATGATAGGTATAATAAACAATTGTATTTTGATAAAATACCTTCTATTCTGAACATTTCGGTCTGAACTGTTAATCGCTCTATGGACCCTTGTAACTAAGATTAGTTTTGTTCCAGTAAGACAATCTATGCTGTCAGGGTAAGCTATTCTGGTTGGTTTGTTTCTACATGGGAGAAGGGTAAAGTGTCAGGAAGACATTTGTGCCAGTGAGACTTCTTTGCGAACTTTTAAGCTGCAGAAGTTTAGAAGTAGCTCTTAAGCAAGACTTCCTTTGAATCCATTAGCTCCACAAAGCTAACTCAGTTGATTATTGAGTACTTGAAAAGGCATCACCTTTGGACTTAGCTATAAAGACTTCAAAATATGATCAAATTTAAAATGAAAACAACAAAATAGTCATTGACAAAAATTGCAAATGTGAGCAATCGACCAAACAATGTAAGTTTTTCCCACTATACACAGAAATTTAGAGAAATAAGATCAATAGCATTTTAGGAACAATAAGGGCTCCTTGTTACAAATAGGCAACCAAGGATATATGCCTGTATAAAGATTGCATCATTAACTACTTAAATTTAGAGGATACTACATGCTTCAGCAGCAGGCCTAACCAAATGACAACAATACAGAGATTAACATGGCACTTGCAGAAGGATGATAAAAAAATTCGTGAACTATTCCATATTTTTCATTCTTCAAATGAAAGAAATGAAAAGCAGTTATTAAAAAGTTGATTACAAAAATACAAGTGTAACAATACATGTAATTCATAGAATTAAAGGTTAGTTTGACATCAGTGTATTAAATCTTCACTTTACAAAGGCTCTTACATAGCATAACCTTTACAAAACTTGAAATTAGATAATATTATCATCTTATCCCAAAGAAATAAAATACTATAAGGACCTAGGAAAAAAGGAATCTTAATTTTTTCTATATGGAATGTAATCTGAAAGGAGACATTTATTAATGAACCTATATATTATAAAAGTGTAGACTTTAAAGTATTATATCTAGAAGATAATGAAATAGATTATGGACTTTATACAAACTTTGATATACTTTTTTTCAGACAAGCACCAGGAATAACTTTAGTTTCTATACTATTCATTTCAACAGATAAGGTAAAATTAAAAAAAAAACACAAACTCTGCAGAAATCATTATAGATGCTTACAAAGAACTCTTGAATACATTTTGACATCAAAGTGAGGCAATTCACATGGAAGAATACCATGGAATCCATGAATTTTTAAATTAAGATATTGCTGTTGCTTTTTATTATGAAAATATTTTGTAGGGACACAAAAGATGGAATGGCACTTTTGAAATTTAAGAAATTAACCAAACCATTACTACGTAGGAGAATAATTTGTACAGCCTTCCATAACTTCAAAGAGGTAGTGATACATACTTATCCTTTTGGCAATATCAAATGCAGTTTCTTCCAAGTTGTTCTTCAGACCCGGTTTGAAATAATGGTTCAACAGAAGGAGATACAGCATATCCTTGCTATTTCTATTCCCAGCAGCAAGATGCAAGGGGGTCAAGAGGCCTTTAGTTTGGAGATTGGTATCTGCATCATGATGAATTAAGAAAGAATCCATTCTGGTATTAATCCATATATAAGTACTATGCAGGGGTGCCAAACCATTCACAGTTATTGCATGAATATCTGCCTTGACCTACCAACTCATGGACAATGTCTACATGTCCACTCTAGGCTTCCTGATGATGAGGGGTATACTTATCCTCATCCCTGGTATTCATATGAGTGGCCTTTTTGAAAAGTATTCTCTGCACTGCAGTAAGCCCAAAGAAGAAATTTGCTTGCATTCTTCTCCATTATTTTCTTGCAATTGATACCATTCCTCACGTTTTCATCTAGTTGATGGTCTTCATCAGAATTGCCTAACAAGAGACATTGAGTACCAGTGGGAATGAGGTGTCCATGTTTTTCCTGAATAGTTCACGTTGGTTGAACTGGTCAGAAAAATCTGGTGAATTTCCTGCATGTTTTTTCACCATGATTTATTTTCTGTTTTTTCATTTTTACTATTTTAAATTATTCTAACTGGAGAGTAGGGAATTGATAGAAAGCAGAGGAAAGACTTTCCTCTGTATTCAAATGCCCAGACTGAAAATGAGGACCAGTGGTATCTTCATGTGCAGCTTATTCTAGGCATGAGAAAATAGGAAACAATGCCTTCTATGTAAATGATTTGGGAAATACAATGATATAGTGTAAGAGAACTTACTATTCAATATATGAGCTTTAAGAGCTTTCTAATACATCCATTATTTATTGGTATTCAACATTAGAAAAAAATGTATAATGCAGTAGTAAAATAGAAGTCCTTTGCATGACTACTTAAATGCTTTGTTTTTCTTTTTTTTTATTGTGAAAATACTGTACAGAGGGTTTACAATTACATGGGAAGATAGTGATAACATTTCTTATCAAGCATTGTAGCCTCATCCTTTGTTTACATTTCCCATCCCTTCCCAGTCTCCCCTAGTCTCCCTACCCAACTAACCCCCCCCCAACTAAAGTTGCAAAGTTCATTTTCGACGTGACAACATGTACTTCTCATTGTGGCAACAGGTCCACTTGTATCCTTATTTAAATGACTTGTTTTTCCCCTCTCCCTCCACAAATGATACTGACATCAAATACAGTGAAAGCAGGGGTTATACTATGGGGAGGGACATACAAAGCAACAAAGAAATAATCTTATAAATACGTTAAAAACAAATGCATGAAAGAAAAATAAACATTTAAATACATATCTTAGGGTTCATTTTCCTAACTTCACCTAATCTGAGCTTTTCTGCTTGACTCATACATATACTAGATATTGCAAATAAGGGAAACCATGGGACCTATGTTTCTTTGGGCTTGGATTACTTCACTTAATATAATTATTTCCAAGTCTTTCCATTTCCTACAAAATGGGGCAATGTCATTCTTCTGATGGAGGCATAGAATTCCATTGTGTATATATATCACATTTTCTTGATCCAATCATATAGTGAGGGGCATCTGGGTTGGTTCAATAACTTAGCTATGGTAAATAATGCTGCAATAAACATAGTTGTGCTGGTAGCTTTAGTGTGGTCTTGTTTGTAAACATTTGGGTAAATGCCCAAAAGTGGGATTGCTGGGTATCATAGGGGAGATCTATGTGGAGTCTTTTGAGGAACCTCCATACTATTTCCAAAGTGGTTGAACAAGTTTACACTCCCACAATCAATGAAATAAGGTTCCCTCCTGTCCACACCCCCTCCAGCATCTGTTGTTGTTAGAGTTCTTGATTTTTGCCATTCTAACTGGGGTGAGGTGGTATCTCAATGTTGTTTTGATTTGCATTTCTTTTATGGCTAGGGAGGTTGAACATTTCTTCATGTGTCTATTGGCTATCCATCTTTCTTCTTCAGAGAAGTTTCTCTTTAAGTCTTTAGCCCACTTATTTATTGGGCATTTGTTTCTTTGAGGATTTGCTCTTGAGGGATTTAATTTTTTGAGTTCCAAGTATATTTTAGATATGAGACCCTTGTCCGTTGTATAGCTTGTGAAGATCTTCTCCCAATCCGTTGGCTTTCTATAGATCTTGCTGGCTATGTCCTTTGCCATGCAGAAGCTCTGCAACTTCATGCAATCCCATTTGTTCAATCTTTCTTTGATTTCTTGTGTTTCTGGGTCTCTATTAAGAAAATGTAGGCCTGCGCCAAAGAGATCTAGGGTTTCCCCTATTCCATCCTGTAATGTTTTCAGAGTGTCTGCTTTGACTCCGAGGTCTTTGATCCATTTGGAGTTGATTCTGGTGCAGGGTGGTAGATAAGGCTCTAGCTTTAGTTTTCTACAAGTAGTTAACCAATTTTTCCAGCACCATTTATTGAAGAGGCTGTCTTTCTTCCATTCTAATTTTTTAGTTGTCTTTTGAAATATTAGTTCGCTATAGGAGTGTAGGTTCATTTCTGGGTTCTCAATTCTATTCCATTGGTCCTGAGGTCTGTTCTTGTTCAAGTACCAAGCTGTTTTGATTACTAAGGCTTTATAGTAGAGTTTGAAATTTGGTATTGATATTCCTTCAGCAGTGTTCTTTCCTTTGAAGAGCGTTTTTGCTATTTGGGGTCTTTTACTGTTCCATATGAATTTTTGGACTGCCACTCCTATTTCCTTCAAGAACAAGGTTGGAATTTTGATAGGTATCACATTGAATTTGTAGATAGCCTTGGAAAGTATTGCCATTTTCACGATGCTAATGTTTTCAATCCCGGAGCATGGGAGTTTTTGCCATTTTCTAAGTTCTGTTTTGATTAACTTTTTAAAGTTTTTAAAGTTTTCATCATAGAGATCCTTCACTTCTTTGGTTAGTTTATTAAGTCAATTTGAACAGGCAGAAAAATGCACTGCCTTACCCAGGGTTTTGTGATCCTCTTCCCAGGTTAGTTCATTGTTAGGCAGATCTCCTTTGAGTATCACAAAAGAGGGATATGACTTTTTCCTCATGTTTTGAGATGTTGCGATGAGGCTAGGTTCTGGGTAGAGTTGAGGCCTCTCAGCAAACACTAGCTTTTCCCAGGGGCTGGTTTGTGAGAAACTCACAGCACTCAGCCTGGAGCCATTCTCAGAGTTTCTGTTTACTGAATTTCAATTGATTATCAAGGCTGCTAAAGGGAGGAGCAGGTTATGGCTCTGATTATCCAGTGAAGAAAGCCACTCCTGGGGCTGGTGCCCTAGCTGGGTGTTTTTCCCTGGGTGGAGCTGAGTCTGCCAGGTCAGTTAGTTTCTTGTGACATGCTAAATGACTCTAGATTTCTTCCAAGGCCTGAGTTGGAGAGTGAGGATGTCAGGCTTCTACTCACGCTGAGTCTTGGTTCCTGGGTTGTCTCTGGTCTGCAAACTGCAGGTTGAAGATGTCTGTTCCTTGTCGGTTCTTGCTGGTGTTGAGTAGAATCTGCTCACCCACCCTGTCTGGCTCCTTCTTCCCAGACTCTCTGTGATTTAGGTATGGCGACTGAGGCCACTGCTGCCACTTTTGCTTCCGAGGCAGCGGCTGCTGGCAAGTGCTCAGAGCTTTCTCCTTGCCTGGATTTTCCCTCTCTGGCCTAACTCTCTGTCCTATGAAGGCATTCTTGATGTGATTCTCTGGCTTAGGACTATTCACTGCAACTCTAAAACTGCTTTCTATTTTAGAGCTTGTTTAGCTTCTATCTTCTCCTCTGCCATCTTCCAATTCCGTGTTTTTTTTAAAGACATTTGTTTTCATCTAAAAAAGTAAGCCTGTCTATTGTCTTCTGTTGATTTTGATGATTGAAGATGCTTAATGACAAGTCAAAATGTGTTAGTAGTCCTTTGATATCAATTGTTTCATTTTTTCCTCTTGGAGAATATAATGATCAAAGCAATAGTTCAGAATCACCAATCAACAGTTCAGCATCATGCTTCCAGTGCAAGTGGAATACTAGTAAGTAATCCTCGATACCATTTTCCACAAAGTTTTGTCATAGATACAATCAGCCTGCCTTCTCTAGCTGCTTTCGTAGCCTGCACCTATTCCTTCATTGTGCAGGAAAAGTGTGATTCAACTGATTTCAGTCAGATCTGTTCCTAGATTTATCAAGGAATTAGATTCTTTTTTTTAAAAATTAGTTATGGGGCCTGAACTCTGGGCGCGGGCACCGTCCTTGAGATCTTCAAATCAAGGCAAGCACTCTACCACTTGAGCCACAGAACCACTTCTGGATGGTTCTGTTTATGTGGTTCTGGTTTGGGAAATGGCAGAGAAGAAAGTGAAATGATGCAACCAAAAAAATGAAAGCAAAATAGATTAGGATAATTATGGAGCAACCATATTGTCTATGAGAATCATGAATGAGAGAGAGGAAGAGAGATACCGATGTGCAATGACTTAGCTAGCCAGAAAATCCATGTTTCTGATGAATTTACAAAGCAAACAATTTTATTTTTTTATTTGATTAAAGAGATGAAATAGAGTTTATGTATTTACTTGAAATTAGTAAATATATTTTTAGTAGCCTACATAAAGAAACATACCTTTGACCAAATTACAGACAAGTATCTTAATCCTTGGCCTGGGAAGGTGACTCAGTGGTAGAGTGCATGCCTTGCAGCTTACTATAGTGTAGAGGCCACTTTCCAATAAGGCCACTCATATGAATACTAGGGACGAGGATGAGTATACCCCTCTTCATTGGGAAGCCGAGAGTGGACACTGAGACATTGTCCATGAATTTGTAGCTCATGGCAGATATGCACTCAATTACTGTGAATGGCTGGACACCCCTGCACAGTGCTTATATGTGGAACATATTGCAACAACACACACACACACACACACACACACACACACACACACTCACACACACACACACACACATACACACATAAACACACACTTCATCAGATTTCTTCTTAAGTATTTTTGTGTATGGTCTTAAGAAGAAATTTACAGTACTAACGAGTTTCTGGCAGGACAATATAATCACTGCACATCTTGCTTCTATACTCTCAGTTTTAAATTATTAGCTGGGTATGTGCATTAGATAAGTATAGGAAAAAGTAGGAGCCACACGGGTGGCTCAGGTCTTTAATCCTAGCTAATCAGAAAGATGAAATCTGATAATTATGGTTTGAAACCAGACCAAGAAAAAAAAGTCCATTAGATTCTGGTTTGAAAGTAACCAGCAAAAGCTAGAAATGGAGCTCTGGTACAAGCAGTAAGATGCTAGCCTTGAGAAAACTAAAACAAAACAAAGAACAAATTCTGGTACAGAGTCAGGTCCTGAGTTCAAGCTCTAATATTAGTACTAAACTAATGAAGAAATGAATTAGCTAATTAATTACCTAAAATAAATTAAGTGGTCATGTGTGGAATGGCAGGTAAAATGTAACAATCATGGTGACTGGATTATGTATTATTTTGTAATAAGGCAAATTATCATTTGTCCTAATCACTAATATTGTATTTGAACAATAAACCCTGAATTTGGCATGTGTGTATATGTGTGTGTACATGTGCACACATGTGTGTTTATATGTGTGTGTGTGTGTTGTTGCAATGTTGGTTGCCAATAAGAACAGAGAGAGGCTGAAAAGAGCTATGTTGCAGTTTTTTTTTTTATTTAACAGTGTTCTGTCCTGTCATTTCAGTGGAACCACCCTTCTGTACATTTTACTTGTTAAATAATAACATCATCATAATTAAAACATTTACAAAATTAAGTTAGATATAAGAGATCATTTTCAGGACTTAGTATATGTTAGGTAAAAAGAAACACATATAACTAGGTAATGAGTTATTGCTATAAGATGACTGTCAGTACAAAATATGTATTTGACCTCTTAAATTGGTCATACTTTTAAGATATACTCATGGAGTGATTTTGACTGACTTGACCAAACAGTTATTACTCTCTGGTTATTCCTGTGAAACTCATGGTGGATATACTCTTTCCGGATTTCTGTTGAAAGTAACTTTCTTTGTAAGATCGTATCTATTCACACTAAGATAATCAACCCCATATTTTTTAGGTTTGAATATCCCATCATATTGACTGAAAATCAGTATTGTGGCTTTGCTTGTTAGATATATATTTCAAAAAAATCAACAAAAAAATATGTGTCACCTCCAGATTGTGGATGCATTTGTAGTTGTTTTTTACATACAAAAGTTTCTTCATTAATAGTTTTTTGTGGGAGTAACTATCACAACTTTAACAAATAATGTTTTTTGAATATCTTTTCCAATATAATATCCCAGAGCGAGTCTTGCAATTTCTGAAAACCCTTTAAATATTAGTATTATTTTGTTCATTGACTATACAGCTAAAGATATTTCTGAAACAAATATTGTTAAGAGCTGAAAATGTAAGTGGGCATATAGGCTTTTTTTTTGCATCATTTTATTAAAAGTCAGTTTTTTCGAAACTAAAAGAAATAGAATAAAATAATGTAAGTGAATTGGGTAACATCCTTATAATTTTGTTTTCTATTAGCACTGTCTTTGAATGTATATGATACAGTTAAATTATTTTTTGTGTCACTGTGCTTCAGTTATTTTTATAATAATAGTTTATAATTGAATCTTCAGTATCATAACAAATTTTGAAAAAATGTGGTAGTATTGATGTCTTTTGTTTGGGGGGAGGGAGTCTGGTAGTGGGGCCTGAACTCTGGGGGTTGTCCCTCAGCTCTTCAGCTCAAGGCTAGTGCTCAACCACTTGAGCCACACCGTCACTTCCGGCTTGTTTCTTTTTGTTTGTGTGATGCTGAGGAATCAAACCCAGGGCCTCATGCATGCAAATCTAGCGCTCTACCGCTGAGCCACCTTCCCAGCCCTTCACGTCTTTTTAAACCAATTGTATTCAGAAGTTGGAAAGTTTTTAATTCATGCTTAGGTCTTGGTGTCTATGATTTTTAACCTCTCGTTCCTAACATTAATGATAGGCCAGAGTGCATTGTTGGGTATAGGAAAGGTAAAATATTTATCTAGGGTCAAAGGTGATTTTTATAGCAGTCTTGCTTTAACTGCATTTTAAAGTAGTACCTTTCTCTCAAATTATTGGATATAAAAAGCAATCAAAATATTTAAAATGATAAACAATTTAGCTGAGCTACAATGTGGAAATGATTGGTCCATAAGACATGCAGTCTGTTTTCATCAGGAATTGGGGAGTTCATTCTTTCAGTAAGACTGTGTTAAACAGAGATAGGATCCAGGCAGTGCAGTGTTGAGTGAAGGGATAAAATATGATTTCAATTATTTTGAGCTAGAAATCATGAATCTTATACTTTAGCAGTTCATTTCACCAGGGAGGTATGCATTGATATGAACTTTGAGTTTTCATATTACAATTCCCTATTTTCTAACAATGTTAAAGAGAAATATTATGAGTGTACACAATAATTCTGGGGAATTTTCCTATTATTTGTAGACTAAGTGCTGGTATTTTAGTCATAAAATAGAATGTGGTTTATTGACAGTGGGAGATGAACCTCAGGCTAACACTTACAATATGTGCAATGTTGTAGTAGTAATTACAACTCTGAAGACTTCAATATCATCATCTGAGAATTAAAAATGTAAGTACTTCCACTTTATGCAATTATTGTGAGGATTAAATTAGATACAATAGGTAAAGTACTTGGAAAAACAATCAATTAGCATTTGGTACATTCTACCTGTTATTTTACGATGTGATGAATTCTAACATTTTTACGTTGATTTTATATGTGCAATTTCATGTATTAATATTCATTGCACTGATCACTTTCCTGTTACTATGAGGAAAAAAAGTTCAAAGAAAATTTCTGAGGAGGAAACTATTATATTGACTCATGGTTTAAGAGAACACAGTTTAAGATCAAATGCATCCATTGTTTTTAATCATATTTTTCTTATCTTAACTAGTTGTACATGGGAATTTCCATTCAATAAATGACTTTTTAAATTATAATGGATCTTTATATAACTTTTCTCTGCCTTTCCAAACCTCACCACACTTCAATTTTTTCTAGTTTCATATTATTTGCATTAAATATAATGTCTTCACTCTTACTCCATAACTCTCTTTATTACTCCCCTTTGACTTCCCCTCACATCTTCAAAGTGATAGTTTCCCGGTATTCATTTTGTTGGATTAAAAGATCAATTTTATAAGAAAATACACCATTTAAATGCTGCTGTGCAAATAGCATGATTTGGTTACTATTGTTTTGTAAACTTGTATAAAGTTCTAGGTTCCAAATATGAGATTGAACATGGGTCCTTTGTGTGTCTGGCTCTGACTTCGTTTACTTAACATATTTTTAGATCTATCCATTTCTTTGCAAATAATGTAACAGTCCCCATAATGGATAGGTGCAATCCAATTCTGTATATATGACACACTTTTGCCAACCATCCCTCTGCCAAAGGACATCTTGTCTGTTTCCATAACTTGGTTATGGTGAATAGTACAGTAATGAATATGATTGTGAAAGTGATTTTACTGTAACCTTTTGGAAGAATTCATCACTATCTTTCTGTGAGCAATCCTCTAGCCAGTTTTAAAGAATAAGTACATCCCTCCTTTCATCTTCATTACAACGTAATGAAGATGAAAAAACACACTACCCCATACAGGTCTCAATAAGCTAAAACCACACTGTGCCCATATTCTTTCAATACATTTTTAATAATTGTACATATAATTTAGTGAGAACCTTCTATGTACTTTCCTAATGTGGAAATTAGAGACATAACAACAGTGTAAAATAAGAAATATGCATTTTAATTAGCTATTATCATTTTTTAAATCTTTTTCAACTCTAACTAAAAACCTCACTTATTATTATTTTAATCTTTATTTGATTACTTCATCTATCGCCTAAATTATAACAGATGAGTTAAATACAAAGGCAAAAAGTGTGTTTTGTTTTTGACACTCATGTGTGAGGATGCACAATATGGGCAAATAGATGGATCGGAATTAATAGCAATTATAAATTTTGTTAAAGTAGAGATGGTTTGCCCAAACTGATTCATAATTTATTCAACAAAAAGAAACGTGTCACAATTCCCTTTGTTTTGCTCCTATTAAGTTTTGCTGCCATTTTATTTTATAATGAAGGATGATTTCATATATCTACTGTAGATACAATAATATGTTAAAATATTTCTATCCGTATGTATTGATATATAAATACACATATATAACACAGGTTACAATGATAATTTATAACTTCTGTAACTATACAATTACTGAATTATTAAATACATCAACGGCTCATGCCTGGAATCCTGGTTAGTCAGGAGGCTGAGATCTGATGTACATGGTTTAAAGCCATCCTGGGCAGGAAAGTCCATGAGCCTCTTATCTCCAAACAACCAACAGAAAATCAGAATTGGAACTGTGTCTCAAACTAATAGAGTGGTAGCCTTGAGAAAAAAAGCTCACGGACATCACCCAGGCTCTTAGTTCAAGAACTACAATCTACCCAAAACAATCTATTTAATGTACACCTGTGAAAGGAGAATATTTCCATCACCCAAATGCACATCCATGCTCATTTGCAAGGTAACTGTGTTTTGTCTGAAGTACCAATAAACATTATCACTAAAGTAGAAAGCATTGGAACGTGGGTTAATTCTATCACTCTCATGGATTTTTCTCCACTCAAATACTCAAGTGTTACAATTATTCCAGTTATTTATAATCATAGCTTTTATCTTTAATACACCTAATATTACAGTTTGAATTCAGTGTCTTGTGCCCACTAACTGGGTGTTCTTACCACTTTGTCCTATGCCCAGCCCTAAATTATCCTGATTATATTTTCAGATAGAAACTGGCTTCCTACTTGTGTATGATCTTGGCCTCGTTCCACTTTATGTTATTCTTCCTGGAATTTAGAATAACAAGTGCATGGTATTTTGTACAGATCTTTCATTCTGGTATGGGCTTTAGCCACTGTTCTCACAACAGTGCACTCCCATGTAGTCAGGATTTTCATAAGCTTGTCATAGCTGACTATTTTTAAATCTTTCATTTCCTGCAAGTTCTTGAGTACTGAATTAATTTGTGTTTTCTTGGGTTGTTTTGTTTCATTTGAATCTATGTGTTGAGTTGTTCCTCACTTTTCCTTTTGTTTCTTTCCTTCTAGTTCTTACCTATAGTGCTGAGAAACCATTTCTTCTTTCTCAAGATAATTAGGGTGAATATTATTTATTCCAAAGCAATTTCAGTAACATTTAAACAGCATCATATCTATGAATGGTACACAAATGCTAAGCGCTGAGAAGGGTGTTTTTACTTTCAAGGCAGTCTTTGGCATCACAGACAGATCATTAAATGTATGAAGATAATATAAATACAGATGAATGCCAGGAGGAGAAAAACCTATTATAAATTGTTTGACAGAGGCTTCCCTTTTAGTTTAAGAAATATATTGCTTGATGCAGGATTTCACAAAATCATATTGCTAGGAGGAACCTAAACAATCATCTAATACTATAAATTCAGAGTGATGAATTGAATTCCTGAATAAGTTACTTTTGGGTCAAATAAAAGCAGGCTTCCAAAAAGAGAGTAGATTTTAGAGAAACATAAAGAATTTTATGTAAATAGTTCCTTAGCTGATTTTGTAATTTTGTAAACTAATACAGGAAAATAAAGTACAGCAAAGTAAAAGAATAAAGAACTTCACATTGAAATACTCATTTGTGTGTGTGTGTGTGTGTGTGTGTGTGTGTGTGTGTGTGTGTGAGTGTGTGTGTGTGTGTTCATGCCCATGCGAGTATGCAAACGCAAATGTGCATGTTCTCATGCATGCATTCATCATTCTTGAAGCTTGATAGTGGCTAAGAACTATTACTAAGCATCTGTACGCAAGGATAGTGGTCTTCCACTTCAGCCACTTCTTTTTTTTTTTTAGATAATTTCTTGTATTTTCATGATTGGACTAGCTTTGAACAGTGGTCATCAGATCTCATACTCCTGAGAAGCTAGCTAAGCTTATTCAGCCTCTGAGTACCTAGTTAAAATTCTGACTGTCCTCTATGCTTCACTGCTCTTTTATTCTTTTCCTGAGGTAATCACAAGCCTAAGTCACATACATGTCTAATTGCTTTAAAAATACTGTTACTGCTTGGCACCAGGGGCTCCCATTGATACTCTTAACTACTTAGGAGGCTTGAGAACTGAACCCAGGCCAAAAGGTTAGTGGAATTCCTTCTCACTCTATAGCTGGGTGCATTGGATCATTTCCAACATCCTTCACTATCTAGTTACTAAGATTGGAAAGACTGCGGACCCAGGCCAGTCAAGGTAGCAGGTTAGACAAGATGGTATTCATCTCTGATGCCACTGATGATGGGAAGGCTAAAAGGACAGATTAGGTGCATGTTCTTGTGGAAAGGTAACACCTATCCTAAAATTAACCACTGATATGACACCAGCTTAGCAAGAAAAATATACCCTAAGTTGAAATACCCACAATTTCCCACTACCAAAATAAGTATATACATGAACATTCAAGAATTTAGTACAATCTGTTCTTTGCTCTAATATCAGCTTCATCTGATTATCATATGATGTGACAGAATAGTGTTTCAATTAAACTTATGATAATTTAAAAAGACCTAGAAAATTCTTTCTCACTTACTAAGTTCAAATGTATGGCATATTGCCTCATTTCTTACATTTTTGACTACCACTATAAATTAATCTTATGATTATTATTAATAGTAATTTATTCTGATTTATTGCTTTACTTTGTAACAGTTTTTAAAATTTTTGCTTCTCTGCTGAGGTTGAAGTATTTAAATCGTATCATCAAAATATATTCCTTGGGTACTTAAGGCAGTTTTTTACAAAGTTTTTAACCAATGGCTTCTAATAATTCTTAACTGGTATATTATTTGGTTTATTTTTAATTTCAATTTAATTTTATTTTAATGGTAATGTACACAGGGGTTACAGTTACATAAATAAGGTAAGGTAATGAGTACATTTCTTAGGGAAGGAACATTGTTATCTCTTCCATCGATTCTTTTGTACACTCAAAACAAGAACTACTGATGATTTTGCTGTTGCTATTGATCCATGGGTTCTTTTGCTTTCTTTGTTAATGCATTTTTATTATAAAATTGATATACAGAGGGTTTACACTTAATTAAGTGTAGACTTCATTTTATTTTCTAAATTTCAAATTTTGGGCTTAAATGTTTTCTTTTGTTTCTTTAAGATAATTCTTTTTTTCAGAGGATTAGTTAATTTATTTTTGCATGATATTTACACATGTAAATTATTCAGACATATATTTTGCTTTTATAATATTTAATATGTGACTATTAAAAATTTTCTTAAATTATATATGATTAATAATTGTAAATAATTTTTTCTTACACTTACAAATATATTTGTCCAGGTAACAAATACTGTATTTTCAAGAAGTACATACTTTATTAAGAAAGGCTTCATTACTTGGTCACTTTGTGGAAATATTTTTACTTCTATTAAAAAAAAGTTTGAGCTCCGCATGGTGATTTGTGGCATCCATTTTCTAGCTATGGTGGGAAGTGTAAATAGGATTTGTAATTCGGGAGATACTGAGAAACGCTGTGACCTTATTATAAAACTATTCAGAGTGAAATGATTAGAGGTATAACCATCGCTAGTGTTATATAAAGCACCTAGCTATCATATTCTAAATCTTGAGTTAAAATATCAGTAACATCAATTTTTTGTCAAAATAAAAGGATACATGTTTCCAAATGTTTATTATTTCAACTTATTTTTAAAGGTTCTCATGTCACCTATTAATTTTCAGTTTTCTTAATCTATTAAAATCCAAGTATATTGTGACTATTTTATTTCTACTAAACTTGTAAATAGTACATGCAATATCATGATTCCATATATTAACACACTTTTACTATCTGTGATAATTTCCTCCGTTTAATATAATTATATCAATATTCCAAATGTGTGTATGTGGTGTATATGTGTGTGTTTATGTGGTTTTTGTATGTGTGTGCTTTGTGTGTACTTTGTAATGTTTGGGAGATCACACCATTGTTTCACACATGCTAGGCCAATGTTTTACCACTGAGCTATGCTTCCTAATTATAATCCAAATAGTGTTTTACATCATGACTTTGAAACTTTCATTCCTAGTATGTTTTTTCAAAATTATACAATAAAATGTGCTCCATATTCTATCCACGCTAGCAATTGTTATTGTTACTTAGAATATTCCCACTGCCTTTCCACTTCCAAACTCTTGTGTTTGTTATTGATAAAGGTTTTACTTTGCTTGTTTTCTCTCTTCATTCCTTTTCCCTTTAGAGTTTAACTCTTCTTTCTCTTATTTCTTTGGGAATTATCATATTCTTATTACAAATTCTTACATTTGTAACAGGTATATACAATGCTTCATTTTCTATTTTATTTTTTCCCATTTTCGCTGACTTTTGGTCCAAACTATTAGATGGATTAAAAGGAAACTTGACTCACGACACTTTAGTTTTCTCCTTCTCTTCTCTGAAGTCTTTCTGTTTTTTGAAACACAATAGCAATGACATATAGCTCCTACATGGTCCATCATTCCTTCCCCTCTCACTCTCCTCTGTTGTACAGCTCAAGTTGTTATCATTCAGATTTATTATGCTACAGCATTATCTAAATCTTAACTCATTCCTAAATTAATTTTAGTTGGTTGTTTCATGTATTCTCTAAAGAAATTTTTCTATATATAATATCTGGGGTCTTGTTTTGTACAAGGTACAAATATGAGTGACTATCAAACATCTAGATATCTCTGTAGAATATTGGTCCACCTGCTCAATAAACTAGTATGTAAATTCAAGGAATACAGGTCAATCAGAACAACCTTGTAAAATGGTGTAGTTTGAACCTTCATACTAGCTTTGAATCTTATTACCATGTTAGTAGTGAAGACAAAATAGTTCTAGTACAAAAGCAGACACATAGAAGAATGTAACAGATTTGTCAAAAATTCTTATTTTTATGGTCAATAGATTTTGAAATCTATCCTATGACTTTATGAATTAAAAATAGAATCTAAAATCGGTGTATTTGCACTATTGTCACTCAAGATTTAAAAAATGATCTTATACTACTACCTCAATCCTTTTTTGTTTTGTTTTGTTTTTTGTCATTCATGGGGCTTGAACTCTGGGCTTAGGGGCTGTCCGTGTGCTCTTCAGCTCAACGTGAGTGCCCTACCGCTTGAGCCACAGCACCAGATCTGGTTTTCTAGTGGTTTATTGGATATAAGATTCTCATGGACGTTCCTGCTCGGGATGGCTTTAAACTGTGATCTTCAGATCTCAGACTTCTCAGTAGCTAGGATTACAGTTATGAGTCTCAGGCACCTGTCTTACCTCCATCCTAATACTAAAATTTAAAATAAAAAATGATTATCAAACTAAATGTGAGATGTGAAAACCTATAAAACATAAATGTAAATGACATTGCATCAGTAAAGGTTTCTAAAAATTTGACATGGAAAGCATTAGTGGCTAAAGAAAGCAAGAATAAACTGGATTGTATCAAGTGATAGCCTTTCATAATTCAAAGGACACTATAACCAAAGTTAAAACATATCCAATTAAAACATATCGAACAGATACAGGGAACATATTTGTTAATCCTACAGTGTTAATGCTACAATGAGTCTGAATCTTAAGTATTTTTATATCTTCTAATTCTATGTAAATTTTTCCTGATATGATAATTCTTTAAAGAACTTATGTAAATTAAGTCAATAGGAGGAGCATATGAAATAAGCTCCTCTTTAGTATCTAAGAAAAAAGAAAAAGAAAACTCACTACTATGACCCTAATATAAAAAGATGACACAAAATATAGTAATGCATTTGTGGAGAAATTGATAACCTCTATATAGGAGAATGATTTGTATAATACTGCGATCATTTTAGCAAGCGAGATTCAAGTCTTCAAAAGGTCAAAGACAATTGTAGATGATCCAGCCATTACACTTCTATGTATGTATTAAAGAGAAGTAAAAAACTTGTTTGGACAGGGAATGTAGTTCATTGACAGTGCACTTGAATAGTATGTGTGAGACACTGGAAATAATCCCCAAAAACCAATTTTGAAAAGACACACTATAGAGGATGTATGCTGGAAATATTCCTGTAACAGAATTTTATATCTACTTTAATGTCTGTTCTAAAATTTACAACATTTCTATTTGAAGAAATGCAAGTTTGTTAAAATTATGCTTGGAAAACCTATTATTGTCCAATTTACTTCCGAAGCACTAAAATATATACAATAAAAGGAGATTATATATTGCATGTGAATTTCATGTCAGCAAATAAAGAAAACTATTGTTAAAAATACTTCACACAAATTGCAGAATACCTAAAAAGATGTTTTCAGTGTTGGCTAAAAATTCATTGTAAACTACAGCGTTTAAAACAAAGATGTGTTTTCTGTGTAATTTGAGTTTTTTTGGTCTTTTTTTTTTGAGTTTATACAGAGATTACTCAAACAAAACTTGGATGTAATAACTGCAATATCTAGGAATTATACATCACTAATAAGTAATTGATAACCTTTTCTGGAAGAAACTTTTAGCAAATGACAGGAGACCCAAATCTATGCATCTGCATTTTATGAAAGTCATATGTTACTTAGTCAATCCAATTGCTTTTCTCTACTTCGCTAGGAAAAAAATTATTCTCAATGTAAGAGCCAATAGCAGTGAAAAGAAACAAAATACATAATCATCTTGATTTATTTGTGAAACTATGAAATGAAATAAATCAATTCCACTTAAGCGACTCCAATATTAGTACCTATGAATCTGTTCCTGAATGCTAATATCCATTGAATTTTTTAAATTTTAATTTCTACCAACATATAAAAACTAGAACAAGAAAACAAATATACTCTGAGAGCAAACCAGCCTTGGACTAATTTTCTTAATTGTTTGAAATTACAAAAGAATTTATACCATGAAGAAAATGATTTTTCCCCTATGGAAATCAATTAAGAATGTTTATTATTTAATATAACACAAATACCAAACAAGAGTATTTTTATATAATCATTACAAATATAATTTTATTATTATAGTAAAATAGAATAAAAAACCAGTCCCAATGTATTATCATTATTCTTAATTCCTAATCATATAGCCTAAATATCTTAAACAAACTAAATAGTCATGTCTTTAACATAAACCTAAATATTCTATACTTTTTAACTCAACATTTTTCAGGGACATATATTCATGTTTCTAAGAAATGTTCACAGCATTTAAAAGGTGCTTTTGTGAAATTAATGTGATATATTTTTGTTGTTGTCGTTGTTTGCAAGGCCTGTGCATTATCGCTAAGCCGTTTTAGGCTCAATGCCAGCATTCTACAACTTGAGGCACAGAGCTAATTCCCGTTTTTAGTGGTTAAATAGAGATAAGAATCTAACAAGTACTTTTTTTGGGGGGGGGCGTCCAGTCGTGGGGCCTGAACTCTGGCCTGGGCGCTATCCCTCAGCTCTTCAGCTCAAGGCTAGTGCTCGACCACTTGAGCCACAGCCCCACTTTCAGCTTTTTTCTTTTTGCTTATGTGGTGCTGAGGAATCGAACCCAGGGCCTCATGCATGCAAGGCAAGCGCTCTACCACTGAGCATTCTTCCCAGCCCTAGACTACGTTTTCTAATTATATGAGCTTTTTAAATTGGCACATCTCTAGTGGTAGATTATGAAGTAATGGTTGGTCAAGTAGAGGGTATTTTAAAATGATGACAGGAAGTGACTACTACTAAATATTGGAGTATTTTGAGAAGGCAGTGATGATAAAATGTTCTAGAACTGAAGGTGATGTTCATAGTCCAACTTTAGACATTCTATGAATCATTATATTTTATCAAAGAATTTCAGATTGCATTTACATTAACTTTAGGAAAAATTTTAGGATAGTAGTGGGTGAACCTGAGTGATAATTTAGAATTTAAAATCAGAGAATTCTGTAATAAATGAGTTTAGTATGTTGATGAATAAGACTATCAATAAAATATTATCTGTAACATATCCTCTGAGTGACTATGTGTGACATTGCTAGCCAGTGAATATTCTGCAAAATTATGTAAATTGAGGGATGAAATAGGATTGGGAGGAATGAGGGATGATGAACCTCAAGGTGCATTGTATTATCCATGAAATGTGTCTTAGTGTTAGACTGTTTGCTTTGAATGTATGAAGCCCTGGGTCTGATTCCTCAGTAATACATAAACAAAAAAAGCTGGAATTGGCACTATGACACAAGTCGTAGAGTGCTAGCATGAGGAAAAGAATTGCAAGGACATTGCCAAGGCCCTGAGTTCAAGCCCCAGGATTAGCCAAAAATAAAAAAGATGCATCGTATTAAGCCAGGCACTAGAGGCTCATGCTTGTTTTCCTAGATACTCAGGAGGCTCAGGATGGAGGTTTGAAGCCAACGCTGGCAGGAAAGTCTGTGAGATTCTTATATCCAATTAAATATCAGAAAAATCTGAAATTGCTTCTGTGCCTCAAGTGATAGAGTTCTGGTGTTCATCCAAAGGAGCTCAGGGACAATGCCTAGACCCAGAGTTCAAACCTCAGGAGTGAAAAAAGACAAAAAACTCACTTTACACTATTCATAAACTGCTTTGTCAAACAGCAATTCCCATTCAACTACTTAATGTTAATTAAAAAATACGATAAAAATAAAATACGAATCATTTTGGGAACAAGACATAGAATTGAAAGGTTGTTTACAGGGGACAAAGTAAATTTTATATCAGGCAGATTGAGTTGAAATTTGTTCTTGTCTTCTTACATTATTTATGAAAGTGATATTACTGCCAGTTATGGGTCAATTTCCTTGAGGAACAGACTGTATTCTGCTTTCCTTTCATAGGAAATCATACAGGTGATTTTTTTGTCTCTCTTTTTTTTAAATTGTGAAAGTACCTTACAAAGGGGTTACAATTACACGGGCAAGGTAATGAGTACATTTCTTATTAAGCATTGTTGCCTCCTCCTTTGTTTCCCCTTTCCAACCCTTCCCATCTCCCCCTCATCCCTCCCAGCAAAGTTGTACATTTCAGTTTTTGAAATAAAATCTTGTACATCTCATTGTTCCAATGGGTCCATCTGTATCCCTATTTAAACAATCTCTATTTTCACACACCTCCACAAATTATACCAACATCAAATACAGTGAAAGCAGGGGATATACCGAGGGGGATGGATATACAAAGCAACAAAGAAATCATCTTATAGTATGTTAGGAACAATCACAAGAAAGAAAAAAATTGAATCCTTATCTTGGGGTTCATTTCGCATAACATCAACTTAACTGACCATTTCTGCTGGTCTCAGACATAAATTAGTTACTGCAAATAAGGGAAACCATGGGACTTCCATTTCTTTGGGCCCGGCTTAATTCACTTAATTCAATTTTTTCCAAGTCTTTCCACTTCCTAACAAGTGGGGCAATGTCATTCTTTCTGATGGGGGCATAGATTTCCATTTTTATACCACGTTTTCTTGATCCATTCATCTTCTGAGGGGCATCTGGGTTGGTTCCATATATTACCTTTGGTAAATAAATCTGCGATAAACATGGTAGTGCTTATAGCTTTGTTTGTGAACATTTGGGTAAATGCCCAAAAGTGGGATTGCTGGGTCATAGGTGAGCTCTATGTGGAGTCTTTTGAGGAACCTCCATACTACTTTCCAAAGTGGTTGAACAAGTTTACACTCCCACCAAGAATGCTGCAAGGTTCCCTTCTCCCCACATCCCCTGCAGCATCTGTTCTTATTAGAGTTCTTGATATAGCCATTCTAACTGGGTGAGGTGGTATCTCAATATTGTTTTGGTTTGAATTTCTTTTATGGCTAGGGAGGTTGAGTATTTCTTCGTGTGTCAATTGGGCATCCTCCTTTTCTCTTTACAGAAGTTTCTCTTTAAGACTTTAGCTTGATAGTTTTTGTCTTTCCCCTCTACAAATTATACCAACATCAAATACAGTGAAAGCATGGGTTATACCGTGGGGGAGAGACATTAGTGGTTATGTCAAAAAACAAACTTTACAACTTTGGCGGGGGGTAGTTGGGGTGGGGTAAAAATCGGGTTGGGGGAGGTAGGGGGACTATGGGAATGGATGGGAAGCAGAAACAAACAGGAGGCAACAATGCTTGATAAGAAAGGAACCGTTATCTTGCCCATGTAATTGTAAATCCTCTGTACGGTATTCTCACAACAAAAAGAAAGAAAGAAGAAAGAAAGAAAGAAAGAAAATAATAACCAAAAAAGAAAAAGAAATGTACTCATTACCTTGTTCATGTAACTGTAACCACTCTTTACAGTATTTTCACAATAAAAACCAATTTTAAAAAAAGAAAAAAAAAAGACTTTAGCTCACTTATTTATTGGGCAGTTGTTTCTTTGAAGATGTGTTGTTGGGGAATTCAATTTTTTGAGTTCCAAATATATCTTAGATATGAGACCCTTGTCCGTTGTATGGCTAGTGAAGATCTTCCAATCCGTGGGCTTTCTCTTGATCTTTCTAGCTAGGTTCTTTGCCATGCAGAAGCTCTGCAATTTCATGTAATCCCATTTGTACAACATTTACTTGAATTGTTGTGTTTCTGGGTATCTATTAAGAAAATTTCGGCCTGTGCTAAGGAGACCTAGGGTAGCTCCTAATCTGTCCTGTAATGTTTTCAGAGTTTCTGCTTTGACCCCGAGGTCTTTGAACCATTTGTAGTTGATTCTGCTGAAGGGTGATATATAAGGATCTAGCTTTAGCTTTTTACAAGTAGTTAACCAATTTTGCCTCCACCATTTACTGAAGAGGCTGTCGTACTTCCATTCTAGTTTTTTAGCTCCCTTACCATGGATTAAGTTGCTATAGGTCTGTGAGTTCATTTCTGAGTTTTCAAATCTATTCCATTGGTCCTGAGGTCTGTTCTTGTGTCAGTACCAAGCTCTTTTGATTACTATGGCTTTGTAGTAGTGTTTGAAATTTGGTATTGATATTCCTCTTGCAGTGATCTTTCTGTTGAGGATCATTTTAGTTATTCGGGGTCGTTTATTGTTCCATATGAATTTTTGGATTTCCTTTTCTATTTCGTGGAAGAATAAGGTTGGAATTTTGATAGGTATCGCATTGAATTTGTATATAGCTTTGGGAGGTATTGCCATTTTCAAGATGTTGATCCTTCAAATCCAGGAGCATGGGAGGTTTTTCCACTTCCTAAGTTCTGCTTTGATTTCCTTTTTCAGGTTTGTAAACTTTTCGTCATAAAAATTCTTCACTTCTTTGATTAAGTAAATTTCTACGTATTTTAAATTTTGTGTGGCTATTTTGAATGGAGTTGCCTTCCTGATTTCACCCAGTCTTTACTCAGTGTTGTCATAAAGATAAGCCATTGTTTATTGAGGGTTAATTTTATACCCTGCTTCTTTACCAAAGTTTTGAATCAGCTTCAGTAATTTGGAAGTGGAGGCACTTGGATTCTTTAAATAGAAAATCATGTCATCTGTAAATAGTTTTACTTCATCTTTCCCCATTTGGAACCCCTTTGGGTTTCCATTTTGTCTTATTGCGGTAGCTAGGCATTCTTATACTAAGTTGAAGAGAAGTGGAGAGAATGGATATCCTTGTCTCATTCCTGAGTTAAGAGGAAATGGCTTTATTTTTCCAACATTAAGTATAATGCTGGCTGTAGGTTTGTCATGTACAGCTTTCTTTGTATTGAATAATGATTCCTGGATTCCTAATTTTTTCAGACCCATCATCATAAAGGGTTTGATGGATCTTGTCAAATGCTTTTTCTCCATCTGTTGAGATAACCATGTGGTTTGAGTTATATTAATTGATTGTGTATATTGAACCAGCTTTGCATCCCTGAAATGAAACCTGTTAGATTGTGATGTATGATTTTTGGATGAATTTTTGAAGTTTATTGACCAAAATTTTGTGGAGAAGTTTTGTGTCAATATTCATCAGAGAAATGGGCCTATAGTTCTCTTTATTTAATGACTCCCTGCCTGTTTTTGGAATAAGGGTTATTATGGATTCATAGAATGAGTTCTGTAGTGAATTTTCCCTTTAAATTTCATTGAAAAGTTGGAGGAGTATTGGTATAAGCTCTGCTTTGAAGGACTTGTAGAATTCTGCTGTAAATCCATCTGATCCTGGGCTTTTCTTCGATGGGAGGACTCTTATTGCTGTTTCTGTTTCAATCCTTGATATGGGCCTGTTAAGATGGCTTATCTCATTTTAGTTTATTTTTGGCATTTCCATATTTGCTAGGAAAAGGTCCATTTATGCCAACTTCTCAAACTTATTAATATAAAGGTTTGAGAAGCATTCCCTTATAATGCTCTGAATCTTGTTGTTTCTGTGGTGATGTTTCCATTCTCATCTCTGAATTTATTTATTTGGGTGTGTTCTCTTCTTGTTCTGATAAGATTTGCTAATGGTGTTTCAGTTTACTTAATTTTTTCGAAGAACCAACGATTTGTTTTGTGGATTCTTTCTATGGATTTTTTTAAAATGCTAATTCGTTTAATTCCTATTTAATTTTAATTATTTGTTTCCATGTACTTGATTGGGGCCTATCTTGTTGCTCTTTTTCAAGGAGGTTCAAATATCTCATAAAATTGTTGGTTTTAGATCTCTCCAATTTGTTGATGTAAGAACTCAGAGCTATAAACTTGCCTCTGAGTACAGTCTTTGCTCTGTCTTAGAAGTGCTGGTAATTTTTGTTTTCATTTTTGTTGATTATCATGAATATTTGAATTTACTTTCTAATCTCTTCCATGACACACTGGTGATTCAACAGTATGTTGTTCAGCCTCCATATGTTACAGGACTTTTTTGGTGGCCTTTGGTGTTGAGTTCTAATTTCATTCCCTTGTGGTCTGAGAGAATGCATGGTAAAACTTCAATGTTTTGGAATTTGGACAAGTTTGCTTCATGACCTAAAATGGGGTCTATTTTGTAAACTGTTCCGTGTGAGGCTGAGAGAAACGTGTATTCTGATGCTGCTTGGGGAAATATTCGGTAGATGTCTGTTAAATCTAGTTGATCCATGCAGTTGTTTAGATCTGCAGTTGCTTTGTTAAGTTTTGCGACTTCATCTGTCTTGTGGGTATAGTGGTGACTTAAATTCTTCAATTTATGTCTTTGGGTATATGTGAGCTTTGAGGGAAAATAGTGTTTCTTGAATAAATCTGGGTGATCTGTTGTTTGGCAAATAGAGATTTAGAATTGTAATATCCTCCTGAAGAGGAGATCCCTTAATTAGTATGTAGCAACGTTCTTTATGTCTTCTCACTAATTGTAATTTGAAGTCTAGTTTATCTGATATTAGGATTGCCACTCAAGCCTCTTTATGGGGCGATTTGCTTGGTAGAATTTATTCCAGCTTTTCACTTTCAAAATGTGTTTGTTTGTATGAGCAAGTTGTGACTCCTGAAGGCAGCAGATAGAAGGATCTTGCTTTTTAATCCAACTAGACAGTCTATCACTTAATTGGAGAGTTAAGTCCGTTAATGTTGACTGTTAGGACTGAGAGGTGTTTGGGAGTTCCTCCAATGTTATCCACCTTGGGTGCTGGAGCAACTAGATTCTTCCTATAGTTCTTGGATTCTCAGTTTGGGTGCAGTTTCTTGTTCTTTATTGTGGTCTTGTTGGTTTTCTATGTGTAGGACATCGTTTAGTGTCTTTCATTGGGCTTGTTTGTTGGAGGTATATTGTTTCAGTTTTTCTTTGCTCTGGAAGGTTTTTATTTGACCTTCGGTTATGAAGGAGAGCTTATCTGGGTACAGTATGCTTGATTGATAGTTGTTCATCTTTAGGACATGGCCTACATCATTCTAGGCTCTTCTTGCTTTAATTGTCTGCACTGAGAAATCTGAGGTGATGCTAATTGGTTTCCCTTTGTAAGTAGTTGATCTATTCTACTTGACAGCTTTAAGGATTTTTTTCCTTGGAATTGATCCTGTGTGGATTATAATGTACTGGTGAGATATTCTGTCCTAGTTGGGTCTATTTGTGGTTCTAAAAGTTTCTTGTATCTGAATAGGCCTATCTTTTTGCATGTTTGGGAAGTTCTTTGCTATGATCATGTTAACCAAATTTCCTAGACCATTACATTCTGTCTCTGGGGGCTGGGAAGGTAGCTCAATGGTAGAACTCTGGCCTTGCATGCATGAGGCCCTGGGTTTGATTCCTCAGCACCATATAAGCAAAAAGAAAAAAAAAGCCGGAAGTGATGCTGTGGCTCAAGTGGTAGAGTGCTAGCCTTGAGCTGAAGAGCTGAGGGACATCGCCCAGGCCCACAGTTCAGGCCCCACGACCGGATCCAAAAAAAAAAAAATTCTGTCTCTAGGTGCTCCTCTACACACATTATCCTCAGATTAGGTCTTCTGAGAGTGTCTTCCAAATGTTGAATAGATCTATCATATTTCTTGGATTTCCCTTGGATAGTTTATATTCTTTCTCTGTAATAACCTGGCTGTCCTCAATCCCTCAGATTTGCTCCTCTGCATAGTCTAACCTACTGTGGAGACTTTCTACTTTGTTTTTTATTTCTTTTCCTTCTAATTGGTCAGATTTGATGGCTTCAAATTCTTTGTTGGAGCTTTGTTTTAGATCTTGTATGAACTTCTTTACCTCCTTAATTTGGGGTTCAGTGTTTATTCTCAAATCACTTAGTTGACTGGTTATGGTTTCCCTGGACACACATTCTTTCTGTTGGTCTCTATTCATCATTCCCTTTGTGGTCTCCCTGAATTCTTTCAGCATTCTATTTATGGATTCCATGAATGCCTGTCTTGATCTTTTTCTATTGTCATCCCCCTCTCCAAAGTCCTGTATTACTCTTTGATTAGCTTCCTCATGTTCATGCAATTCCTGTAGTTCTCTTTGACTGTTCTCAGTCTGCTCGCACAATTCCTGTATTTCTTTTTGACTGTTCTCAACCTGCTCACGTAATTCCTGTATCAATCTTTGAGTAGCTTCCTCAGTCTCATGAGATTCCAGTATTAATCTTTGGTTTGCCTCTCTCTCCCTATCACGCTCACATTGAATCCTTTGTAGGTTTTCAATCTTTTCATTGATCATGTTTACCAGTAGTGTTTGTGGAGATTTTTGGGAACTCTCTTCTGGATTATTCATTAACTATTCTGTCAACTGATTTTCATGAGTGGGAATTCAGATACCTTGACTTGCCATTTTCCTTGTGTTTTTCCTGCTTGTTCTGCCTATTTGGTATAAAAGTAACACCAATTTTTTGCTAGAACAAAATTTTAAGGCAAGCATCATCAAAGTTCTATAATTGCACAGACAAAAGTCAGCAGATACAATCTAGTTCAACAGATACAATCTATTCAACATCAAAAAACTATGGCTTAATGAGTTAAGAACAGCAAAGAAGAATTTGGCAAACCACAAATTATTTATTTTAGTGAGAAATGTGGGCAAAAATAGGATTAGTGGGATTTGGAGAGGTAAAAGTATAGTGAATTTAACCAAGTCCTAATCATAGAGAGGGAAATGGATTACACAGAATGATAGAAGCGCGATTAAGAAAAAAAAGAAAAAATGGAAATACAAAAATTTAAATTTAAAAAGTGAAACACTTAAAAATTATGTGTTTAAAGACGTTATTGAGAGAAGAAAAGGATAGGATGAGAGGAAAGGAGGGATAGAAAGGAGACATAAAAAACTAAAAAATAAAAATTCTTAAAAGAAGTTACTTGAAAATTATATAGTTATAAAGAGGCATAATACTGCTCTTAAAGAATTTTAGCCTAAGAGGTTGTGAACTGAGTAATAAAATTCTGGATTAAGTATGTACACAACGGGGCATAAGGTCTAATATTTGACGATGGGTAAATATCTGGGGATGATCAGAATAGCAATTAAGTCTCACAAAAAAGAAAGAGAAAACAATGAAAAGAATAAAAAAAAAAATAAGGACCAAAAGGTTCAGAAGAGATTTTTTTAAACACACACACACACACACACACACACACACACACACACACACACACACACACACACATTTACACCTAAAATAATAATGATGAGAAGAAAAAAAGTTAATAGAAAATATTATTTAAAAAATTAAAATTAAAGAAAGGTACAAAAAAAGAGTTCTTTGATTTTTTTTTGGGGGGGGGGGTAGAATGTGAAGATGGTCTATTTCCCCTGTGTCCATAACCAGTCTCTTGGTGGAGTCTCTGGTCTGCTTGTGGTGTTTGTTTTTCCTGTGGCTTGATTAGTTGCTTAAGTCAGTTCGTTTGAGCTGGCAGAAAATTGCTCGTTATTACCCAGAATTTTGAGATCCTCCTCTCAGGCTAGTTCAGTGGGAGGGAGATCTGCCTTGAGTATCACGAAAGAGGGAGATGGCTGTTTCTTCTAATTTTGAGATGCCGTAATGAGGCTAGCTTCTGGGTAGGGTTGAGGCCTTTCAGCAAACAGTAGCTTTTCCCTGAGGTGCTACCTCCTGAGACACACACAGCCCAGCCTGGAGCCAATCTCAGGGTTTATGTTTACTGAATTTCAATTGATTGTCTCAGCTGCTGTAGGGAGGGGCAGCCTCTGGCTCGGTTTACCCAGTCAAGAAAGTCACTCCTCCAAGGACGGGGCTTCTTTGCCTGGGCTGGGTGACTTCTCTTGGGTGGAACTGATCCTGGCAAGTCAGGTCAGTTTCCTGTTACCTCCTAAATGTGTCTTGTTTTCTTCCAAGCCCTGAGTTGGAGATAGCTGTTCAAATGGGCCTTTGTCAGTATCAAAGTTAGAGATCTCCGGTGGTGGTCTTACCTCCTCAGCTCCCTGAGAAGGAGTGAGGATGTCAGCGTTCTAGTCATGTCAGTGTCTTGGTTCCTGGGCCATCTCTGGTTTGCGATCGGCAGTATGAAGATATCTGCTCCTTGTCAGTTCTTACTGGTGTTGAGTAGAATCTGCTGTCCCGCTGTGTCTGGCATCTTTGTCCTGGACTCTGTGTTATAGGTATGGTGGCTATGGCAGCTGCCACTGCTGCCACAGCTGCCACAACCGTGGCTACCAGCAAGTGCTCTGATCTGTCTCCTTGCCTGGATATTCCTTCTCTGGCCAAACTCTCTGTACTGTGATGGGACACTTGTTGTGATTCTGTAGCCTAGGACTGTTCACTGGAACAGTAAAGCTGCTTTCTATGCGAGAGCTTGTTTAGCCTCTAGCTTCACCTCTACTCTCTCCCTCTGAACACATTTTTGGCTTCTTATTGAAGTATATCTGATATTTTATTGTAGATTTGTCCAAATATAATATTAAGTTAATCAATTATTTCATTAGGACAATGTTGGCCAGATTTATTTCCAGTAAATCTTATCCCTTATAATAAATGAGAACATGCTGTGTCAGTCTCCTATTAATATGACAAAATACTTTATAAAATTAACTTCAAAGGAGGAAACATTAATCTTGGTTTCTGATTTTATACATTTCAATTTACATTTCTTATCTTCATTGCTTTTGGTTGGTGGTGCTACAGAACCACATATCAGGAACATGTGATGGAGTATGTGTATTCATGGAAGTTAGGAAGTAAAGAAAAAGAAGAATAGGAGTAGGATAGGGAGAAAAGGGAGGAGGCGATGAAGGAGAGGAAGAAGGAAAAGTAGAAGGAGACAGAGATGTAAACGAAGGAAGAGGAAGAAAGGACTTTGATCTTAAATCTTCTTTGATCACAAGTTCTCAGTGACCTAATCTCTATAACTGCCCATTTGAAAGGATTCACCTCTTTATGACAACATAGTGAAACCTAATTATTAATCCCAATCCTTTATTATTTCAGATTTAATTTCTGGGTAGATCTTTCTATACAATTGTGATAACTTCTGTTCCTAAATATCAGAGATGCTACTTGGCATAGAGGTGGTTTGCTTATACCATTGCTGGAGAGATGAATGAAATATTTTGAGCTTAAATACATTTTATTTAACAGATAAGGAAGCTCCTAGAGGTTTCATTTGGTGATCTTCAAAAATGACTATTTCATCTAACTCATAATGACTTGAATTTTTCATAATTTTATGGCTTTTCCATCAAGTATTTGTCATCGATAGTGAGATTCTTTCCTTCAAGTTGAAGGAAAAATAAATACTATCACGATCATTTATCAGAATTATTCTTTAAAGAGTAGGTATAATATGAATTTCCTACCATTCATAAATTAGTTATCTTCAAGTCTATAGGAATAATTGGATAAGTGATTAAATATGTTGATTTAGTTATCTTATACTGAGGTTGATTCAATTTCTAAAAATCACTGTTGACATAAAATACATGAAATTCAGTGTTTCTCTGAAATGACTTGGTAATCAAACCTCAGAAATACATGACTAGTAACAAAGATATTTATATACTCACAAAATGTATGAATCTACAAAAGCTAAAAACGATTAGGTTTAAAAGAACATAAAATCATGTGACCACAGTATACAATATTTAATTTAATGAAAAAATGCTTTATTCAGCCTTACAGAGCCTTTTGTTTTAAGCTTACATGAGAAATTTTTAACGATCACTTTTTTGCTTTTGAATAATAGAATATTTCAATTTGTTTAAAGATTCTGCCATTTAAACCTTAGAGTGCATATTTTTTCATAAAAATGTAAAATATTTTTCACAATGCAAGTTCAGGTTTAATAACAATAAATATCTAAATGTTAATTTGTTAAATTGAGACTCTAGAATTCAAATAATACAATTTATTTTATTCTTACATATATTAAATCTGTGCTAAATATGGGTGTCTCAAGCTTGTAATCCTTGCTACTCAGGAAGCTGGGGTTCAAAGTCAGCCTTGCCAAGAAAGTTTGTGAGACACATCTCAATTAATCAAACACACACATCACAACACAAACACACACACACACACACACACACACACACACACACACACACACACACACACACAAACACACAAAGCCAGAAATAGAATGGTGACTCAAATGATAGAGCAATATCCTTGAGGAATAAAACAGCAACAACTAAGAGATAGTTCTTGAGTTAAAATCACAAGAACAACACACACACACACACACACACACACACACACACACACACACACAATATTATGTCTAAATGCTTATTTTAGTTTGAAGAAATAAACAATATCATGAAAAGTAAATTTGTTACTTATCTTAGAACATTTGAGAAGTTGATTTTAGTATAATTTGTCTTAAGATATAACATAGGTTATTAAAATTAATCTTAATCTAGTTATTATTTATAATTACTCATAACAATTTAGAGTACAACAGTTGGGATTTTTCTATAGCCATAAGAGATATTCTGAGTAAAAAGAAGAGAGGAATATAGGACGAAAGAAGAAAGAAAGAAAGAAAGAGAGACAGAGAGAGAGAAAGAAAGAAAGAAAGAGAAAGAAAGAAAGAAAGAAAGGAAGGAAGGAAGAAAGGAAGAAAGGAAGGAGAGAATGAGAAAGAGGTAGGGATGGATGGAAGGAAAGAGGAAGTAAAGAAGAAAGGAAGGAAGGAAGGGAGGGAGAAAGGATGGGTCAAAACAATTTAATTCATAAAATCTATTTAGCCCAACATAACCTCCATGTAATTAATCCTTTAGTAAAGTCAAGTTTGCAATTTTCACGTCTTTGCATGTTCTCCATGCATGAATGAAACCAACAAATGAAGGATCATAAAGAACCAGGTGAATCTGTTTGCATCTGTAGTAATATGTATGTAAATCTTTTCCTCATTTTTTATACATCATCAAATAACATTTGCAAATAATTTACATTTAGTTATAAACATTCTAAAAATTGATGAAACTAAAGGATTTCAATACATTATATAATGTGAATACAATTATTTTAATGTTATTAATATTAAATTCTTCATGTTATATTAATTATAAAAATTTATTATGCATTTTATCAGATTAATTAGCATCCTCTGATTTTGGTTTCTGTGGGAGTCCTAATAGCCGACTGTAATTAAAATAAAAGGATATCTGTATTTCATGGCACAAACGAATATTTCTGAAAGCAATTAACTCATCGGAGATTGTTGAAATAAGTTATCGGGTCCTTTAAATGCAGTATCATTTCATCTGTAAAAAGGGATAGGTTTACTTCTTCCCTATTTGGATCCCCTTTATGTTTTTCTTTTTATTTACTTATTTATATTTTTATTGTGAGAATACCGTACAGAAGAGTTACAATTACATGGGCAAAGATAACATATACATTTCTTATCAAGCATTGTTGCCTCCTCTATGTCTCCCCTTCCCATACCTTCCCATACTCCCGCCACCCCACCCAAACCTCACCCCACTCCTCACCAAAGTTGTAAAATTCATTTTTCGACATAACGACTTGTACATCTCATTTTGCAATCGGTCCACCTGTATCCCTAGTTAAACAATTTCTTTTTTCCCTTCCCCTCCACAAATTATACCAACATCAAATATTGTGAAAGCATGGGTTATACCATGGGGGAGGGACATACAAAGCAAGAAAAAATCGTCCTATAAATATGTTAGAAACAATTGCAAGAAAGGAAAAAAAATATTTGAATACTTATGTTTTTCTCTTGCCTATTGCTCTTGCTATAAATTCCACTACCATATTGGAGTACACATTAAGAGAGTGCACATCCTTTTCTCATTCATGATTTTAATGTCTTCATGCTTCCACCATTAGGTAAATGCTAATTATCTCTGCCCTATACATACTATGTATTATATCGAGGAATGTTCCATGTATTTCTAGCTTCTCAGATCTTTTAATCATAAAGTTGTATTGGAGCTTGTTAAAAGCTATTTCTACATCCCTACAGACAATCTTGTGTTTCTTGTCCCTCCTTCTGCTGATGGTTTGTATGATGTTTATTGACAAGAATATTGAATCCAATTGTATCTTAGGAAGAATCCTATTTGATTATACAATATAACTTTTCTGTTAGTTGCTGAAATTGGTTGGTGAGAATTCTATTAAGAAGTTATGCATCATTGCTTGTCAAAGAGTTGGTTTGATAGTTTTCTTTTTTTTTTTGAGTCTCTATGTGATTTGGCGAAGATCTAATTCTAGCTTCATAGAATGTGTTTGATAATTCCATTTCCCTCTCTATTCCATTAAAGACTTATTTCTGTGTATTGTAAGTTCTTTGCAGGCCTTAATTTCATGGTACATTCATTGAGTCTTAGATTTTTCTTGAATGGGATGTGGTTTATTGACATTTCATTTTCATTTCTTCTTATGTGTTACTCCTTGGTTCAGATCGAGTATAGGAAAGCATAAATTTCTCCAGGATTCTCGAGGAGATTGGCATGAGGTTTTCAAAGTTCTCTCTTATATCATTCTCTATTTTGCTTATATCTGTCGTTTGGTCTCATATTTGTCTTTAATTTTCTCTATTTGGATGAGTTCTCTTATTGCTTTGGGTATTTTTTTATTATGAAGGTGATATACAGAGGGGTGGGTTACAGTTACATAAGTAATGAGTACATTTTTAACAGTGTTACCCCTTGTTCATTTTTGCCTGCTTCCCCCAAACCTGACATCCCACTCCCACAAGTTGTAAAGTTCATTTGTAACATAGGGTCTAGTGTATATCATTGTTGCTTTGGTTAATCTTTGTCCCACTATTTCGGTGATTTCCCTCCCCTTCCCCAAATCAGATTAACATGTATAAAACAAAGGGTGCATAAAATAAAAACAGTGACTAGAGGGAATAAGCCAAAGGGTAAATCTAAATAGAAACAACTAAAAACAGTTCTCTATACCATCATCTTTTATCCATTTCTTGGAGCTCATTTCTATAAGCATCATTTTAGATGGTGATATGCATATTACTATTGAGCTATTGTGAATATCCTAGACATATTCTAGTTTTTCCAAATGAATGAAAATATGTAGCCTATGATTTTTTGTGTCTGGCTTGTTTGACTTGTTATGTTTCCAAATTATTCCATTTCCTTACAAATGGGGCAATGTCATTCATCTGATGGAAGCACAGATTTATGTTGTGAATATATATGACATTTTCTTGATCCATCATTGTTGGGTGATAGGAGAACTCTATTGAGGAACATCTGTACTTCTTTACAGAGTATTTGAAGAAGTTTACATTTCCACCAATAGTGGAGTAATGTTCCTTTTTGGCCACATTCCCCACCAGGCCAGTAATGTTCCATTTTGGCCCCATTCCCAACCACCCAGCTTCTGTTATTAATAATGTTCTTCATAATTGTCCTTCTAACTGGGGTGAGGTGGAATCTCAATGTTGCTTTGAGTTGGACTTATTTTATGGCCAGAAATGTTCCATATTTCTTCATGTGTCCATTGGTCATTCATATTTCTTCTTCAGAGAGGTCTCTCTTTAAATCATTCTTCAAGGAAATAGAAGAGGTAATCCAAAATTTATATGGAACAATAAAAGACCCCGAATAGCAAAAACACTCATCAACAGAAAGAACGCTGCTGGAGGAATATCAATACCAAATTTCAAACTCTACAATAAAGCCAAAGTAATCAAAACAGCTTGGTACTGGCTTGGAACAGACTTCAGGACCAATGGAATAGAATTGAAAACCCAGAAATGAACCTACAGACCTATAGCCATCTAATCTTCGATAAGGGAGCTAAAACTATAGAATGGAAGAAAGACAGCCTCTTTAGTAAATGGTGCTGGCAAAATTGGTTAACTACTTGTAGAAAACTAAATCTAGATCCTTATATATCACCCTGCACCAGAATCAATTCCAAATGGATCAAAGACCTCGGAGTCAAAGCAGACACTCTGAAAACATTACAGGATGGAGTAGGAGAAACCCTAGGTCTCCTTTGCGCAGGCCAAAATTTTCTTAATAGAGACCCGGAAACACAACAAATCAAAGAATGGTTGGACAAATGGGATTGCATGAACTTGCTGAGCTTCTGCATGGCAAAGGACATAGCTAGCAAGATCAATAGAAAGCCCATGGATTGGGAGAAAATTTTCACTAGCCATACAACGGACAAGGGTCTCAAATCTAAAATATTCTTGGAACTCAAAAAATTAAATCCCCCAATAACAAATACTGAAAGAAACAACTGCCCTATAAATAAGTGGGACATAGGTTTAAAGAGAAACTTCTCTGAAGAAGAAAGAAGGATTGCCAATATACACAAGAAGAAATGCTCAACTTCCATATCCATAAAAGAAATACAAATCAAAACAACATTGAGATACCACCTCACCTGAGTTAGAATGGCAAAATTCAAGAACTCTAATAACAACAGATAATGGAGGGGATGTGGACAGAAGGGAACCTTACTTCATCGATGTGGGAGTCTAAACTTGTTCAACTACTTTGGAAAGCAGTATGGAGGTTCCTCAAAAGACTTCACATAGAGCTCCCCTATGACTAAGCAATCGCAATTTTGGGCATTTACCCAAATATTTACAAACAGGACCACACTAATGTTACCAGCACAACTATGTTTTTTGCAGCATTATTTACCATAGCCAAGATATGGAACCAACCTAGATGCCCCTCAGTAGATGAATGGATCAAGAAAATTTGGTATGTATACACAATGGAATTCTATCCTCCATCAGAAAGAATGACATTGCCCCATTTGTTAGGAAATGGAAAGACTTGGAAAAATTTATATAAAGTGAAGTAAGCCAAGCCCAAAGAAACATAGATCCCATGGATTTCCTTATTTGCAATATCTAGTGTAAGTATGAGTCAAGCAGAAAAGGTCAGATAACGTGATGTTAGGAAAATGAACCCTTAGATATGTATTTAAATGTTTTTTTATTCAATGCATTTGCTTCTAACGCATTTATAGGATTTGTTGCTTTTTATGTTCCTCCCTCTCAGTATAAATCCTGGTTTCTCTGTATTTGATGTCGGTATAATTTGTGGATGGGAAAGAGAAAAAAAGTCGTTTAAATAAGGATACAGGTGGACCCATTGCAACATTGAGAAGTTCAAGTT
Organism: Dipodomys merriami; assembly: GCF_024711535.1. Taxonomy (NCBI): domain Eukaryota; kingdom Metazoa; phylum Chordata; class Mammalia; order Rodentia; family Heteromyidae; genus Dipodomys; species Dipodomys merriami. The sequence goes on from NW_027202949.1 coordinate 224,350, forward strand.
GTCATATCGAAAACGAACTTTACAACTTTGGTGGGGTGAGGAGGTTGGGGGGGTGAGGGGAGGTTGGGAAGGGATGTGAAGGGTAAACAAAGAGGAGGCTGCAATGCTTGCTAAGAAATGTACTCATTATCTTGCCCATGTAATTTTAACCCCTCTGTACAGTATTTTCACAATAAAAAAGAAATTAAAAAAAGTAATACCGTGCCATTTGAAGGCCAGCATAGAACAAAAGGAAATAATTTTGTTTTAAACATATTCTACTCCAGGGACTGGGAAGGTGGCTCAGTGGTAGAGCGCTTGCCTTGCATGCATGAGGCCCGGGTTCGATTCCTCAGCACCACATAAGCAAAAATAAGCCAGAAGTGGTGCTGTGGCTCAATTGTTATAGGGCTAGCCTTGAGTCGAAGAGCTGAGGGACAGTACCCAGGGCTAGAATTCAGGCCCATGACTGAACCCCCCCACCCCCACCCAAAGAAAGTTCTACTGCAAAGAAACAAAGACATGGAGGTTTTAAAATGTCTTATGGATGTATATTTCACCCCTGAAATGATTCTCTTGTTGCAGGAGTCAGTTATCAATTCTTTAAATTTAGTCCTGAGTTCTCCAGAGCAAGAACGATTCCAAAGAAGCCTCCAGTGAGTATGATCAGGAAAAGGAGCCTCTTCTCAGAACAGTACTCCTTTAAGGAGGGTTCCAATGAAATATCTGTTTTTTTATTTGCTTGTTTCTTTATTTTGTGTTGGTTCTGGGGCTTGAACCCGGACCCTGTCCCTGAACAGTTTTCTTTCCTGCCCATCAGCCCCCAAATCTACTATTCTATGCTTGAACCAAAACTCCCCTTCTGGCTTTTTTGCTGTGTAATTACAGATGAGTTTGACAGACTCTCCTGCCTGGGGGGCTTTGAAGTAAGATAATAAGAAAGCCAAGTGACATCAGCTGTATAGACTTCTCTTTTCAAACATGAAATATTAGATGAAGTTTATTTTAAAGCTAATATTTGACAATTTTTTTCTTTTTTTTATTGTGAGAATACCATACAGAGGAGTTACAATTACATTGGCAAGATAACAAGTACATTTCTAATCAAGCATTTTTTCTTCCACTTTGTTTTCCCATCCCATCCCTTCTCGTACTACAACCCTCCCCCCTCCAGGTCCTCGCCCCCCACCACCAAAGTTGTAAAGTTCTTTTTTCGACGTTACGACTTCTACCTCTCATTGTTGCAAAGGGTCAAACTGTATCCCTAGATAAACGATTTGTTTTTAGAGAATATGTCCAGCAAATAATGCATAACATTACTCAGCAAAATTGGGTGCACTGAATCATTTTGGAATTATTTGTATTGCTTGGGAAGATTATTGGTCTTTTCGTTCCTTTTGGGGAAACTTAAAGTCATATTTCACCTTTTTTGTTGGCTGTGGGGTTTGTACTCTGATCCTGGGTGCTGTCCCTCAGCTCTTCAGTTCAACTTGAGTGCACTACCACTTTAGTTACAGCACCACTTCTGGGTTTCTGGTGGTAAACTGAAGATTAGGGTCTCATGGATCTTCCTGAGCAGGCTGATTTTGAACCACAATCCTCTGGTCTCAATCTCCTAAGTGGCTAGGATTACAGGTGTAAACAACCAGCACCTGACTCATATTTGCATTTATGTGCACTTAGTGACACTGTGTAGACAAAGAATGGAAATTTTAACCAAATGATGACATTGCAACTTTTCAGAAAAATTGAGATAGCAATAAATATACTCCATTTCCATTTTGTTATATTAATCACTCATGAGCTATGGGACCCTTACATTAGCATCCTCTGACATATGTATAGGTGAATTTACTATCAGGAAATGTTCATAGAGAAATACAGAAATACTGATTTTTAGAAAGCAAAGGAGATCACCTATGAAAGAACAGCATAGAAGGAGATACATTCATCACACAGAGATTAAGAACTAGCCTAAGAGATTTAGAATGCTAAAGACAATGAGGACAAGCCTAGTTGACAACAAGTTCTTCAATAACCAAAAATGGTTCTCTATAACAGTTTCTGGTATACCTTAGTTACTATCATTTATTCCTTACATCTGCAGTTATTCTTTATCTTCTGTCACAACACTTAATTAGCCTCTGCCTTTTTGGTGCCATTACTGACCAAAAGGTTTCAAAATCACACTTAGACTACCCTTCTCTTTGTGATTAACAGTGATGACACAAAATCCTGGAATCGAATTTCCAGAATTAATCTTCCCCTGACATCTAAGCACATTCCTGGCATTAATCTCTGTGACTTAATGAACAAAACTTTTTTCAACAAAGTATCCTAATATAAGTACATGAATTAGTGACTATTGTCAAGTGTCAGTATGGAAGGAGCAATTATATATTACAAGTATGGGTTCTTTATTATGCATTTACTAAATAAATCTTTTTGTTTTGTTTTGTTTTGTTTTTGTTTTGCCAGTCTAGGGGTTTAAACTCAGGGGTAAGAAATTATTCCTGAGTTTTTTTTCTTTTTCTTTTCTTTTTTTGTTTTGCTCAAAGCTAGAACTCTACCACTTGAGGCACAGCACCACTTCCAGAATTTTTCTTTTTATGTGTACTGAGGAATTGAACCCAGGGTTTCATGCATGATAGGCAATCACTGTACCATGAAGCCACATTTCCAGAGCCATAAATGACTTTCTTAAGATGGCATTATATTTTTATTCAGTAACTGTGTATCATAATTTTGGCCAGGTGCTAGAAATGATGTCGAAAGCAATACAATACAATAAGTCCAGTAAGGCTGGATGGACAATGAAGAACTGTCATGGTCTAGCCTGGGCACAGAGGGGCTTATCTCATGGAGCTGTTTCAACAGGCTGAGGAAGACAGCACCTGACCTACAGCCCACCTCCAGAATGAGAGGGCCACCTTGGGTTCTAGCCACATGGGGATACTGAACCCCCACCTCCAGCACCCATTCAACCAGTTCTTGTGAAAGAGGGAGAGAAAAAAGTCACAATTACAATTAAGAAGTTTGCTGGTGGCTTAGAACTCTAATCCTAACTAAACAAGAGCCTGAGATACGAGGATCATGGTTCATAGCCAGCCCCGGCAGGAACTTCTTTGAGACTCTTATATCCAAAGAACCACCAGAAAACTGGAAATGGTGCTGTGGGATCAAGTGGTAGAGTGCTAGCCTTTTGCTGAGGAGCTTGGGAACAGTGCCCAGACCAAGAGTTCAAGCCCCACGACTGACAAGAAGTGGACTTCCTACCACCAGAAGTCTACTGAACAACAACCATTGTCTTAGGGAACATGGTAGTGAAGTCAGGCTGAGCTTCCTGTGAAGTTGAAGTCATAAGTAGGTCACCTGGCTTCTCTGTGCCTCGGTTTCCCCAGCTGCAAAATTCCACAGAATGAAGGATCCCCTACCATACGGGGATAGGGTAATGATGAAAGAGAGCCATGTTTTGTTTCATAATCCCACATCTGTTGCATGATTGATAAAAGGCTCCATCTGAGCCCTTTCCGGGTATCTTCTTATCATTTGCTCACAGACCTGTAGAGAACCTTATCTGAAGGCTGCTCGCTCTGTGCTAGCCATGTTCCAGAGATCCCTCTGCATAAATCCCTTGTTTTCTAACAACTGTCCTGTGAGGAAAATGAGGTCTGATGGTTGCGGCCCTACCCAGAGCTTCACCTATGGTCAAGAATCAGCTGCTGTGGACTAAAAGTTGGGGATAATCCATCTAAATTGATGACTGTGCATGTTGCTATATGTCTACCATCCCAACTACAGAGGACCAGGCCTGGAGGAGCATACCTGTCACAGATAGGAGGACCTCGATCCAGCCCAGCCAGAGCATATATTGAGTCTCTGTTTCAGAAATGCCCAAGACAGAAAGTTGGCTCCCCAGAGCCAGGGAAAGGAAACAAACAGGGGTCATGGTGCCCCAAGGGGGTGGCTGACCTCAGTAGGGGTGGTTTGGGGGCAGCCACTCACCTGTACTTCTGGAAGAAGCTGCTGGAGGCTGTTCCAGGTGGGATGAGCAGTGATGGCAGTGGTGTTGTGGACAAATGGGCCCAAAGTAGAGAACCAGGTACAGGGAACAGGTTGGGGCTTTAATCGGGATGGCAGCTCGCCATTGCCTGATATTTGAAATCTCAAAACTTGGGCAAGGGAGAAAGTGGCTGGTTTGTGGGCAGGCTTCTCAATTTCCTACTATACTCCCAAGTCACCTTGAGTCTCTTCCTCACCGCTCAAACACCTCACCTTCCTCAACTGCTGGTAGTGGTGTAAACTAACATTGGGAATCCCAGTGCTACCAGGCAGCATGGAAGTGGGCGTGGCCACCATTCTTGTATCCCATTGGTCTGAAAGAACCATGAAAGAATGGGGGTGTGGCCAGAATCCTGTGATGCAAGCAGCATGGTCAGAGTCAAGAAGTTAGCATCTCCCCAGCCCTTTTCCCAGGGAAGAATGTCAATTCAGTTGGAGACAAGAGGGTGACCAGCTTTAACCGGATGGCTGCACAGATTATTGTGTATGTCTGTTTGTTGCCAGTCCTGGACCTTGAACTCAGGATCTGAGCACAGTCTGTGAGCTACTTTTGCTCAAGGCTGGCCCTCCAAACTGGAGCCATGGCGCTTCTGGCTTTGTTGTCACTGAAGTTGGAAAGGGGTATCAAGGACTTTCCTGCCTAGGATGACTTCAACCATGGTCCTCCAATCACAGCCTTGTAAGTATCAAGGAGGACTGCTGAGAGCCACAGGTGCCTGCTTAATCATTGGTCTTGCTGATGTTCTTGGACAGTCAGGTGAGTTCCCTATCCTTGGGTTTAAGTGGTGGGAGCTGTAGCCCACAGTTCAAATCCTGGTCCTGCCACCTCCAAATGGCGGGAGATCCTAAGAAACTTACTCCTATCCATATGATTACCAACGGAATGTGATGTGTGTCATGATTGAATGAGCAGTTCTTGAATGATTCCAGTATAAAATTATACACAATTTTATTATAGGACACTGATCAATGTTAGTTAATATTTTATTGAGCATTTAAACAATCACATTAATAAAATGGAGGCATAATGAAATAACTAAGAATTGGGTCTCACATACTAAAAAGGTGCCATTTTTCTGCCAGGACTGGTTTAGGAACTCAAGGTCTTTGTAACTCTGATGCACTATGTGGGAAGGGAAAGCTGGTTTCCTTGAAGTCAAGAAATTCAAGTCTGTTCCTTAGGCCTGAAATAGATCCCTACCACTAGAAAACATCTTATTCATGTACAATTTACATATATGATTTATATTTATAAACATATGTTGACTAGATTTCATTCAGTGCAGTAATTTTATTTTAAAACAGGTGCGACAACTGTCTTCTCACATCAGGGTGAATTTTTGGCAGGGCTGCGACTCGAACTTGGGGCTTAAGAGGCCCAACTGCACAGTGGGTCCACGTGATCACACTAGACTGTGAGCCAGTAAGGAGTTGGGTTGTTCCCAGGAACTGAGATCGAGTCCTAGGGAGGCCAAAATAGTCCTCAATGCATCATTGAAACATAGGATGTATATTCACATCCGTGTGTGGACTGCATCATGCATTGAGTGTACTTATTGTCTTTAATTTGTATGCTATTCATAAATGTATTATGTATTTTCTTGAGTATATGATGACAGGTATAACTTGGCTGACATGTGTAACAACTAATTCCCATGACTTCAGGGTGGCCCATGCATTCGCCATCCTAGCTGGGACCCAGTACTTGCACAGGAAATGAAACAGGTGCAACGATTGGCTTCTGGCATCAAGATGAATCTTTTGGCAGGGCTGGGATCTGAACTCAGGCCTAGCAAGCACCATTGGTGAATGGTTCCACATTAGCACAACAGCCTGTTAGCAATTAAGGAGCTAGGCCTTCCCAGTACCTGAGTTTGAGCCCCCCTGGGGGGAGAGTGGCGAGCACAATAGTGACCCATTCATAAACTGAAGGTAGTATGCAAATAAGTATATATTTGTATAGAGTAGGATTGATTGATAGTGACCTGTGATGGAATCCAATCTTTGTGACTACTGATTCTTGGATCTTTCCTGATGCCTCCATTTCATGACTGTGATTATTATTGTCACGCTTCATCAACTCTCTTTTACAAATAATCTATACCACATGAGTCTTGCCTATCATTTCCTACTTGCATCATGCACGAAGTACTTATTCAAAGATGAGATCGATTTCATTCTATGACTCTTTTTAGGTCCAGAAATGAGTATCTCAGGATCTCCCGCCATTCCCTCTTCGTAGGGGGGCTGAATTCAAGCCTCATGCCTGGAAAAGGTACTCCTTATATACATTTTAACGATGGGATTTATACTTCCATACAGATGTTCAGTCCATATTGTGTTTGGTGTGGTTATTCATTTTATTTCTTGTTTTATTCATTTGTTTACCTTTTTTATTGACTCTGATGACACCTATACCATTTATTACATTGCTTACATCCTACCATATAGAATCTAGATTTTAGATGTGTTCTCCATCATGTCTGGCAGTGTGAGGATATGAACTCGGTGTCTAGCCGGCCCAATTCATGAATGGGTGAGTTTCAGCATGGAAACCTTTAGACAATATAGCTGTCAGGTGTTTGCCCAGCACTGAGATCAACCCCCAGGTTTGGCTAAAATAGCAATACATGAATAGGCAGATGGTAGTATACAAATAAATATATATTGGTAAAGAGTGCCAGAGCCGTCTATCTATGATTGAATGACAATTACTACTTTCCTCCCAATTCTTAGGTATTTACTATCCCAACATTGAAGGAATATTATTCTTTTCATGCTTAATAACATTAAGACCAATCAGCATTAGAGGAGTATTGCATCCAATTTTAGACAAGACCGATGCATGAACTACTCTTTTAATCAGTATCCCTATGCATAGGAATGAGTCGCTTGTGATCTCCTGCCATTGGTATCAGGACTGGGATTTTAACCCAGGGCATATGTTGACAGGTTGGCCTATGGATTCACTGATAGCCCACCAGCCATCAGCAAGGGCAGGTCAGGTCCACATTGCAGCCATATCATTCAGACCCAGGATGGTTACCGTCCAAAGAAAAAATCATAAAACCCCAGCCCTCTACAGCTTGCCACGTTTTGTGCTTTCTGGTTTTTTTTCTACCTGCAAGAACTCTGGGCCTAGGATCTCAGGGTCGGCTATGGGAGATCCAAGCTGAGGCAGAGTTTAAATGAACTGAGTTCAAGCCCCATGGTTGTAAAAAAATAAATAAATAAAGAAAAAACATTATTTAAGTAAATCAAAAAAATATATAAAGCTCCGTGGTTTGGAATTTCTGCCAGTTTTCTTTCCTAGCGTGGGATTTGAACTCAGGGTCTAGGTAAACTTGTAGCAATGTGAGGGAAGAGTTGCCACTGCTTGAGTTCAAACCCAGTGCCAACCAAAAGTGAAAAACTAAGTCACTGACCTCGGCAGGGTGAAGTAGTTGTGGAAATGGGAGGCAAGGGATGGTATGGAGAAAACAAAGGAGGAGTCAACAATGCCTGTAACTGTAACCCCTCTGTAAAACGTTTTTGCAATAAAAAAATACAAAAAAGAGAAACAATATAGTTCTCAGAGAAGCACTTTAGAGGTAAGGAAAGGATGTCTGAATAGCTGTACAAAATTCTACACTGCTTTTTTTAAATGTTCATTATGGAACTGAGTAAACATGATTGCTTCCATTAAAAAAAAGTAAGTCACTGTCGAAACTGGGGCCAGTATTTCTGCCATTGCTAGGATTTGAGCTCACCATCCAGGTAACTCTTACACTATGGTGAAGGCGAAGCTCACTGTCTTTGAGGAAAAGAAATTCAGGCTAGAGTTCCCAGGGCGTGAATGAAAGCCCTGCAATTGAAAAAATATTTCTATACATGTGTAGCATATGATATACACTTATGTATGTTAATTTCATATTATGATTTTATTATTGATTTTGTATTTTATTTTTCTTTGATTCATTCATATAATATGCTAAATACAATAATTGTATTTAGCATATTATACACATACTATTTATTACATTTTGCACACTTATAATAAAATTCTATGCAACAATTTAGGACATTGACTCATTTTTCATTAATATTTTATTAAGTGTTGAAACATAATACATAATTAAATGGATGCATTTGTTACAGTCTTCACATGTTTAGAGTCTTTTCCAAGTATGAGCTTTGTCCAATCTTTGGACTTCTTCCTATTGGGATTTCATTAGTTAATTTATAGTCAGAAACCTTTTCCTTAGGATAGGCAAGTGAGGGATAAAATTGAAAGGATGGAGCTAGAAATGTGGCTTAGTGGTAAAGAGCTGGCTTAGCATGCATGAATGCCAGGGTTTAAATCCACAGTGCCACAAACTCAGAAAAAGGTAGAAACTGTGGAGTGGCTCAAGTGGCTAGCCTTGAGAAAAAGGAGCTCAGAGAGAGTACCTAGGCCCTAAGATCAAGCCCCAGGACTATCAAAAACATTATACCAGATGCCAGTGTCTCACACATGGAACTCTGGCTTCTCAGGAGGCTGAGAGCTGAAGACCAGAGTTCAAAGACAGCCTAGCCAAGGAAACCCTGTTAGACTCTTATCTCCAGTGAACCAACCAAAGACCCCATGTGGTGCTATAACTCACGTGGTAGAGTGTTTGTCTTGACCTCAGGGGCTAAGGGACAGTGCCCAGGCTTGAGTTCAAGACAAACTATTGGGAAAAAAGTGAGGGTTAATCCAGGTACTTTTCCTATTTGCTAATTATGATCTCATAACACTGATGCATACCAGAATTGGAGTCAGAGATTAAGGTTCAAGTGTAACACATCCATATGCCCAGCCTCTCAGACTCTAGCATAGTAATCTTGTGTCCTACAGGGTTCTGAAAGGTCCAATGTTAAAAGGCTTAATATGCTCCCCAAGCCCATTGTGATAGCAGTTGACTTGTACTGTCAAGATCATTACAGCTCTGAGCCTAGCAGAGTAACAGTAGTTCAGGCCTGTCACCTAGCTCAGGAGACTGAGGACTGAGGATCACAAGGTGAAGCCAGCCAGGGCAGGAAAGTCTATGAGACTCTGACTTCCACTTCTGAAAGGTCAGATGTTCAAGAGCTTCCTGTGTTTCCCTTGGTGATGAGAAGTACTTGCAGTCTAAATGTTCTTAGAATTCTTGATCTATAGAAGCAGGAAAGAAACATTGACCCATCTTGGGTTCACATGAAGTTCTCAGGCTCCAAACCCTAGCCCCGTTAGCAGAAAGAACTCCAGTGTAACACTGTAATTGAAGGACAGAAAACAGTTTCAAAAGCCAGGCTAGGTGCAGAGACCAGGCCTACAGGATTCGGAGGCAGAATGTACACATTCAACAGAAAAGTGAGCAGCAAAACCACTTCATATATTCCAGGAAATGCCAGCAATGGGAGGAAACCTAAAACACTTGTTAGAGTTACACCAGTGTCAGGCTTTTCTCAGCCTCTTCAAACAATGACTAATTAACATTCTTCCCACAAGTGAAGGGAGAATCAGGCTATCATAGGTTACCAATAAAACCAGTTTAGTCGGGGAGAGGGGAGGAACAGAGTATAAAAACCCTGCTCTCTGGTCTTAGGGAGTGTGTTTTTGACTCTCCATCTGTCAGATTTGAAGGCCCTTCTTCTACCTCTGCCAGTCCTTTCTCCTTCCTTCATTCTCCACATAATTAATTCAAATCTCCAGACCAATTAGAGTCAGGGTTGTTTCTCTTCTTTCTCCAATCATCTGAGTTAGAACCTGGCTCTGCCCAATTGGTTCTGGTGCCCTTGCTGCCTGAAAGTGGGAAAGAGACAGTCTTCTTGCTCTCTGGTTGTGTGAAGGCAATGCTGGTGTCCTGTCACATTGCAGAAGGTCTAATGACTGGGAATTGTTCCCCTCTTTACTCCTGAAATCCAAGACCAGATTCATCTATCATCTATCTATCTATCTATCTATCTATCTATCTATCTATCTATCTATCTATCTATCTATCTATCTATCTATCTATCTATCTATCTATCTATCTATCTATCTATCTATCTATCTATCTATCTATCTTTCTTTCTTTCTTTCTTTCTTTCTTCCTTCCTTCCTTCCTTCCTTCCTTCTTTCCTTCCTTCCTTCCTTCCTTCCTTCCTTCCTTCCTTCCTTCCTTTCTTTCTCTCTCTCTCTTTCTTTCTTTCTTTCTTTCTTTCTTTCTTTCTTTCTTTCTTTCTTTCTTTCTTTCTTTCTTTCTCTCTTTCTTTCTTTCTCTCTCTCTCTTTCTCTTTCTTTCTTTCTTTTTTCTTTCTTTCTTTCTTTCTTTCTTTCTTTCTTTCTTTCTTTCTTTCTTTCTTTCTTTCTTTCTTTCTTTCTTTCTTTCTTTCTATCCTATGTCTGTCTATCTATCTATGCACCTACCTACCTACCATTCTACCTAGGTAGCTCTTTGCCAGTTCTTGGGTTGAACTCAAGGCCTGGGCACTGTGTGTAGCACTCTACTACTTGAGCCACAGCCCCAATTGTGGCTTATTCTGTATATGTGCTACCGAGGAATCATACCCAGGGCTTCTTGCATGCTAGACAAGCACTCTCTCAGCAATCCACATTCCCAGCTCCCTCATCTTTTCCTTAACGGTAGTTTTTTAGGAAAGTATGTTGCCATTTTATCTCCCCAAGTTTAATTTTCTGAATACTGGATACTTCTATGAAACCTGGTCTTCTTTTCCCCTGCCTAGTTTGTTATGGTTCCTACATTGGCCTCATAACAAAATGTAAATAAAGGCTCCTGAGAGCGTCAGTGTATCATATAAGGACACAGGCCTGGAACCCTGAAAGAGAAAAGCCATGGGCCTGAAATGAAGAGAATGAGCAGTATATGAAAGGAGAATATCTGAAATATAAATCAGTAAAAAAAAAAAAAAAAGGAGAAGCACTGCATAAGGTCTTTTTGCATTCACGGAGGTAATATACAGACATAAGTAGGTAGGGCACTGATACATAAAATTGGCCTTCTCTTTTTGAAAAATTTTTGTGGGCATCCCAGGGCTTAACCTCGGGGCCCAAAGCATTCCTCAGCTGTTTTCCCCAAAGCTGATGGTTTACCACCACCACAGCTCCACTTCCAGCCATCTGGTCATTAATTGGACATAAGCACCTCCCACTCCTGGTCTGGCCTGAGTCTCCTTCTTGGCTTTCTCTCTCAAAGCTGGATCTCTGCCCTCTGGACCACTGTTCCACTTCTGGTTTTCTGGTGGTTTATTGGAGATAAGAGTTTCACAGAATTCTTGCTCAGGCTGAATTTGAACGGCGATCTCCCAAACAGGATTCAAGCGGCTTTCCTCAGGGATACACCAAGGAGTCCCTCCACACAAACCCTTAGTCTAAATCTCGAGAGGCACTAGAGAAAAAGAGATACATGAAGATGCTTCTAGTGGGTTCTAGATACTTAAGGTTGTAGACACATAACACTCATAATTACTAGATCATTTTATAGACAAAAGGAGTAATGCAGACAGCATGAGGATCTTTCCAGCTTTTGGTCTTCTCATCTTGAGACAGCAAATTCACTGCATCTTAATGCTAAGTGACAGAATTGACATGTCCTGTGGATATTTGCTCCCAAATCCTGTGACACTCATTTCTCCCTTTTGGCTTCAAAAATGTGACCCAGAAGAGAAGATGAGGAGAAAAAATCCTTCTCAGGTAAAGCAGTTCTAAAGAACATTGGGTAGTTAATTTATAAATTCAAACCATTGGAATGACCCTGCTAAGGAGTCAGATTGCCCAGATTAAAAATGAAGAAGAATAGAAAGAAGGTGCCAGTGGCTTCTCACTGTAATCCCAGCTCTTCAGAGGGTGAGATGTAGAGAATCTGAATTTGATTCCAGCCAGATTAGGAAAGTCCATTAAACTTATTTCTAAGAGATCACAGAAAAACCCAGAAGTGGGGATGTGACTCAAGCTTAATGCACTACCCTTGAGCAAAATGAGCTCAGGGACAAGTTCTAGGCTCATAGTTCCACCCCAAGACCTGCCCCCTCAAAAAGAACCTATACTTCCATGTCTTTGGGTATGTATGGATGTATTCCTGTAGTTGAAGCTCCAGACTAGCTATGATGAACGGCACCAAACTAGGTAATGTGTATTATATAAAATGATTTCACAACAGAGACTGTTTTCATGATAGTGCATGTTCCGCGCCTCCCCTCACTGTTCCCAGTGTAACCTGAGGGTTTCTCTGCATCCCAGGCCTGCTGGAAGAAGTCTCTCTCATTGTTTGGACAGGAGACAAAAGGCCTCAGTCCTGTACAACTGTGTAGCAAACAACTCCGTCCTGGTCAGATAGTGAGGATGAGTGTGGGTGGGCTCTGAAGTTCAGGAGAAAAAGGTCTCTTTGTACCCCAAACTATCAATTTCCCCAGTGCTCTGGTTAGACAGGAAGCCTTCATATGTGCCACCTTCTGTGACAGGCCACGTCCTGTGCACTTATCCTGGTTTTGTGAGACTATATTCCAGTGTTCAGATACAGTGCTCAATATAATTCAAGAGTGCTTCTGGCAGACAAGTATGGCATTGAACTAATAAAATGTTTCATTGCCTGTGATGATGAGCCTATGATGCCTCTTCTAGGTTTCTGGAAGCTTGGGAAATCCAAGCACATATCTGGTATCACAAAGTTTCTTGTCATCTAGGGCTGGTGAACCTCATCAGGTTTTAAAACCTTTGACCTCTCCTAGTTGGGCCCTGGGTGGCTAGGTTTTGGGGTTGAACACAGGGCCTGGGTGCTGACCATGAGCTCAGTGCAGAAGCCCGGTGCTTTAACATTTTGTGCAACAGCATCACTTCTTTGTGTGTGTGTGTGTGTGTGTGTGTGTGTGTGTGTGTGTGTGTGTGCACACGTGGGAGAGGGCGCATAAGCACATACACGATTCTTGGAGGTTGAACTCAGGACCTGAGCACTGTACCTAGTTTCTCTTGTATAAGTATAGCCCTCTCCTACTTGAGCCACAGAGCCTGGGTACTGTCCTTGAGCTCTTCCGCTCAAATCTTCTGTTCTACCACTTGAGCCAAACGCCACTTCAGCTTTTCTGGTGGTCCATTGGAGCTAAGCGTCTCAAGGACTTTCCTGCCCACGCTGGATTTGAACCATGATCCTCAGATCTCATCTGACTGAATAGCTTGGATGACAGACATGAGTGACAAGCACCTAGCTTCCACTTCAGGTTTCTTAGTGGTGAATTGGAGATAATAGGCTCATGAGTCCTTTTGTGTCTGGGATAGTTTGGAACCCAGGTCCTCAGATCTCAGCTTCCTGAGAAGGCAGGATGAGAGACCTCAGCTATAGACCACTAGGGCTCTTGCCTCTCCATGTAATTAATATTATTGCTTTCATCCTTAATGAATTATTAATTAAATCAACCACTGTTCCGAAACTATTGCATCCATGTAATTAATACTATTCTTTGAATATGGCAAAAATATTCATTAAAATCCATTGGCCTCCTAAAATCACTCTATTTATATAGTAGTATTCAGAAACAACTTATTCAACCTTGCCATTAATAATCTTCTGTCGGTATTCCTATGAATAGGAAGGAGACTCTTAGGATCTCCTGCCTTTGGTAGGGGACACGACCGGGCTTCAAACACAGGGCCTTTGTTGCCATGTTGGCCTATGGCTTCCCTGATAGCCTGCCAGCCTTCAGCAATGCCAGGTTACCAACATTTTCCAACAGTGTCATTCAGACAGGATGGTCACTTTGCAAAGAAAACAAATGTAAAACCGGCAGCCATCTGCAAGATGCCAGTTTTTTTTTTTTCTATGTCGCATTAATTATTTTTTTTCTTGTCAGACTTTGGGGCCCAGGAACCCAGGTTCGGCTGTGGGTCCAGGGGTTACACCCCAGCCTAGAGTAATCAAAGCTGAGGCATAATTGCCACAACATGAGTTCAAGCCCTGTGCTTGACAAAATAAAAATACATACATACATACACAAACACATACATACATACATACATAAATACATACATACATACATACATACATACATACATATATACATTAAAAATATTTTAAAAATTATGAGGCTCCTTGGCTTGGAATTCATACCATTTTTTCTGCCACACCTGGGAATTGAACTCAAGGCCTGGGTAAATCTGCAGCACTGTGGGGGATGGGGAAGATCACCCTTCTGGAAGACAAGAAATTCAGGCCTGTTCCTGGGGCCTGAATTCAAGTCCTAGCACTCGAAAAATTAATATTTGTATATATTTTAAATACATGATTTATATTTACTTACACATGTTTACTGCATATTGCAGTTAGTGTATTCATTTTATTTTGTGTTTTATTTATTTATTATGGACTTTAGTGAGGATGACTATACTTATAACATTTTTTGCATCCTATTACATAAGACATAGATGTGCCTATGTATTCTACATCATTCGTGAGTCCCAGAAATTTCACCAATAAGGAAAACAAGTGGGACAATTGACTCTCCACCAGGATTAAGTTTTTGGCAGTTTTGTGACTTGAACTCAGGGCCTAGCAGGCCCACTTCATGAATGGGTAAATGTTAGCACACCAGTCTGATGCAAGAGAAGTTGGCGGGCAAATTTGAGGACCTGAGATCAAGCCCTAGGAATGGCCATTATAAAAACAGATGTTTAGATTGCAGTGTGTGTATGAGTGTGTGAGTGTGTGTGTGTGTGTGTGTGTGTGTGTGTGTGTGTGTGTGTGTATTTACAAATGTGTATGCATCTATAAATGTATACAGAGAGAGACAGGTAGACATTTATGTAGACTCTAATGTATAACCCTATATAAAGGGTGATGTCTATATCTTATTTCTATATATTATATTACTACCAATTATTTAGTATAAAATTATGCCTCCATTAATCAATTATAGAAGAAGACTTATAAAGTATTAATTAATGACCTATATTTATTGAATACAATCTTAAACTGGAATGACTAGCTAATTAGTAATTCAGTTAGTACATTTCAAACATTCTATTAGTGTTCCTATAGATAGAAATAAGTTTCCTAGGATCTTCAGCCATGTGTAGGTGGCAGTCCCAGGATTGAACTCCCAGGATTGAACTCAGGGCCTAGGTGTATATGTTGGGCTCAGGCTTCACTGAGACCCTTCCGCCTTCATCCATGCAAGCTCACGTACAATTTTCAAGCTGAGTCACTGACACCCAGTGTATTTTTGCCAGTATTTTTGCCAGTGCTGGGAGTTGAACTCCTGTCTTAGGATCCCTGGATTATCTGTGGGTGTAAAAGCTGCACCCCAGCCTAGGGTAATCATGGTTTAAGACACAATAAAATGCTTCCTTGAGCAAAAGGAGCTCAGTGTAAATGTCTAGGCTCACAGTTCAAGCTCAGGACATGCCAGGAAAAAAGAGCCAGTAACTCCATGTGTCTGTGTATGTATGCATGTATTTGTATCAGTGAACATCCGAGTCTCTATGAAGAAATGTACCCAGCTAGGAAATTTGCTTTGAATAGAATTATTTCATAGCACAATGAGTGCTTTCAAGACAGTGCATGTTCTGGGGCTCCCCTTATTGTTCCCAGTGTAGCATGAGGGGTTCTCCATACCCCAGCTGCTGGAGGAGGTCTGCCTCATTGTTGGAACAGGCAGACAAAAAGGCTCACTCCTGTATTGCTGTGTAACAAACAATTCATCTGGGCAAATTATTAAGGATGTGTGCAGGCAGGCTCTCAAGGTCAGGAGAAAAAGGCCTGGTACCCCAAGCTATCTCTCTCCCCAGTGCCCTCTATTTTTTGTTTTTGTTTTTTGTTCGGTCATGGTGCTTGAACTCTGGGCTTGGGTGCTGTCCCTGCACTCTTCAGCTCAAGGCGAGCGCTCTACCACTTGAGCTACAGAGCTACTTCCGGTTTTCTAGTGGTTTATTGGAGATAGGAGTCTCACAGTCTTTCCTGCCCAAACTGGCTTTGAACCATGATCCTCAGATCTCAGCCTCCTGAGTAGCTAGGATTAGAAGTGTGAGCCCAGTGAGCCCAGCGTCCAGCCCAATGCCCTGTTTTGAAAGGAAGCCTTCATTTGTGCAACCTCCCATGGCAGGCCAAATTCCTGTACTCATCCTGTCATTGTAAGATTGTGTTGAACCAAACTGTTAACATTAATTCAAGAGTCCTTCTGGCAGATAATTAGAGAGCTGAACCTAATGAAATGATTCATTATTGGCAATGGTGCTTCCGTGTGTGTGTGTGTGTGTGTGTGTGTGTGTGTGTGTGTGTGTGTGTGTGTGTGTGTGTGTGTGTGTGTGTGTGTATGTATGTGTGTGTGTGAGAGAGTGTTTGTGTGTGTATGTGTGTGCATACACTATTACTGGTCCTTGAACTCAGGACCAACCACTCTACCTGAGTTTCTCCTGGACAAGGACAGCACTCTACCACTTGAGTAACACAGCCACTTCAGCCTTTTTTTCTAGGAATGTGGATCAAATCCATGGTTTCACACATGTAAAGCAGCCTACCCTTAAGAAACAATCCCTCTCCACTTCAGGTTTCTTTCTTTTCTTGTAAGTTGGAGGAGTTCAAGTCTGGGCCTGGGTGTTGTCACTGAGCTCTTCAGCTCTAGTCTAGTGCACTGCAACTTGAGCTACAGCACCCCTTTAGGCTTTCTGATGGTTTATTTTATATAACCATCTCAAGGAATTTCCTGCCCAGGCTGGATTTTGTCCGTGATCTGGGATAATTTTTTTTAACTCCATAATTCAGTGACTTAATTTCGAGAGCAGAAATTAACAAACTTTTTGAAAATTTCATTAGAATATTTTAAAATCACTTTCAAAAGTATTTTTAAAAGGTACTTTAAAAGTCCTTAGATAGAGATGCGCTCATTTCCAGATACAAACATCTCTCTGGCATCATTACATCAAGACTAAAGGAGCTTCAGAGCCACTCAACCACCAAGGGGAAAAGGTACCAAGATCCTCAGCTTCCTGAGCAGGCAGGATGATAGATCTCAGCTAAAGAGACCTAAGCTGTGACACTTTGCTGCAAGGGGGTCCTTGGCTCCACATAGTAGAATGTTAGCCATGAACCCAAGAAGAAATTCAACACTTAGTCTCTGAGTTCAAGGTTCATTATATAGAAAACTAAACCAAAACAATTGTCTACAGGAGACAAGTCACTAGAACTCAGAATATACATAAATTTGGCCCTGCCTTGGGGACATATCTGAGCCTCAACTTTCTCATCTGCACTATCATCTTACTTGTGTAGATCTTATAAGGACCAGATGAAAGAATACAACTCATGAAGGACTCAGCACATAGCACCCTGTGAATGACTCAGCACACAATACCCCATGAACAACCCAGTACCCCGTGAAGGATTCAACACCCAACACCCCAGGAAGAACTCATAACATACCTGTATCCCACAAACTGTCATTAGATTTAGGGTGCTTATCACCATTCTTTCACAAACTGCACAAGTTCACATCTAACAGTTTAGAGGGGTGTTTTTTTTGTGGGGAGGGCCATCAGCCTAGGAGATTTCGCTCATAGGTTGGAGGTACTGTCCTAAGACCTTTTCCTCAAGGCTAGAGCTCTACCACTTTGAGGCACAGCTCAGAGTCTAGCAGATTTCCTGGCAGGGCTGAGTTTTCAACCCACCAGTGTCTGATCTCACCCTCTGATCAGCTGGGGGTGAGCTAACAGTGTCTGGTTCCATGATGCTGGGTTGCAGCTGTTGACCTCTGGCTTAGTCAATTTAGATGGCAGCCATCAGCTTCAGACTACCAGCTTGATCTGTAAGGATGTATTTGAAATCCTGGCCTTCTATTCTTGCAATTAGAACATTCTAACTTGTTTCTGGTGCCAGTCCTGGGGCTTGAGTAAAGGCCTAGACACAGTCCCTAAGCTTTCATCCTCAAAGCCAGTGCCCAACTGGTTGAGAAACAGCAATACTTTCTGGCTTTTCCTGTGCCTGTGATAGTGTGGAATTGAACCCAGGGCTTCATACATACTAGGCGAGCACTCTACTACTGAGGCCCAGGAATGACAAGTGTAGAAATATATATGTAGATTGTTACATATATACATATATATATGTATATATGTATGTATGTATATATATATGTATGTATGTATAAAACAAGACAGAGATGTCTGTATTTTATTTAATTATATATACGATATTACTACCAATTATTGATAAATTATCCCTTAATTTATTTAAGTATTATGGTTGAATACATAGCAAAGTATTAATTGTAAATTAGTCAATGTACTATAATTATTGTGTATAATTTTATAATGTAATCATACACTACTAATGTAATTGTTACTTTACTACATTCCATTCATATGGATGTATATCTGAATGCGTTTCTTAGGATCTCCCACCGTTGATAAGGTGGCAGTCCTGGGATTCGCACGCTGGGCCTAGGTTGCTGGTTTTGGCTATGGCTTCCCTGATAGCCCACCAAAGTTCAACAGTGCAAGGTCATGTACACTTTACGGTCCCTGATATTTAGACCCAGGATAGTTGTAAAGGAAAAAACAATGTAAAACTGCCTTCTGGAACTTCCCAGTTTTATACTTCTACTTTTTTTTCCTGGCACTATTTTTTTCTTTCTTTTTTGTCGGTTTGGAGCCAGTACTCTGGGTCTGGGTGCTGGCCCCGAATTCTTCAGCTCAAGGCTATCGCTCTATCACTTGAGCCATAACACTACTTTCTGCTTTTTTCTGCTTCTGTGGTGCTGAGGAATCGAACCCAGGGTCTTATGCATGCAAGGCAAGCAATCTATAACTGAGCCACCTTCCCAGCACTTCTCCGTTTTTTTTTTTTTTTGCCAGTCCCAAAATTTGAACTCGGGTCCTAGGATCTCAGGATGGGCTGTGGGTCTGGAGGCTGCACCCCAGTCTAGGGTGATCAAAGCTGAGGCAGAGTTGCCAAGAGCTGAGTTCAAGCCCTAATCCTGACCAAATGAAATTAAGGCCCTTGCTTGGAATTTTCATCATTTTTCTGGCAGGCCTGGGATTTGAATTCAGGGTCTAGGTAACTCTGTGGCACTGTGGGTCAGAGGAAGCTCACCATCATTGAAGACAAGAATTTCAGCCCAGTTTCCAGGGTCCAAATTCAAACTCCAGCACTGATAAAAATAATATTCATATATGAGATCTATTTACATACATGGGGTTACTCCATATGGCATTTATTATCCTTATGTTTTATTTTAGTTTATTACATATATACCATTTATTATATTTATTACATATTATCACATGGATATATTTGCATATGGATTATACATCATACTAAGACCCAGGACTTTCACAGAGAAGGAAAAAGTATGTGTCAAAATTGGCTTCTGACTCCACATATAAAATTTTGGCCATGCTGGGATTTGAACTCACAGCCCACCATGACAAACTTATGAATGGGTCAGTTGTATTACAAAAGCCTTTGGCAAACTGAGCTACCAGACAGTTCTGAGAACATGGGAACAAGCCATAATTGTGACTGATATATATAGATATAGATGTAGATGTAGGTATAGATATAGATAGATAAATAGATAGATGTGTAGTTTGCAATATATATAAGAGAGAGACAATGTGAGGATATTAAATTATATATATTGTGATTTATTATTAAATTATGCCTCCATTTAATGAAGTATCATGGTTGAATATTTATTAAAGCATTAATGTAAAAGTAGTCAGTATTCTTTAATTGGGATAATCATACCATGGTGCTAGAATGGAAGACATAATCCACTACTTTTTATATATCCATATGAATTGAATGTAGTAAAGTAACAATTACATTAGTAGTGTATGATTACATTATAAAATTATACACAATAATTATAATACATTGACTAATTTGCAATTAATACTTTGTTATGTATTCAACCATAATACTTAAATAAAGTAAAGGATTATTTATCAATAATTGGTAGTAATATCGTATATATAATTAAATAATATACATGAACTAACTGCAAATTTAATTGTTATTTTTATAACATTCCATTAAGCATTCACATGAATAGGAAAGCTTTTCTCAAGATCTCCCTCCATGTGTAGGTGGGAGTCCTGGCATTTGAACTCCAGGCCTGGGTAGTTTACTTCGAAATGCAAACCATTAGAATGACACTGTGAAGATTTCATTTTGTCACAATGAAAAAAAGAACAAGAAGAAAAGAAAGCCAGGTGTCAGAGGTTCCTGCCTGTAATCCTAGTTCTTCAGGAGTCTGAGAGGTAGAGAATGCCAGTTTTGAATTCAGCCAGGACAGGAGAGTCTACAGCAGTCTTACTTCTGAGGGATCACAGGAATAAAAGATCGCCATGAATGGGGTTGTGGCTAAAGAGCAGAGAGCTACCCTTGAGCCAAATGAGCTCAGAGACAGTGCTTAGGCTCATAATACAACCCCCGGACCTGCCAAAACAAAAAACAAAAACACAAGTAACTCCATGTCTCCCCTTGTATGTATGCATGCATTTCTATCTGTGAATGTCCAGAGTCCCTATGATGAAAGGCACCCAGCTAGGAAATTTGCTTTAAATAGAATGATTTCATAGCACAGAGAGTGTTTACAAGACAGTGCATGTTCCGGGGCTCTCCTCACTGTTCCCAGAGTAGCCTGAGGTTTTCTCCACACTCCAGGCTGCTGGAGAAAGTCTGCTTCATTGTTGGAACAGGCAAACAAAAGGCCTCACTCCTGTACAGCTGTGTAACAAACAACTCCATTCAGGACAATTAGTGAAGAGGAGGGTGGGCAGGCTCTGAACGCTAGGAGAAAAAGTCCTCTTTGTACCCCAAGCTATCACTCTCCCCAGTGCTTTGTTTTGACAGGAAGCCTTCATTTGTGCCACCTCCCGTGGAAGGCCAACTTCCCTGTACTTATCCTGTCTTTGTTATACTATGATCCAGTGTTGAAATAACCTACTACAATTAATTCAAGGGTCCTTCTGGCAGACAATAAGAGAGCTGAACCTAATAAAATGATTCATTATTGGGAACAGTGCCTTCCTAGATTTCTGGAAGCTTGCTAAATCCAAGCATATGTCTAATATCACAATGCTTCATGTTATTTAGGGCTGTTGAAGCTCATCAGGTTTTGAAACCTTTGACCTCTCCTAAAGGGGCCCTGGGTAGCTAGGTTTTGGGGTTGAATACGGGGCCTGGGTGCTGACCATGAGCTCAGAATTTTACCATTTGGTTTCAGAGCTTCAATTCTGGTATCTGTGTGATTGTGCATGTGTGTGTGTGTGTGTGTGTGTGTGTGTGTGTGTGTGTGTGTGTGTATGTTCATGTGTGTGTATGCATACACTTTTCCTCGAGCTTGAACTCATGACCTGAACACTGTACCTTAGTTTCTCCTGTACAAGGATAGCACTCTACCACTTGAGCCGCACAGCTAATTCAGGTTTTTTTTTTAGTGATGTTTTACTAAGGAATCAAACCCAGGGATTCATACCTGCAAAGCACTCTACCCCTAAGACACAGTCCCATCGCTGCACTTCAAGTTTCTTTCTTTCTTTTCTTGAAAGTTGGAGGAATTGAAGTCTAGGCCTGGGAGCTGTCCTTGAGCTCTTCAGTTAAAGCCAACCACCCTACCACTTGAGCTACAGCACCCCTGCATGATTTTGGTAGTTCACTGGAGAGAAGCCTCTCAAGTAATTTCCTCCCAGCCTGGCTTTGGACTGTGATCCTCAGCTCTCAGGCTACAGAGTGGCTAAGATGACAGGTGCAAGTCACCAGCGCCCAGCTTCCACTTCAAATTTCTAAATGGTGAATAGGAGACAATAGACTTATGGGACCTTTTGTGTCTGGGATAGTTTGGAATGGAGATCATCATATCTAAGCTTCCTGAGTAGGAAGGATGACAGACTTCAGCTACAGATACCTAGACTATAACACTCTGTTGCAAGGTGGTTCTTGGCTCCACGTGGTAAGGTGCTAGCCATGAGCCCAACAGGGAATGGTCAGTGGCTAGGCCCTGAGTTCAAGGTTAATGACTGAGAAAAATAAACCAAAACAATTATCTGCAGGAGACAACTCACTAGAGTTAGGTACATACATAATTTTGGCTCTGACATGGGGACATATCTGAGCCTCAAGTTTCTCATCTACAAAATCATCTTACTTGTGGAGCTCTTATAAGAAACAGATGAAAAAACGCACCCTGTGAAGGACTCAGCACACAACACCTCCTGAAGGACTCATCACATAGCTGTATCCCACACACTGTCATTAGAATTAGGGTGCTTTCATCAGTATTATCATTCTTTCAGAAACACATCCTAAGCCACACAAAGTTCACATCTAATGATTTAGAGGGGTGGCTTTTTGGGGGGAAGGTGGAGTCAGACACGGGGATTGCACGGGGATTGTGGGTACTCTCCTAAGATAGTTTGCTCAAGGTTAATTAGAGCTCTACCACTTTGAGCCACAGCTCAGAGTTTCGCAGACTTCCTGCCAGGGCGGGTTTTAAACCCACTAATGTCAGATCTTAGCCTCCAAGTATATTGGATGACAAGGGTGAGCAAGCCAGCAGCATCTGGTTCTGTGGAGCTGGGTTTCAGCAGTTTACTTCTGGCTAAGTCAGGTTAGATGGCAGCTGTCAGCACCAGACTCAAGGCTTGCTCTGTGATGAGGTATTTGCAGTGCTATCCTTATATAGTTTCAGTCAGAACATTCCATCTTTTTTTGGTGCCATTCCTGAGTCTTGAGTAAGAGACTAGACACAGTCCCTAAGCTTTCATGCTCAAAGCTAGTGCTCAGCTGCTTGAGCGACAGCACAACTTCTGGATTTCTGTGTGCACATGGTAGTGAGGAATCCAGGGCTTTGTACATACTAGGCAAGCACTCTACAACTGAGCCCCAGGAGTGACAAGTGTATAAACAGATAAATTTGTAGATTCGTAGATAAACAGACAGACAGACAGACAGACAGATAGACAGACAGACAGACAGATAGATGGATAGATACATAAAACAAGAGAGAGATGTCTGTATAGTATGAAATTCATATACCATATTACTCACCATTTTGGCAATTAAATTATTCCTTCCTTTTCAAAGTATCATGATTGAATACATAATAAAGTACTAAGTGAAAATTAGTCAATGTAGTATAATTGTTGTGTATAATTTTATAATATAATCATGCACTACTAATTTAATTGTTACATTTATAACATTCCATTTGTATGGATTTATATGGGAATGGGTTTCTTAGAATCTCGTCATTCATTAGAGGCAATCTCGGGATTCGACCTCCAGACCTAAGTTGCCAGTTTTGGCAATGGCTTCCTTAATAGCCCGCCAAACATCAGCAATGCTAGGTTATATTCACTTTCTGGGCCTTGTCATTTGCACTCAGGAAGGTCACAATACAAAGGAAAACAAAAGTAAAACCACCTTCTTGAACTTCTCAGTTTTATGCTTCTACTTTTTATTTTTTGCCCAGGCCCAAGATTTGAAATCAGGTCCTGGGATATAAGTGTCAACTGTGGCAAAGATGCCAAGACCTGAGTGCAAGCCCTGTGCTCGGCTAATAATAATAATAATAATAATAATAATAATAATAATAATAATAATAATAACAATAATGCCATCGTTTGGAATTTGCACCATTTTTCAGGAAGCCTTGTATTTGAACTCAGGTTCTGGATAACTCTGTGGCACTGTGGGTGAAGAGGAAAGGATCACTGTCCTTGAATACAAGAAATTCAGATCGGTACCCAGGTCTTGAATTGAAGCCCCAGCACTGGAAAAAGTAATATTAATATATAAGATCTATTTACATATATAGGTATACTGCATATGTTGTTTATTACTCATATATTTAGTATTATTACATATATATGTTTCTTTTATTACATCACATCACATAGGATATAATTGCATATAGATTATACATCATACTGAGACCCAGGACTTTCACAGTGAAGGAAATAATGTGTCAAGATTGGCTTCTGACTCCAGGAATAAATTTTTGGCCATGCTGGGATTTCAACTCATGGCCTAAAATTGCCAATCCAAAAATGGGGTCAGAATCTTAGCACACCAGCCTCTGGCAAAATGAACTACCAGGAAGTTCTGAGAACCTGTGAACAATCCACAGGTGTTCCCAATTGTATATATATGCAGAGAGAAACAGGGAATGTGAGGATATTAAATTGTGTGTATATATATATATATATATATATATATATATATATATATATATACACATATATATATAATACCAATTATTAGTTATTAAATTATGCCTCCATGTAATACTTAGAAAAGCATTAATTAAAAATTAGTCAATATCCTTCCATTAGGGGAATCATACCATGGAGCTAGAATGGAAGATATAAATCCAATAATTTTTGTGTGGCATTCTAAAATAGAATTAACTTAAAATTTATTTATTACTTGTATAACATTCCATTAGCATTCACATGAACAGGAATAAGTTTTGCAGAATCTCCTTCCATTTGTGGGTGGCAGTCCTGGAATTCGAACTGCAGGCCTGGGTACTTTACTTAGGGTGCAAACCATTGGAATGACACAATGAAGATTTCAGATTGTTACAATTACAAAAAAGAACAACAAGAAGAAACAAAACCCAGGAGCCAGGGGCTCTTGCCTGTAATCCTAGCTCCTCAGGAGGCTTTGATGTAGAGAATGCCAATTCGAATTCAGCCAGGGCAGGAAAGTCCGTGACACTCTTATTTCTAAGAGATCACAGGAAAGGAAAATATGAATGGGGCTGTGGCTCAAGGGCAGAGCACTACACTTGAGCAAAAGGAGCTCAGGGACAGGGCCTAAGCTCTTAGTACCAACCCAGAACTGCCCCTTCCCCCCAAAAAGGAGGCAATAACTCCATGTTTCTGTGTATGGATGATGATATATGGATAAGGGATATTCAGCAGGTTGCACTTGCCCAGCCACCAACCTGGGCAAACAGGGAAAATCCCTCAGTGAGTACTAAGTCTGAGCCAGCAGCTTGAACAAAGCATCCTTCTCTGCCATTTAATAACTGAAATCTTATGTTCTGGCTGAGGTGTCACATCAGGACACATAGCAGACAGTCATTGCCTCCAAGGAGACCACAGTTCCTAGATTGTAGGAGTTGTCGAAGGTTCTGGCTCCATATTCTCTATCCCTCTGTAGGATGTGAGCCTAGACCTCTGGGGCCTGGTGGCTATCACTAATTAATCATTCCTCATTGCTAAGTCATAGGCTGGTCCCAAATCTTGGCAAAGATATGAAATAGTAAGCTATTTCTATGCTAAAAGAGGTATGCCAATAAATCCCACTCTCATAACACCCGTTAGAAGTGAGCTTTGGGCTGCAAATGTGGCTTTGTGGTAGAGTGTTTACCTAGTATGCACTATGTCCTGGGTTCGATTCCTCAGTACCACAGAAAGAGAAAAAGCCAAAAGTGGCACTGTGACTTAATTGATAGAGTGCTAGCCTTGAGCAAATAAGCTCAGGAACATGCACAGAACCTTAGTTCAAGCCCCAAGACTGTCAAAAAAATGAGCCTGGTGAGACATATTTTTCTGGGACTCAGAGGAGAGCCGAGGATATAGGTAAGCAGTAGGGTAGAGGGCAGGTGCTGCTGGCTCACCCCTGTAAGCTACTCAGGAGGCTGAGATCTGAGGATCCCCATTGCAAGCAAGAAAGTCTATATGAGACACTATTCTCCAATTAAAAACACAAGACGCCAGAAGTAGAGCTGTGGTTCAAGTAGTAGAGGGCTACACTTGAACACAAAAGCTCATGGATAGGATAGCATCCAGGCCATGAATTCAAACCCCAGGACTAGCACACACACACACACACACACACACACACACACACACACACACACACACCATGATAGAGCATTTGCCAGTCAGCCTGCACAAGTTCCATTTAAAAAGAGGGAGAAGGGAAGGAAAGACATGCTCCAGGAGGTGATATAACCAGGGCCAAAATTCCACAGGACTTCTAAGATGTGGATACAGGACAGAGAACCTCAGGCAGAAGTTACAGCATGGGCAAAGGTCCTGAGCTATGCTGTAGAGCAGGTGGTATGGGTGGAATGAAGGTTCTGTGGCTACAGAAAAGTCTGGCAGGACATTGTATGCTGGGTCAACGTTTGTACTTGAGTCAGAGGGCAGAGGGTGGGGTCCCAGAATTAGGCCCAGGGGGAAGATCAACTTGACTTTTCACCATGGACCTCAGCCATTTCCTGTGGCTAGAAGCCTATTTTTTACAGCTCCTGACTCTCAGACCTCCTTTGTATGGAGGAGTCCGGGCAAACGCAGGGAAGGAACATTGCTTAAGAAAAGGTTCTAGCCCAATGCGAGCAGTGGCTCAACCCCTGTAAATCCTAACTACTCAGGAAACTGAATTCAGAGATCATGGGTCAAGCCAGCTCAGGGGAGGAAAGTTAGTGAAACTCTTCTTGCTGATTAACTACCAAAAGCCAGAAGTGGGGCTGTGGGTCAAGTGGTAGAGTGCTAAGTGCTAACTTTGACGGAAAATTTAAGAGACCAGAGCCCAGAATCTGAGTTCAAGCCCCAGTACTGGCACGAAAAAATAAAGAAAAGCTTTCAGGAGTTCCTAGTATATTGTGGTGAAAGGCCAGATTAGCCAGGCACTGGTGACTTATGCCTGTCTTCCTAGCTCCTCAGGAGGCTGAGATGTGAGGATTGCGGTTCCAAGCCAGCCCGGGGAGGAAATTCTTGGAGACTCTGACCTCCAAGGAACCTCCAGAAAACCAGAAGGGCTCTGTAGCTCAAGTGGTAAGCTGAAAAGCTGGGGGAGAGCGTCCAGGCCCAGAGTTCAGACCCCATGACCAACCCTTGGCCTGCTTGAACCTCACTCTGTGGCTCTAGGCAGAGTAATTTCCAGTGGGCCACTGAGGGTCTCCCAATGTCTAGGTGTCCTACAAGTCTTGAGAGCAGTCTGTTTGGAGGCCATTGCCTACAGAGCGGGCCACAGTACCAGAGAAGGCTAGAGTCTTGGGGCATGGAGAACATCAGAATGGCATGTCATGGGTGCAATGTGGATCTGAGCAATAGTAAATTGACCTCTTAGACCATGATTTTTGGCCAGGAGGGGCAAGAGCTGCAACATGTCACACCAGGTAATGCCCGCTCTTGGCCTAGGGTAGAACAGATCTGCTCTGGCATCAGCACTCAGGGTGAGCAAAAGTCAGCTTGGCCATGGTCACTTCCACCAATTGAACTCTAGAGGATTATGGCAAGGGGCCGCATGTCCCCCATCTGGCCACCAGGGAGGAGGAGTCTCCCTCCATAAGGATTGTCCCTGTGAGTTGTGTTTACTCTTGCTTCCCTGGGGCCACTATCATGCTTCAAAGCCTTCCTGGACAGGAAAGTCCTTGAGACTCTTACCTATAATTAACCATCAAAAAGCAAGTGGGGCTGTGGCTCAAGTGGCAGAGCACTAGCCTTGAGCAAGAAAACTCAGGGCTAGAGCCTAGGCCCTGAGTTCACACACACACACACACACACACACACACACACACACACACACACACACACACACACACACACACACCATATGCATGCAAAATCAGAGATTTCGACACTGCTATCTTTGGATATTCTGTACCTTTTCCCCACTAAGCCTGATGGCTGTTGGCCTAGGTGTTTGATGCATCCAACACCACTTGGCATCTTTAATTTTGGGGAACAGGATGGCTAAAAGGACAGTCTTCCCCCATCCCAGCTCCTTGATTGGGTCATGGTCTATCCAGGCCCTTTTTGGCTCCTTTTACAGACTTGCCAAGATGCCTTCAAAAGGCATCACATGCTGGGCACTGGTGGGTCATACCTGTCACCTGAGATACTCAGGAAGCTGAGATCTGGAGGATCATGGTGCCAAGACAGCCTGGGCAGGAAAGTGTGTGAGACTCTTATCCTTGATGAATCATCAGAAAACAAGAAGAGTCCCTGTGGCTCAAGTGATAGAGTGCCAGCCTTGAGAAAAAGAGCTCAGGGACAGCGCTCAGGGACAACAACAAGGAAAGCCATTGCATGTTGGCTTTGGGATTGGCATGGGCCACATATAATTGAAATTTTCAAGTGCTCCAAGACAAAGCAGTACCTCCTTTAGTACCATGCTCCTCCATCTTGTCTCACACTGGCCTTGGCCCTGCTTTGGGTCAGCATGGCTTTGGCTTGATGGGAGGGCTCCAAGGAGGAAGATCCCAGATCAATTGCCCCAGCTCCTTCCCCCTGCTCACCCTGCTGCTTTTGCCCTTTACCATAGACCTTCTTCCTGGAATCTATGCATGAGGTCATCACTGCCACCATTGTGGTGAGTGGTGGGTCCAGCCTAACTCGGGGCAGTCAGAGGTGGAACTCAGTCTGGGACTAGGAGCTTCTACCCTGTGTGTGGGCTAAGGACAAGGCTGACCTTTATTTCATCCTGAGCATTGAAGTGATATGGAGACAGTGTAGACTCCATATTGAATCAGGTAATATTGGAGTCTAGAGGACCACTTGTGTGTGGTAAGCTGTGGGGCTCAGGGGACTATTCTTCTTGGTACTCCTCTCTTGGGACTCCTTCTCCCTCTCTCATCCCTAAATGGTAGAAGAGATACTTCAACTAAGGGGGTCAAAAAGGGGGCACGAGAGTATTTCTCTGTGAACCATACTTGTGCTTCATATTCATCCTAGCCTCTACTTCCTATTTATTTGAGGAATGGCCATATGGTTTTGGGAGGGGGGAGAATCATCCTAGCTGAGAATGTGGCTCAGTGGTAGAGTGGTTGCCTAGCATGCCTAACACCCTTGGTTCAATTCCACACAGAAAAAGCTGGAAGGGGAGGTGGGGCTCAATGGGTAGAGTGCCAGCTTTGATCAAAAAGAGCTCAGGGAGAGTAGCCAGGCCCTAAGTTCAAGCCCCAGGACTGGAAGAACAAACCTTTGTTGTAGGATTTTCTTCCCCTTGAAAACAATTTATTGTTTGGGATAAGCATAACATGGGTCTCTTCCCTGGCCACCAATGGGCCATTAGATGTCCCTTGAATTTGAGCCGTTTCCCGGCAGCCTCTGCCCTACCTGACCCGAAGTTTACCTTTCCCATCTCACAGCAGATGGAGGCCTGAGAGAAGGCCACCTGGCCAACCAATTCTGGTGGCTGCATTGGCTTTGGAGAGTCAGTATTTCACATAGAGAGTCATCATCCATATCAGTCTACAGAAGAATGGGAGAGAGTGCTCCTTGCCCGAGTCTACGAGCTCTAGGCTGCTCTGGGTGTGGGTCATCTGCTCTAGAATGTGCTCTGTGGGGGAGTCATCTACGAGGTCGTGAACCCCGATCACTACTCTGGCAGTGTCCAAGTTGTCTTAATGTTGCAATTCTTCAAAACCTTTGTGTTCCTCACTCATTTCGCCCACCCTGGAGCCTGAGGCATTAGGAGAAGTGAGGGGGGGTGCTCTGCCTGTGCCGGCATATGGAGCCCGCTGTCCACTCCTTCCCCTGCGAGGAGTAACAGCAGCTCCTGCAGCTCTCTCTTCTTCTCCATCTTCTCCTGGGTGAGCCGGCACACACACTTGGCTTTCTCTTGACACAGCTCATCCAGGACGAACATTTGCTCCTTACATGCGACAAGGGACTCCTTGACAGTGTGGATGTGTGCCAACAGCTGGCTGCTTCGATTTTGGAATTCATCTGCTGGACTATGGATATCCACTTCATCATATAAGTCATGGATGAAGCAGATTTTCTTCTCAGACACCCATCCCCAAGCCTGCTGTGGTGGCAGCTCACAGGGTGGGGGTGCCTGTGCCTCCAGCTCTGTCTGACACTGAGCTGCCAGGTTGGCCATGCAACTGCACTGGGGTCACTGCTACTGCAGCAGGAGTTTCCCCCTGTGGATCTCAGCCTCTGAGAGCGCTTGCAGACCCACATCCTTGTAGATCTGGGTCATGTCTCCAACCTCTGCGATGCTCACTTTGTGGAGGAGTCACCTCCTCAACTTTTGCTTCTCCAGGGCTCAAAACTTACCCTCCCCAGTGAAAGCCATGATCAGGTGGGCCTGCAGGCGCTCCTCCTGTGGTATGGTCACTTCTAGGCACTTGGGAGTATCCTGCTACTTTGGGGGCACCACCTGGTACCCCCAGTTGGTCGGCCCTGCACTTGCTTCAGCTGCTCTAGCACCTGGGTCTGCCTCTGCAAGTGCTGCTGCAAGGCCTCCTTCTTTGAGTTCAGCTGCTCTTTGGAGGCAATGTGTTGCTCACAGGTGGCTCTGAGCTCCAGAATGCTGGTGAGCTCCTCCTTCTTATACCTCACCTTGTGGAGAGCATCCCACAGGAGGGCCAGCTCTATCTATGGGTCACACACACATGAGCATCATAGGGTCTTGGGGATCTACTGCAAATCCTAGGCCTTCTCATCCAGTCTCCATAGTTACTCCCGCTGCTCCACATTCTGGAGACCGAGCCTCTGGATTTCCTGGACCTGGATGTGAAGTTGTTCCTCCAGGTTTTTCAACTCCATCTGCATGCAGTAGGCATGGGCCTGCAACTGCCACTCGGCCTGAGATGGTCCTGCATAGGGCCGACGCTCTGCCAGCGTCCTTCCAGTTCCTCCAGCTCATTCTCTAGGGCCAGCACCTGCCTCGCGCTTTGCTCCTTCTCCTCTGTCAGTTGGTTCACCTGCTTGGTCAGCCACTGAGCCTCCTCCTTCCATGTGGACCTCTCAATGCTCAGGCTCTCCATCAAGGTGTCTCTTTCCAGAATTGCTGAGGTCACCATCCAGCTCAGGTTTTCCAGTAGTCTCTTTACCTCATGCCCCACCAGCACTTGTTGAAACTTGCAGATTCTGTTTTTCCTATTGCTCTTCTTTGTCCAGATCGCTTCCAGCTTCTCCTGCAACTCTGTGTTCAATTGCTCCAGGTCATTGAAGCTTCTGGTCTTTTCCTTGAGCTGAAGTGTCACATCATTCAGCTGTTCGAAGAACATTTCAGTCTTCTGTGCAGCAGCGAATGCCATCTCCAGCTCCAACACGTTACACCCTGTGGCCTGCAGGTGAATGGTGAGAGCTTCTTGCTACCTTTCTCTGTCATTGGCCTCCTGCTTCATTAGCCCAGTGCAAATTGTAAATTACTTTCTGTGGAAAACATCCTCTGTATGGCTGGCTTGTGGATGTCTAGCTCTGTTTTTCTGTGCCTCGTGCACCTGGGCTACCTTCTCCCTCTCTTTCTCCCGTCAATCCTGCAGGTCTGTCTTTTCCAGCTTCAGTGGTTGGATCTTGGCACAGCATACATGGTTTCTTCTTTTGCTGTGGTCCAGGGCAGGCACCATGTGTCTGTAGCACCTCTAAAGATCCTTGGTGGTATAGGGACCCTTGACACTCTGGACCCTGGTGACTGTGACTGGGTCCAAAGGCAAGGGAGGCCCGCGGTCAGCGTCACCTTTGACTGGACCCTCTGGTGAATCACCTTCCCCACTGGTGTTTGTCTTGAAGAACCCTCCTTTTTTCGTGTTCTTTGTTTTCTTGAATGTTGCAGGTCTGATGGGAGAATTCTTCTGCCGGTGTTCTGGCAGTACTTTCTTGCCCACAGCTCTCATGGAGTTTTGTTGTTTCAGACATCTGAGCTCTGGGATGGGAAAGATGGGCTGGCCATGTTCCCAGGCTCTGGGAAATCCTCTATTCTCCCACTCACTGACTAGGACGTCAATTTCAACTCTACTCCAAAGTGGACTGGAGCTCTTGCTCACCACTCAGTCACCTCTACCTTCCTCAACTGCTAGTGGTGGTGTCAACCAACAAAGGCAATCCTGGTGCTGGACAGCATGGAATGTGGGTGTGGCCACGATTGTTGTATCCCCTTGCTCAGAAAGAACATGAAAGCATGGGGGTGTGGTCGGAATCCTGTGATGCAGGCAAAATGTGTGGAGTCAACATGACAGCAGCTCCCCCAGCCCTTTTCCCAGGGAACTCTGTCCAATTCAGTTGAAGACAAGAGGGTGACCTGGGGACAAGAATGTGGCTACACAGATTTTTGTGTATGTCTGTTTGTTGCCAGTCTCAGATCTTGAACTCAGGATCTGCGCAGTCTGTGAACTGCTTTTGATCAAGGCTAGCCCTCTACCACTGGAGCCACATGGCTCTACTTCTGGCTTTGTTGGCACTGAAGTTGGACAGAGGTCTCAAGGACTTTCCTGCCTAAAGTGACTTTGGCCATGATCCTCCTATCACAGCCTTGTAAGCATCAATGAGGACTGCTGAGAGCCACTGGTGCCTGCCTAATCATTGGTCTTTCTGTTCTTGGACAGACAGTTGAGTTCCCTATCCTTGGGATTAAGTGGTGGGAGCTGGAGCCCACAGTTGGAATCCTGGTCCTGCCACCTGCAAATGGAAGGACATCCTTAGAAACTCATTCCTATCTATATGAATACCATTGGAATGTGATATATGTTATGATTGAATGAACAGTTCTTAAAAAATTCTAGGATAAATTTATACACAATTATATTAGAGAACACTGTTCGATTTTAATCAATACTTTATGAAGTATTTAAACAATCACATTCATTAACTGGAGGCATAATGAAATACCAAAGAATTGGGTGTCACATAGTATAAAGGTGCCATTTTTTCTGCCAGGACTGGGATCAGAACTCATGATCTGGGTAACTCTGTTGCACTGTGTGGAAAGAGGAAGCTAGCCTTCTTGAAGTCAAGAAATTCATGTCTGTTCCTTAGGTCTGAAATCGATCCCCAGCACTAGAATACATCCTATTTGTGTACATTTTAAATATATAATTTATATTTACATTCATAGGTTGACTCCCTATTGGGTTCAGTGTAGCTATTCATTTTATTTTTTGTTTGATTCATGTATTTGTGGGGTACATGGGCAGAAAAGATGCAGTGAGAGGAAGTTGAGTGGTCAGAGCCCAAGTTGTTTACCTTAAAATCTGATTGGATAAAGCTTAGGCGCAGGATAGGGTGTGACCTTTACAGTGATTGGTTGGTTCCTTTCCCTCCCCTTCCATGCCAAGCAGATTTTCCCTTTAAAAGATGTTTTCTGTTTGGTAATAAACGAGTTCTTGCTTGACTTGACTCCCCGCTTTGTCTGAATGTCTCCCGGGCTAAGGGGGGGGGGAACTGGTGAGCAAGTGCACTTATATTTCCTTGGACCCCATCCTTCTTTCTTAGGACAGACGAAGATCCGACATGTATTGACTATTTAATTGACTAATATGGCACATAGAACTTTGATTACATTGATTAAATAGGATATATGTCTGCATATATATTCCACTTATACCTGACACTCCGGACTTTCCCAGAAAAGGAAAACGTGTCACCATCAGTTTCTTACTCCATGATTCATTGTTTGGGCATGCTGGCATCTGAACTCATGGCCTACAGGGAAAAATTCATGAAAAGTTGTGTGTCAGCATGACATCTTGTGGCAAATTGAGCTGATAAGCAGTTCCCAAGATCTGAGATCAAGAACAAGGTGTTGACCAAACAAGTACAGATTGACACGCAGATTGTAGTATGCTAATAAATATATATCTTTATACAGTGCCAGAGATGTCTATCCATTGTTCATTTATATAGACTATATTCCTACAAATTCTTGGGTGTTTATTATGCCTCCATGTAATTTATGTTATTATTTTCATCTTTAATAAACTATTAAGTAAATCAGTGTCCTGAAATTATTGTGTCCTTGTGAGAAATATTATTCTTTTAATGCTTCATAAGATATTAATAAAATCAATCAACCGACTGAAATCATGATGTCTAATTGTATACAAGTATCATTCATGAGCATCTCATTCAACTGTGACATTGATAACATTCCATCGTTATTCCTGTGGATAGGAACGAACCTCTTAGGATCTCCCACCATCCAGAAGTGGCATGACTGGTATTCCAAATGTAGGCCTATGTTGCCGGGCGAGACTATGGCTTCTCCATTGGCCTGCAATTAACAAAACATATTTAGCTCCCTAGTTTGCAATTCATGCCATTTTTTTCTGCCAGGCCTGGGATTTGAACTCAAGGTCTGGGTAAATATGCAACACCGTGAGGGAAGGGAATCTGACCATACTTGAAGACAAGAAAGGCAGGCCTGTTCCCTAGGCCTGAATTCAAGCCTCAGGCCTGGAAAACATACTCCTTATATGATTTTAAAGATAGGATTTATACTTCCATGCAGATATTCCATATTTTGTTGGCTGTGGATATTCATTTTATTTCTTGTTTTATTCATTTATTTTCCATTTATTTTATTGACTCTGATGACCCCTCTAACATTTATTACATTGTTTACATCTTATATCACAGCATCCCAATATGTCTATACATTCTCCATCATGCCTGACATGGAAGACTCTTCCAGAAAAGGAAAACATGTGCCATACTTGGCTTCTTACTCCAAGATTAAATTTTTGGCAGTGCTAGGATATGATCTCAGGGATAAGCAAGCCCAATTCAAAAATGGATGAGCGTGAGCATGGCAGCATCTAATCAATGAAGCTGTCATGTGGTTCCCAGGTGCTGAGAACCAGTCCCAGAATTGCCCAAAACAGTGATACATGGATAGGCAGGGGGGAGTATACAAATAAATATGTATTGGTAAAGAGCACCAGAGCTATCTATCTATGATTGAAGGACACTTACTATGTTCCTACTAACTCTTAGGATTTATTATACCACCATTGAACGAATATTATTCTTTTCATGCATAATAATCTATTAATTAAGATCAATCAGCGTCATAGGATTATTGCATCCAATTTTACACTAGACCAAAGCATGAACTACTCTCAATTGGTATTCCTATACATAGGAATGAGTCTTTTGTGATCCTCTGTCATTGGTAGGTGTCAGGACCGGGATTTGAACCCAGGGCCTATGTTGAGAGGTTGGCCTATGGATTCCCTGATAGCATGCCAGCATTGAGATATGACAGGTCAGGTTCATTTTGCAGCCATGTCATTCAGACCCAGGATGGTCACCCTGCAAATAAAAAAACGTAAAACACCCAGCCCTCTGCAGCTCGCCACTTTTTATGCTATGTTACTTATTTTTCTTCCTGCAAGCCCTCTGGACCTAGGATCCCTGGATTGTCTATGGGTCCGAGGATGTACCCCACACTAGGGCAATTGAAGCTGAGGCAGAGTTGCCACTACCTGAGCTCAAGCCCCATGTCGGCAAAATAAAGAAAAAATAAAAAAAATCATTTAAATTAAAAAAGAAACAAAGCTCCCTTGTTTTGAATTTCTACCAGTTTTTTTCCTAGCCTGGGGTTTGAACTCAGGGTCTTGGTAAATATGTAGCAATGTGAGGGAAAGTGCAGAGTTTCCACTACTTGAGTTCAAACCCCATACAAATCCAAAAATAAAAATTAAGTCATTGAGCTAGGCAGGGGGAGTAGTTGTGGAGATGGGAAGGAAGGGAGGGTAGGGGGAAAACAAAGGAGGAAGCAACAATGCCCAATAGGAAATGTACTCATTACCATGCTCATTTAACTGTAACCTGTCTGTAAAACATTTTTACAACAAAAAAATGAAGAAAAGTAGTGCTCAAAAGAAGCATTTTGGGGGTAAGAGAAAGATGTCTGAATAGATGTACAAAATTCTATACTGCTTTTGAAAAAAATGTTCAGTATGTCACTGAATAACTGCTTCCATTAAAAAATTGTCACTATCTTGGAACTTGGGCCAGTATTTCCATCATTGCTGGGATTTGATCTCACCATCCAGGTAACTCTTTTGCACCATGGGTGAAGACAAAGCTTACTGTCCTTGAGGAAAAGAAATTCAGGCAAGAGTTACAAGGGTCTGAATGAAAGCCCTGCAATGGAAAAAAAATTTTCTATATATGGGTAATATATGATATATATTTACATATGTATGTGTATTACATATTATGATTTTTATTATTGATTTTTGTATTTATTTTATTTTTTACTTGATTTATTTATTTATTTTATATATTTTATGTAGTATTTTTACACACATAATATTTAGTACATGTTGTACATTTATTATAAATTTATACACAATAATTTAGGACATTGACTTGTTTTTCATTAATATTTTATTAAGTGTTGAAACATGATACATAATTAAATGGAAGCATTTGTCACAGTCTTCACATGTTTAGAGTCTCTCCCAAGTATGAGCTTTGTGTTTTTATCTTTGGAACCTTCCTATAGGAATTTCCTTAGATGAGTTTTACTCAGAAGTCTTTTCTTGGGGATAGGCAAATTGAGGGATAAAACTGTAAGGGTGGGGCTAGAAATGTGGCTTAGTGGTAGAGAGTTGGCTCAGGATGCATGAATGCTAGGGTTTGAATCCTCAGTGCCACATAATCAGAGTGGCTCAAGTGGCACAGCCCTAGGCTTGAGAAAAGGGAGCTCAGAAACAGTACCCAGGGCCTAAGATCAAGTGCCTGGACTGTCAAAAACAATAGGCCAGATGCCTGTGGCTCACAACTGGAACTATAACTTCTCAGGAGGCTGAGATCTGAACACCACATTTCAAAGACAGCCTAGGCAAGGAAAACCTGTTAGGTTTGCTGTCGGGCAAGTGGTAGAGACTTCGCCTTGAGCTGAAGGGCTCAGGGACAGTGCTCAGGCTTGAGTTTGAGACACAAAAGTGGAAAAAAGTGAGGGTTAAGCGAAGTACTTTTGCTATTTGCTAATTAGGATAACATTCTCTGGAAAATGAATGCTCATGTACACCAGAATTGGAGTCAGAGCTCAAGGTTCAAGTGTAGCCCATCCATACACACAGCCTCTCAGACTCTAGCATTATAACCTTGTGTCCTACAGGGTTCTGAAAAGTCCATTGTTGAAAGGCTCAATATGCTGCCCAAGCCTTTGTGATAAGCAGTTGACTTGTAATGCCAATGTAATTACAGAGCACCAGTAGCTAACGCCTGTCACCCTAGCTCAGGAGGCTGAGGTTTGAGGATCACAGGGTGAAGCCAATAAGGGCAGAAAATTCTGAAACTCTGAATTCCACTTCTCAAAGGTCAGATGTTCAAGAGCTTCCTGTGTTTCCCTTGGTGATGAGAAGTTACTCATACGCTAAAGGTTCTTAGAGTTCTTGAGCTATAAAAGCAGGAAAGAAATATTATTTGACCCATCTTGGGTTCAAATGAAGTTCTCAGCATCCAAGCACTAGCCCTGTTTGCAGGAAGAAATTCAATGTAACAATATTTGAATGTAGAAAACAGTTACAAAAGCCAGGCTAGGTGAAGAGAAAAAGGCATCCAAGGTTAGGAGGCAGAATGTACACACTCAACATTCCAGGCATGGCCAGCAATGAGGGGAAACATGAAACATTTGTCAGAGTTACACAAGAGTCAGGCTTTTCTCAGCCTCTTCAAACAATGACTAACCTTCCTCCCTCAGGCAAAGGGAGCCTCAGGCTATCTTTAATTTAACAATAGAGAGCCAATTTATTGGGGGAGGGGGCAGGAACAGAGTAGAAAGCCTTGCTCTTTGGTCTTAGGGAGTGGGTCTTTGACTCTCCATCTGTCAGATTTGAAGGCCCTTCTTCTACCTCTGCCAGTCCATTCTCCTTCCTTCATTCTCCACATCATTAATGCAAATCCCCAGTCCAAGAGAGGCAAGGCCTTTTCTCTTCTGTCTCCAAGACCCTCAGTTAGAACTTGGCTCTGCCCTCTTGACTCTGGGGCCCTTGGCTACCTGAGAAGTGGAAAGAGACAGTCTTACTGTTCTCTGGTTGTGTGAAGGTCATGTTGGTGTCCTGGCACATTGCAGAAGGCCTAATGACTTGGAATTCTTCCTTACTTTCCTACTGACATCCAAGTCCAAATTCATCTATCATATTTCTATCTATCTATCTATCTATCTATCTATCTATCTATCTATCTATCTATCTATCTATCTATCTATCTATCTATCATCTATCTATCTATCTATCTATCTATCTATCTATCTATCTATCTATCTATCTATCTATCTATCTATCTATCTATCTATCTATCTATCTATCTATCTATCTATCTATCTATCTATCTATCTATCTATTTATCGATCGATCCATCTATCTATCTAGCTAAGGATCTACCTAACTACCTACCTAAGTAGCTATTTATTTGCCAGTTCTTGGGTTGAACAGAAGGCCTGGCACTGTCTCTAGCATGCTACCACTTGAGCCACAGCACCAATTCTGGTTTTTTCTTGAATGTGCTACTGTGAAATTGAACCCAGGGCTTCTTGCATACTAGGCAAGCATTCTCCCACTAATACACATTCCCAGCCCCTTCATCTTTTTCTTAATGTTAATTTTTACATAAGTAGGCTACCATTTTACGTCCCCAAGTTTAATTTTCTGAATACTGGTTACTTCTAAGAAACCTGATCTTCTCTTCCCCTGCCTGTTTTGTGATTCTTCCTGCATTGGCCTCAAAATAAAATGTAAATAAAGGCTGTTGAGGGTGACCTGCTTTAAGTGGATGGCTGCACAGATTGTTGTGTATGTCTGTTTGCTGCCAATCCTGGATCTTGAACTCAGGATCTGGGCATAGTCCGTGAGCTGCTTTTACTTAAGGATAGCCCTCTAACACTGGAGACATACGGCTATACTTCTGGCTTTGTTGGCCCTGAAGTTGGACAGGGCTCTCAAGGACTTTCCTGCCTAGGGTGATTTGAACCATGATCCTTCTATCACAGCCTTTTAAGTATCAAGGAGGACTGCTGAGAGCCACTGGTGCCTGCCTAATCATTGGTCTTGCTGATGTTCTTGGACAGCCAGGTGAGTTCCCGATCCTCAGTTTGAAGTGGTGGGAGCTGAAGCCCACAGCTCGAATCCTGGTCCTGCCACCTCCAAATGGCAAGAGATGCTAAGAAACTCATTCATATCCATATGAATACCAAATGAATTTGATGAACGTCTTGATTGAATAGGCAGTTCACGAATGATTCTAGGATAAAATTATCCACAATTATATTATAGTACACTGATGGATTTTAATTAAAACTTTATGAAGCATTTAAATAATCACATTCATTAACTGGAGACATAATACCTATGAATTGGGCATCACATAATAAAGAGATGCCATTTTTTCTGCCAGGACTTTTTCTAGTTAATTGTTATATTGCATTTTCTGACTGTAGTTTGGTATATAAAACTAGGATATATTATACCTGACCAGAAAATCAATTATTCAGTTTTTTATCAGAAATGTTTATAGCGAAATTTAGAGATAAATCCAAATTATATATATATGAAGACAATGATTGGTTAGTCCTCTTCTCAAATTCCCCACTCCCTTCATGAGAATAATACACATTGTAAGGTAATGCTTAGAATGTTTTGGTGAAATAGGTTGACTTTAAACCAGTGAGCTACTCTATGCTGCATTTTGTTTATTTATATCCAGAAAAGCTAAATTCTTTCTTTATCGTTTTCCTTAGGCTTTATACTCAGATTTAATCTCTGATGGGCGACAAATAAAGATATAAACATTTTTTAACAGTGGCTAACTTTAGGCTGAGGGGTCTCCGTACAACGATACTCATGCAGATAGGCATTATAAGTCATGGGAGCTGATATCAAAATGATAACCAATGCTTACTGGTGTCATGCGTATGAGATTTTGTGTATTGTATATAGTGGTTATTAGAATGTTTTGGGAATCAACATAATTTCATGGGTTAGGAACTGAAGTGAGACATTTTACTCAGAACAAAATTTAAGGAGGCATCCAAAATTAGTTACCAAGATATGCATCATGTAACACAATGTTTTGAAAATGCAAACTAAAGGAAATAATTTATGAAAAACATCAACATATACAATAAATAAAGAATCACTATGACGTATTTTTCTTTTACCCCATTTGCAATACGGCTTACATGATGACTTTTCTGGTGATATGTTTAGTTAGGTCTTGATATTTAGTTAGAGAATTTATGTTCTTTCATATATTCATTTGTAAGATAAAAGAGGAAATGAATTCCATGCCAGAGTCAACATCTACAGATGTATCCTGCTACTTTGCCCAAGTTTCAAATCAGCTCGAAAAACTTGGTTGCTTTTTTGGATATAAATAAATAGGTATGCAATTTTGTCAGTACTAGAAATATTTTGACCACCATTAGTTAAAACTATTATTTTCCAGAAACTCCTTCTCTCTTTTCATGAGATTTTTAATTTCATTTATGTCATATGTTGATGTTTTTCCTTAAATAAGCCACATTCAGGTTTCTACAAAGTGTAATTTGGAGTAGTTTAAAATTATGGACACTCATGTACACTGCTCAGATTCTATTATTTGCATATTTTTCTTGTTATACCAGTAGGCATTAGTTCTCAGTATGGATGCTATTGGACTTATTCATTACATTTCTGAATTTTTTTACTTACGTTATGATTATGTTATTTTATTCTTTTAAATATGTGCAGATCTCATTCCACATACAGTCACATTTGTTTTAAACAATTTGATCCATTCAAGGCATTTGCTCTATTAGGTTTATCTAGAAGATTTTAATTACAAATTAACACAACTGTATTTATGAGATACAGTTATCTTTATGGCTCTACTCCAAGTTAATATCTATTTGAGGTTTTTGTGCTTAAAAAAATGGGCAAAGCATGTTTTTGTTCCTGGGGGAGTTGTACTTTGTTGGTTGTTTTTCCAGTTGTAGTGACTTCAACATATGTGCGCATTTTATTTCAATGGTTTTGAGTCAATGATTTGTTTCATATAACAGAAATTGCAAAAAGAATCAG
Organism: Dipodomys merriami; assembly: GCF_024711535.1. NCBI lineage: Eukaryota > Metazoa > Chordata > Mammalia > Rodentia > Heteromyidae > Dipodomys > Dipodomys merriami. Next base: position 265,120 of record NW_027202949.1, read on the forward strand.
TGATTTAGAACTTTTCCAAATAGAATTTTAAGAGAGACACTTGAAATTTTGTGACATCTGGGAATGGGCTGGTCTTCATAATGGAGGTTGTAGCAGAATAACAGACATTGTTTGACATGATTTTAATTCTTCCTCCTCTTGCCTCACTATCTCCAATGGTATTACCTCAAAGACTTTAGTGGAAAGAAAGTATTTTTGTCCGTATAAACTCAGAAATTTTGGTTTAATTGGGACACATTACACATTCATATTTCATTTTAACTCGAAAATCTTCTTTCCTTCATTTAAAATCACAGATGTGAATTTATAATGCTAAAGTAGCAACAACTAATTTATACGAAATGGTCCAAATTATTTTCACTTCAAATTATATGTAATATAGAGTGTACTAATAATAATGAGTAATAGAGTATGTAACAATTGACTTTGGGGAAAGTAAATTACAGTGGATTTTTGTGAGATACAGAGTAATAATAAAACTTATATTTGATTCTATTAAAAAATTACAAGGTACATCTAAAAATAACTTATAGTTATAAACTAATGCTGAAAATATAATATTGTTGATTAGAAAAATCCAGAAGTTTCCATAAGTTTGCTTTTTAAAAATTGTCCTGAATCTGGGCTTTGGTGGCTCATGCCTGTAATCCTAGCTACCCAAAAGTCTGAGATCTGAGGATAGTAGTTCAAAGCCAGACTGGGCAGAAAAGTCTGTGAGACTCTTATTTCCAATATATCTCTTGAAAACTGGAAACGGCACTGTGGCTCAAGTGGTACAGTGCTATCTCTGAGCTAAAGAGCTGAGGGACAGTGCCTAGGCCCATCATTCAAGCCCCACGACAGACAAAAAAAATTGGCATGGATTTTTACTTTATTATTTCATGATTTTTTAATGTGAACATACAGAGAGTTTTAAAATTACATGAAGAAAGTAATTAGTGTATTTGTTATCGAGCATTATTGCCTCCTCCCTTGTTTCCCCTTTCTATCCCATCCCATTTCCCTTTATGCCCCCCGCAAACCGCCCCCCCCACGCCAAAGATATAAATTTTGATTTTAGACATATAATATTGTACATGTCATTGTTGCAATGTGTCCACCTGTATCCCAATTTGTTTTTCTGTTCCCCTCCCCAAATTATAACAAAATCAAATACAGTGAAAATAGAGGTTAAAGCATGGGGGAGGGACAGACAAAGTAACAAAGAAATCATGTTGCAAATATGCTAGAAACAATAGCAAGAAAGTCCTTATCGTGGTGTTCATTTCACTTAACATCAACTTGTCTGACAGTTTGTGTTTATCTCAGACATATACTAGTTATTGCAAATAAGGGAAACCATGGAACCTATGTTTCTTTGGGCATGGATTACTTCACTTAATATAATTTTTTCCATGACTTTTCATTTCCTAACAAACGGTGCAATGCAATTTTTTTCTGATGAAGGCATAGAATTCCTTTGTGTATATATACCATATTTTCTTGATCCATTCATCTACTGAGGGGCATCTGGGTTGGTTCCATATCTGAGCTATGGTAAATAATGCTGCAATAAACATAGATATGCTGGTAGATTTAGTATGGGCCTTTTGGTGATCATTTGGATAAAAGCACAAAAGTGGGATTGCTGTGTCATAGGAGAACTCTATGTGGAGTCTTTTGAGCAAGCTCCACACCACTTTCCAACGTGGTTATACAAGATTACAGTCCCACCAACATCCCGTCCAGCTTCTGTTATATTACTGTTCCACATTATAACCATTCTAACTGGGGTAAGGTGGTATTTCAGTGTAGTTTAGATTTGCATTTCTTTTATTGCTAGGGAGGTTGAGCATTTCTTCATGTGTCTATTGGCCATCCTTCTTTGCTCTTCAGAGAGGTTTCTTTTTAGTCTTTAGCCCACTCATTTATTGGGCAGTTGTTTCTTTGAGGATTTGTTGTTGGGGATTTAATTTTTTGAGTTCCAGGCATATTTTAAATATGAAACCTATGTCTGTTGTATGGCTAGTGAAGATCTCTCCCAATATATGGGCTTTCTATTGATCTTCCTAGTTTTATCCTTTGCCATTCTGAAGCTCTGCAATTTCATGCAATTCCATTTGTCCAACCTTTCTTTGATTTGTTGTGTTTCTGGTATCTATTAAGAAAATTTTGGTCTGTGGCAAGGAGACATAGGTTATCTCCTAGTTTGTCCTGCAATGTTTTCAGGGTGTCTGCTTTGACTCCAAGGTCTTTCATCCATTTGGAGTTGATTCTTGTGCAGTGTGATATATATGGATCTAGCTTTAGTTTTCTACAAGTGATTAACCAATTTTGTCAACACCATATACTGAAGAGGCTGTCTTTCTTCCATTCTATTTTTTTTAGCTCACTCATCGAAGAGTAGGTGGCTATAGGTCTGTTGGTTCATTTCTGGATTTTCAATTCTATTCCATTAGTCCTGAGGTCTGTTCTTGTGCCAATACCTAGCTGTTTTGATTACTATGGCTTTGTAATAGAGTTTGAAATTTGGTATTGATATTCCTGCAGCACTGTTCTTTCTGTTAAGGATCATTTTTGCTATCCTGTGTCTTTTGTTGTTCCATATGAATTTTTAGATTGCCTCTTCTATTTCCTTGAGGAATGAGTTTGTAATATCGATAAGTATTGCACTGAATTTTTAGATAGTCTAGGGAAGTATTGTCATTTTCACGATGTTGATTCTTCCAATCCACGAGCATGGGAAGTTTTTCCACTTTTTAAGTTCCGTTTTGATTTCCTTTTTCATGCTTTTAAAGTTTTCATCATAAAGATCCTTCTCTTCTTTGATTAATTCTTAGGTATTTTATTTTTGTGGGGCTATAATGAATGGAGTTGCTTTCCTGATTTCAGCCATGCTTTTCTCATTCTTGGCATACAGAAAAGTCACTGATTTTTGAGAGTTAATTTTTCCCCTGCTACTTTGCCGACGTTTTGAATCAGCATGAATAATTTCAGAGTTGAGTCGGTGGGATTATTTAAATACAACATCATGTCATCTGCAAATAGGGAGAGTTTTATATCATTTTTCCCTATTTGGATCCCTGTTATGTTTGCATCCTATCTTATTGCTGTAGCTACGCATTCTTATACTAAATTGAAGAGAAGTGGAGAGATTGGACATCCTTGTCTTGTTCCTGAGTTAAGAGGAAATGGCATTATTTTTCCACCAATAAGTATAATGATGTCTGTAGGTTTGTCATATACAGGCTTTATTGTATTGAGGAAAGTTCCCTGGATTCATAGGTTTTCCAGAGCCTTCATCATAAAGGGGTGTTGTATCTTGTCAAAGGCTTTTTCTGCATCTCTTGAGATAACCATGTTCTTATTCTTGCTCTTGCTGATGTGATGAATTATATTAATTGATTTGCAAATTTTGAACCAGATTTGCATCTCGGATATAAATCCTGTATGATTTTTTGGAGGAATTGTCAAAGGCGATTTGCCAAAATTTTGTTGAGAAGTTTTTCATCAATGTTCATCAAAGAAATGGGTCTATAATTCTTTCTTTGATGAGTCCCCGCTTGCTTTTGGGATAAGGGTTATGATGGCTTCATAGAATGAATTTGGTATTGAATTTTTCCTTTCAATTTCATTGAAGAGTTGGAGGAGTATTGGTGTGAGCTCTGCTTTGAAGACCTTGTAAAGTTCTGCTGTAAATCCATCTGGCCCTGGGCTTTTCTTAGATGGGAGGTCTCTTATTCCTGTTTCTATTGCTATGCTTGATACGGGCATGTTAAGTTGATTTAACTCATCTTGGTTGAGTTTTTTTATGGAAATTCAACGGCATGGAAATGGCTAGGAAAAAGTCCATTTCTGCCAGGTTTTTAAACTTATTAGCATAAATGTTTGAGAAGTATTCCCTTATAATGTTCTGAATCTTGGTTGCTTCTCATTCCCATTCTCATCTCTGAGTTTTTTTATTTGGTATGTTCTCTTCTTTTTGAAACAATTTGCTAAGAGAATGTCAATTTTGTTATTTTTTTCGAAGAACCAACTCTTTGTTTTGTTGATTCTTTTTATGGTGTTTTTGGGTTCTAATTCATTTAATTCTGATGTAATTTTATTATTTCTTTCCATCTACTTGATTGGGGTTTATCTTGCTGCTCTTTTTCAAGGAGGTTCAGATGTCTTATTAAATTGTTGGTTTCAGATCTCTCTAATTTGTTGTTGTAGGAACTCAGAGCTATAAACTTGCCTTTGAGTACTGCCTTTGCTCTGTCACAGAGAAGCTAGTAATTTGTGTTCATTATTTTTGAATACCATGAACATTTGCATTTCCTTTCTAATCTCTTCCATGACCTACTGGTGATTCAACGGTTGTTCAGCCTCCATGTTGTACAGGACTTTCTTTGTTGGATTTGGTGTTGACTTCTAATTTTATTCCCTTGGATGCTGTTTCTTGGCTCTTACTGTGTTCTTGATGGTTTTCTATGTGTGGGATAACTTTAATGTCTTTTATAGGGCTGGATTGGTGGAGATATACTGTTTTAATTTTTCTTTGCTATGGACAGTTTTTATTTGACCCTCGGTTATGAAGGAGAGTTTAGCTGGGTTCAGTATTCTTGATTGATAATTGTTTGTCTTTAACACATGGCATCTCCCATTCCAGGCTCTTCTTGCTTTAATCATCTCTGCTGAAAAATCTGGGGTGATTCTAATTGGTTTGTGTTTATAGGTGATTGTTCTTTTCTCCTTGAGAAATTTAAGGATCCTTTCCTTAGTCTGAATTGATCCTGTGCAGATTATAATGTGACTGGTGGGATATCCTGCCCTGGTCTGGTCGATGTGGGGTTCTATAAGCTTCTTATATCTGAATAGGCCTATCTTTTTGCATGTTTGGGAAGTTATCTGCTAGGATTCTGTTAAATAAATTTCCCAGACCATTAACTTCTTTCTCTAGGTGCTCCTCTATACCCATTATCCTCAGATTATGATTTCTGATGGTGTCTTCCAAGTGTTGAATAGATCTATGATATTTCTTGGATTTGTCTTGGATATTTGTATGTTCTTTCTCTATAATATCTAGGCTGTCTGCAATCCCCGAGATTCAATCTTCTGCATGGCTTAACCTACTGTCAAGAATTTCTTCTTTGTTTTTTATTTCTTTTCCTTCAAATTGGTCGGCTTGGATCGCTTCAAATTCTTTGTTGGAGCTTTGTTTTCGATTTTGTATGAACTTTACTTAATTAATTTGATGTTCAGTGTTTATTCTCAAATGACTTAGTTGACTGGTTATGTTTCCATTCAGCATTCCATTTGTGGTCCTCCTGAATTGTTTAAACTGTCTATTTATGGATTCCATGAATGCCTCTATTGATCTTTGTCTATTCTCATCCCGCTCTCTCAATCCCTGTATTACTCTTTGATTAGCTTCGTCACGTTCACGCAATTCCTGTAATTCTCTAGACTGTGCTCAGCCTGCTCATGCATTTCCTGTATTTCTCTTTTACTCTTCTCATCATGCTAATGCAATTCCTGCATCAATCTTTAAGTAGCTGCCTAAGTTAAATCCCCAACAACAAATCCTCAAAGAAACAACTGCCCAATAAATAAGTGGGCTAAAGACTTAAAGAGAAAATTCTCTGAGGAAGAAAGGATGGCCAATAGACACATGAAGAAATGCTCAACCTCCCTAGCCATAATAGAAATGCAAATCAAAACAACATTGAGATACCACCTCACCCCAGTTAGAAGGGCAAAAATCAAGAACTCTAATAACAACAGATGCTGGAGGGGATGTGGACAGAAGGGAACCTTACTTCATTGTTGATGGGAGTATAAACTTGTTCAACCACTTTGGAAAGTAGTATGGAGGTTCCTCAAAAGACTCCACATAGAGCTCCCCTATGACCCAGCAATCCCACTTTTGGGCATTTACCCAAATGTTTACAAACAAGACCACACTAAAGCTACCAGCACAACTATGTTTATTGCAGCATTATTTACCATAGCTAAGATCTGGAACCAACTTAGATGTCCCTCAGTAGATGAATGGATCAAGAAAATGTGGTATATATACACAATGGAATTCTATGCCTCCATCAGAAAGAATCACTTTGCCCCATTTGTTAGGAAATGGAAAGACTTGGAAACAATTATATTAAGTGAAGTAAGCCAAGCCCAAAGAAACATAGGTCCCATGGTTTCTCTTATTTGCAATATCTAGTATATGTATGAGTCAAGCAGAAAACGTCAGATAAGGTGATGTTAGGAAAATGAACCCTAAGTTATGTATATTAAATGTTTTTTTTCTTTCAGGCATTTGTTTCTAATGCAATTATAAGATTATTTCTTTGTTGCTTTTTATGTCCCTCCCCCACAGTATAACCCCTGCTTTCACTGTATTTGATGTCGTTATAATTTCTGGAGGGGAAGGGGAAAAACAAATCGTTTAAATAAGGATACAGGCGGACCAATTGCAACAATGAGAAGTACAAGTTATCATGTCGAAAATAAACTTTACAACTTTGGAGGTGAGGTTTGGGTGGGTGGGAGGGATGGGAAAGGATGGGAAGGGTAAACAAAGGAGGAGGCTACATGCTTGATAAGAAATGTACTCACTATCTTGCCCATGTAATTGTATCCCCTCTGTACAGTATTTTCACAATAAAAAAATAAAAGCCTAAAAAAAAAGGAAAAAATCTTTAAGTAGCTTCCTAATGCTCACAAGATTCCTGTATTAATCTTTGGTTTGACTCCTCTCGCTCCCTAGAATGCTCACACTGAGTCCTTTGTAAGTTTTCAATCATTTCATTCACAATATTTATCAGTAGTGTTTGTACAGCTTTCTGGGAACTCCTCTGGATTATTCATTAACTATTCTGTCACCTGATTATCATGAGTGGGAGGTCAGATACCTGGATTTGCCTTTTCTTTGTGCTTTTCGGGTTGTTCTGCCCATTTGGTATGAAAGAAAAACCAACTTTGTACTAGAACACTATTTTAAGGCAAGCATGAACCATAGTACTGTAGTTGCATAATCAAAATGGCTGCAGATACAATCTAGTTCAACAGATACAATCTATTCAACATCAAACAACTATGTATTAATGGTCTAAAAACAGCAAAAAAGGATTTGGCAAACCAGAAATTATTAGCTTTAGGGAGAAATGTGGGCACAAATAAGACTAGAGAGATGTGGAGAGGTAAAAGGAGAGTAAATTTAACCAAGTCCTAATCTCAGAGAGGGAGATGGTTTGGACAGAATGATAGGAGAGAGATTAAAAAATAAACAAGTAAAATGGAAAAAAAAATTAAATTTAAGAAGTGAAACACTTAAAATTATATAAGCTTAAAGAAATGATATCGAGAGAAGAACAGGATAGGATGAGAGGAGAGAAGGGATAGAAAGGAAACATGAAAATTAAAAAATTAAAAAAATTTAAATAAGTTATTTGATAATTAGTAGGTATAAAGAGATAATACTGCTCTTAAAGAAATTAAGTCTAAGAAGTTGTGAATTGAGAAATAAATTTCTGGATTAAGTATGTACACAATGGGTGATAAGGTCTAATAATTGACGACAGGTATATGTCTGGGGATGAGCAAAACAGCAATTAAGTCATGCAAAAAAAAAAGAAAGAGAAAAATGAAAACAATAAAAAGGACCAAAAGGTCAAAAGAGATTAAAAACACACACACATACACCAAAAATAAAAATTATGAGAAAAAAAAGATCAACAGAAAAATAAAATTTATGAGAAAAAAAAGATCAACAGAAAACACTTTAAAAAATAAAAGTTTAAGAAAAGTTTCAAAAAAGATTTTCTTGATTTTTTGTTTCATGTGTGTGGGGGGGGGTGAATGGGAAGACTTGTATCTCCCCTGTGTCCATAACCAGTTTCTTGGTGTTGTCTCTGGTCTGCTTGTGATGTTTGGTTTTCCTATGGCTTGATTGGTTTCTTAAGTCTGTATGGGCAGGAAGAAACTGCTCTGTGTTAGGCATGATTTTGTGATCCTCCTCCCAGGCTAGTTCAGTGGGAGGGAGATCTGTTTTGACTATCACGAAAGAGGGAGATGGCTGTTACTTCTAGTATGGAGATGCTGTGATGATGCTAGGTTCTGGGTAGGGTTGAGGCCTTTCAGCAAACAGTAGCTATTCCCTGAGGAGCTAGCTCCTGAGACACTCAGAGAGGCCAGCTTGGAGCCTTTCTTGGGGTTTATGTTTGCTGAATTTCAATTGTTTAGGCCGCTGTAGGGAGTGGCAGCCTCTGGCTGACATCATAAACCTATTGTGACCTATTGTGTTATCATAAACCTATTGTGAACTTATCACAATTATGGCATCACCAACTAATTATACCATAAATATATTATTATAACTTGATATTGTGATGTCATATTACCATTGCAATATCACTGTCCCATTGGGTTTTTCAAACCTATTTTGACTTTATAACATTTTACAAAACTCGTGGTCTTTGAGACTATTAACTTGTGAACTTGTATACTTATGATGCATAAAACACAAGACAATCCAATGAGGCACATTGAAGATAACTTTATTTACACTAGAAATGGGCCTGCATTTACCTTGTCCTGGGCTGTACACTCTGTGACAGGCCAGCCAACCACCAAATCTCAGACGTCCAATGGGCAGCCCAGCAGGTAGTTAATTGGTTTGCAAACCACCAACCCCCCAAATTATCTTCTCCACGCTTCAAATTTCAATAGGTAAGCCTTTTCCCTTTCCCCCTCCTTCTTTATAGATCTTTCCTTCATTTCCCTTTTTTCCTTCCGTCACTCATTTCTTCTCTTTAGGCCTCTCCACTTTCTACAGGCCTCCACTTCTCTGGCCTTGTGGCCAATTGGCTTCCTTCCTCTCCTGCTCTCCCTCACATTCCTCTTCTCCCACGTCTTTCCCCTCCTGCTGTCTCACCACTTCCTTCCTTCCAGGTCTTCTCTTAATTTTCTTCAATTCCATTGCTCTGACCATGCAGCCTATATATAGGTTGAACCCCTCCATCACTCAAGTGGGTCTCCTGCCTAACAGTTTTGAACCATCACTTAAACAAACTGCCCGTTCCCCAATCACTTCTTCACAGCTCATCATGTGAGGATGACATCCTACCCCCTCCAACAGCATACCCTGCCCACTTGGGTGGCATGCCCCATGCACTCCAATGGGCTAGGTCATGGGGCCACATTGATTAATGGGCCCTGCTCATTATTAGGACCATGCTGCTTTATAAATCAACCACTGGTTTTCATGTCCAATCAATTTCTTGATTCCTTCTTACCAAATCCTAAAAATTCCCTTCTCTCCACCCAATGAACAGGCTTAAATGTAAATTTAATAGAAAAAAGTAAATTATAGAAACACACTAGTTATTCTTAAGGGATCCTCTGTCTCTGAACAGTCCATCTTGAAGCCTTCTCTGTATATTGGTCCACTACCTATTCCACTTCAGACTGATGGATCCAATACTGTTTTCCTGCTAATTTAATAGCTGACAGTGAAGAGAGCACCACCAAGTAAGGTCCTTGCCACTTCGGTTCCAATTTAGGACCATGATGCATTTTTACCCACACCAGTGGTCCAGGCAAGAAAGAGTGGGTGGAGTTTCTTTTTTGTTTTATTTTTTCAATTCCATTTCTTAGTTTATTTCACTTACCTGGGGTCTAGTTTTTGAATTTATTTCTGAAGTGAGACTTGCTATAGAATAAACTAAATTACTCTCCCCCAAAAAATTTTCCCTCCAACTGGATTTAATTTCTTAATTGATATTTGAAATTTTTATTTTCATCCTTTTTTAAAAACTTTTTATTATTATTATCTTTAAGTAGTTGTACAAAGAAGTTCCTATTCTACCAAACAGTACACGAATACAAGGTGTCTGACAACATTGTCATCCATCCCTCATAACCTTTCCCTTCTCACACCGTCTTTGTAAAAGTTGAGATAAGTGATTACATATATTTCACATATTTCACAGTATTTGGGAATTGTGATACTTAGTTAAAGTCACAAACACATTTTAACCTTGACAAGGCACATTATTGTTATCATGGTCTAAAGTTTGTTAATTCTATGAGCTTTGACAATCCAAATTATTTTTCCCACCTCAGGTGATGTTTACACTTTTTTCCTTTTGCTTAATGTAGGCTATTCCTTCTTTCCTTGTTTCCCTCTCATTCCTCCTTTCTCATCACGGTGTTTGGGTTGCTTAGTTATTTTTCTTCTATGTCCAGTGTAGCTCATGGTCGCCTTTGTTGTATGTTGTTCCATTTCCCACTTATTGTGTTCCTCCTTCTGGCTTCCCTCCATTGCGTGCATATTTCCACCATCTACATGGTCAAGAACATGGAGTCATTAATGGTGATACAACAAAATGTGTGGCTTTCCTTTGTTTCTCGAGTCCTATTTACTTTGTCATGCCTTCTTGCATTTTGGCTTTAGCATCCACGTATCAGGTAGACCCTCTGCAATTTGTCTCGTTGTTCTTGACTTACCTCACTCAAATAATTTGGCCTAGTTTTATCCATTTCCCTGAAAATACCATCATTTTGTCCTTTCTAATGACTTCATGATATTCTGTTGTATATAGGTCCTACAATTTTTGGATCAGCTTATCACTTATGGCTCATCTGGGTTGTTTCCAAATATAGGCTATTTTGAAGAGTGCTGCAATAATCATAGATGTGTGTGTGTCTTTGTATACTGGTTCCTGTTGTTCAGAGTAGGTGCCTAGGAGTATTATGGCCCGTTCATCGGAGAAGTCAATATTTAGCTTTCGTAGGTACCTCCAGACTGCTTTCCAAAGTGGTTGTATTAGTATACATTCCCACTAGAAATGCAGTAATGTTTCTTTCTTTGTATCCCTTCCAACATTTGTCATTGGCTGAATTTAGGATGTGGGCCATTCTGACTGGGGTAAGGTGCTATCTCAGAGTTGTTTTTATTTGCATTTCCTTTACAGCTAGGGATAATGAACATTTTTATTTCTTCTTCTGAGAAGTCTCTCTTTAGCTCCCTTGACCATTTCAAGATTGGTTTGTTGTGTTTGTGAAGGGTTAGTTTCTTGAGTTCACCATATTTAATGGATATTAGACCCTTGTCTGAAATATTGCTGGTAAATATTTTTTCCCATTTCTTCCCATTTCCTGGTAATCTCTATGATTCCCTTTTTTAGGCTTTTATAGTTTTCATGAAATAGACCCTTTATATCTTTGGTTAGGTTAATTCCTAAATACTTTTTTTTGGAGGTTATTGCGAATGGAGTTGTTTCCTTGATTTCCCTTTCTACTTGTGCATTGCTGACATACAGCAAGGCGACTGATTTTTGTGGGTTAATTTTGTATCCTGCTACTTTGCCAAAATGGTTTATAAGTTCTAAGAGTTTGGGGATGGAGCTTTAGGGATCGTTATTTTATAAAATATTGCCATCTACAAAAAGAGATAGTTGATCTTCTTCCTGTCCTATGTGGATCCCTTTAATGTCTTTTTCTTGCCTTATTGCTCTGGCTAAGAATTTCAGAACTATATTGAAGAGGCGTGGAGAGAGTGAGCATCCTTGCCTTGTTCTTGTTTTTTAGGGGAATTGGTTGTAGTTTTCCCAATTAAGTATAATATTGGTCTTTGATCTGCCATGTAAGGCTTTTATTATCTTATGAAATATTCCTTCTATTCATATTTTTTCTAGAGCTTTTAACATGAAAGAGTGCTGAATTTTATCAAAAGCCTTTTCTGCATCAATGGAGATAATCATGTGGTTCTTGAACTTGGATCTGTTGATGTGATGGATTCAATTTTTGACTTACATACGTTAAACCATCCCTGCATCTATGGGATGAAGCCTACTTGGTCATAATGTATGATTTTTTTAATATATTTCTGGATTCTGTTGGCTACAATTTTATTGAGCATCTGTCTTAATCAAAGAGGTTGGTATGTAGTTCGTATTTTGTTGGGTCTTTGCCTGGTTTGGGGATGAATGTGATATTGGCCTCATAGAATGAGTTTGGGTTACTCCCTCTGTTTCTATTTCTCTGAGGAGCTTGAGGATTGTGGGTATTAGTTCCTGTTTAAAGGCCTTTGACAATTCTGTAGTGAATCCATAAGATCCTGGGCTTTTCTTGTTGTAAGATTTCTGATTATTTCTACTATCTCATTGTATGTTATAGAAATGTTTAATTGATTTATTTCTTCTTAGTTCTGTTTAGGCAATTTGTATTTCTTTTTTTCTCAGGCAGGAAAATAAATTAATTTACTGAACTGCTGCCCACACCATGCATAGTGGAGACACATGGCTGAAAAGGAAGTGGGGCGACCCACCTCTGGGCCAGGACTTATCTAGGCCATGGTCAGGAAGAGATGTGGCCAGGTGAGGAAAATGTGTGGTCATACTGGATCTGAATGTGACGTCAGGGTCTGGGACACTCCTAAGGTCAGATGGGACTCTGGTGACCAGAGGTGGCCCAGGATGTTACCTAGCAGGAAGGGAAGGTAACTGCTTCTAGGTCTGCCAGTTACCAATGTAAAAGATATTGGGTCGAAACTTAGCCAAGAAGTGGGAAGGTGTCCCTGTTCAAATCTTACATTCCAGCCTTTTGATAATTATGAAAAAGTTCGAAGATTTTCTCCAGCTACTTCTTCTTTGCAAGGGGTGTCAACAGTAGGTGTAAAAGGCTGAGATGTGATCCCCTCTGGGAGAAGGCAGCAGGCAACAGCTGTCACTTGGACAATGAGTCCTTAGATGAAGTCTGAAGGAGGCAAGTCTCTTGGACGAAGTATGGCGACGTCTCATGAAGCATTGAGGGACTGAAAAAAATACTAGAGAGAAAATAAATGGCAAGAGGAAGGACTTGGGTTTGGAAATGTTGGTAGAAATTTCCCTAACTACTTCTGACATCCGGTGAATAGGTAGAGAAGAAGTCAAGTGACAAAGGCAAGAAGATAAATTCTTGTCCAGTTGAAAGGTAGAGAGATATGGACATTAGATGGGCATTCTTCTTTCTTCTCTTGACCTCCTGGCTCTGGTTTGTCTTGAAAGGGGAGGCACAAAATGGCTGATGTGATATCATCTCCTCTTACTCCTCTTCATGTTCCCTGAGTCTAGGTGCTCTTTGCTGGGATGGTTTGTCCCAGTTGGTATTCAAGGAGGTTTGAACTCAAGGCCTGGGTACTGTCCCTGAGCACTTCTGCTGAAGGCTAGCACTCTAACATTTTGAGTTATATAAATACTTGCAGTGTTTTCTAGTTAGAGATAAGAATCTTGAGCCATGCTTCCAGACTGGCTCTTTGCAGGTTAGATGCAAGACGGATTCTTAGGGATTTTTCAGCCCAGGCTGGCTTTGAATTGCAATCTTTGCTACAAAAGCCCTTTGTTATTTCGCATTATAGCAACAAGGAGATCAAATAGAGTAAGTAGAGCTTACCTGGTCCTTATCAAGAACTGACCAACAAATATTCTGCAATGACAAAATTGTTTGATGGGAGAATCTTAGCACACATACACTAGTATGCTTGCTTTGCATGCATAAGGCCCTGGGTTCGATTCCTCAGCACCACATAAGCAAAAAGAAAAAAGCCAGAAGTGGCCCTGTGGCTCAAGTTGTAGAGCACTAGCCTTGAGCTCAAGAGTTGAGGGACAGCACTTAGGCCCAGAGTTCAGGCCCCACAATCGGACCCCTCCCCCCCAAAAAAGAGACATGTTGTCAGTTCTAGATTACACAACACAAAACCAAAAAGGCAAAACTAAAAACCTAAAATTTGTGACAACAATGTTTAGACATCTTTGCTAACAAAGCACATCAGAAGGTTGGGCCTCAGTTACCAGGGTCTGTGAAAAGAGCAACTTGTTAGCAAGGCACATTTGAATAGATGGATGGAGGAGAAGTAAGCTTGGTGGAAGGGTCAGGATTGGAGGGAGCCAAACGCTTAACCCACCATTTGGCCAAGATGGTGAACTCAAGATTGCAAATTTCTAAAAAAATTCAAAGAAAGCCTGAACAAAAAATCAAGCGTAGTTTGGCTAGTCTTTTAGAGGGAATCTAGAGGGGATTTCTTGAACCTAGACCATGTCACACTCTTCAGGGCACAATACAAATAATTGTAGAAAAGAAAGGGAGAGATATAGAAATTTGGACATGAATAGCAGAGAGGAAAGAGAGCCTGATTGTAAGGAGACTTCTGACCATGTACCATTGCAGAGGCAAAACTTGTCTAAATCTGACAACAACATAAAAATATTAGGTGCTCTGCTACCCAGGGAGCACAACTGGCATTTCAGAGGGGTTTCACAGCTCAGGCATGACTCGCAACACCCCATTAAATGTGTAGGATAGTCAGTCTGGTGAGTGAAGGAGAGATGACGAGGCAGAAGCAGTGTCCCAACTTCTCCCATAGCCCTCTAGAGATTAATGGCCATGCCCCCAAAACCAAGTATCCTCGGCTTCGGAGGTGACCAGCCTTTTAGCTAAAGGCCATAGGAGCTCTCTGGTGTGGTGCCACATCTAAACAGAGATTGAGCAACATAGAGCCATAGAGAGTAGTTTCACTCACCAGAGTAGATAAGTGGTGTGGACATGGATGTGAAGGCCAGCAATGGTATTGTTGAAAAGTCTCGCCTGGTGTCTCAAGGAAGTTTGGTTTGCAGAAAGGGGTGGTTAGGAAATTCTATCATTTCCAAATCAAAAACCCTATCCAAGTCATGCCCCCATATGTAAGATATATTAAAAAGGTAGTTTTCATTCGATAGCCTTTGAAGAGAATGCCACACACTATTAAGGTAGGAAAAGACATTTATTTACCCAACTGCTGCCCCCACCATATATGGTGGAGAAGCATGGCTGAAAAGGAAAGGGGGGATAGCAATTTCTATTTCTGTAGAAATTCATCCATCTGTGATAGGTTTTGCTTCCTTTGTGAGTAGAGTCTGGAATTATTTCTTTATGATTGTTTGAATGTCTTGGATGTTTGTTGTAATTTTCCCTGTAGTATCTCTGATATTATTGATATGGGTCTCCTCTCTTAATTTGTTAGTTACTCTTGCCAGTGGTCCATCAGGTTTATTGATTTTTTTTCTTAAAAACAGCTTTTTAAAATTAATTTTATTTATAATTTTCTCAGTCTCTATCTCATTAATTTCAGCTCTTATTTTGATTATCTCTTTCTGCCAAGCAACATTAGGTTCAATTTTTTTCTTGTTTACTTGGTCTCAGTTTTGTTGATATGTGCACTGAGAACAATAAATTTGTCCCTCAGGACTGCTTTCGCTGGGTCTCATAGGTTTCTTTGTGATGTTTCTTCGTTTTCACTGAATTGTAGGAACTTTTTAATTTCTTCTTTAATTTACTCTGTAACCCATGTATTGTTCAACTGAGTGCTGTTTAATTTCCATATGTTTAAGTTTTTCCTACTTTATGCCTTGTTATAGAGAACTAGTTTGATTCCACTATGGTCAGATTGAACACAGAGTATTATGTTGATCCTCTTGTATTTGCTTAAATTCCTTGTATTAACTAAGAAATGATCTATTGTAGAAAAAGTTATGGGTTTGGCAAGAGTAAGACCCTGTTGGTGTGAATGTCTGTAATTCTAGCTACTCAGGAGGCTCAGATCTGTGTATTCAGGTTCAAAGCCAGCCCAGGCATGAAAGTCCATGAGGCTTTTCTGGGGTTGTTCAGCACCAAACCCTGCCTCATGTCTGGGTTTGTTCACCAACTTTGCCACCATGGGCTGGGCTTGGCTGCTTATGCAAGCCGGTATGGAGAGGCCCTCCACTCCACCAGCAGTCAGGTGTTAACTAGTGTTGTTGCCTCAGGCTGGGCTGGGCTGCTTATGTGGGCCAGTATGGAGAGGCACAAAGTGCCATGGGTCTGGAGTTGTTCACTGCAACTATCCCTGCCCCAGCTACCGTTGCATCCCCAGGCTGGTCTGGGCTGTTCCTGTGAGCTAGAGCCAAGAAACATTGTGCCCAGGGTCTGAGTGCTTTGCCACTACTGCCAGCTGCTGCTGCTGCTGCTCCAGGTTAGGCTAAGCTGTTTACACCAGCAGGAAAGAGGTGCCACGCTGTGAGTATAGGGTCGTTTGCCACTGTTGACAGCTGCTGCAGCTCCAGACGAGGTGGTGCTGCTTGCACCAGCCAGGCAGAGGCGCCATGCCTGGGAGGTTGAGGGGAGTCTCCAGCTCTGCCTTCTGAGATTTGTTTGTATTCTCTGGGTTGGCACCAGCTCGTGGGAGTCTTCTGGGAGTCTTGGAATGCTTGTGGGTATGTGGTCCTCCGAGGGTCCAGGGCCAGGCCACATAGGCAACCTGGCAAGAAGCTCCACCACTTAAGCTGCTCAGCGTGGAGCTCCATCACCAACAAGGGGTTCCTGAAGTTTATTTCCACTTTACTGTCTGTGTAGGTTTTTCCCTGTTCTTTTTTCACTTACTGTACCTCTCTGAGTAATCTCCTTTTTGTGTGGGTCACTTGGAGAAACCGAGCATTGAATTCAAACTGTATTTGGTTGTGGAGAGCTGTGGTGTTTACCTGCTATTCCATCACCATCTTGGCCTCTCCCCTTCAGGTGGAGTTTTTCTTAGGTGGACGGTGGGCCTTAGTTACCAAAGGATAGGTACATAAAAGAATATGTTGTAAAGCCTGCAGATTGTAGTTTGACATTTCTGTTAATATAGCCTTCCCAAATTTGGGAACCAAAGGGGTTCTTCTACCCTAAAGTATTTCAAAGGGATTAAATCCTTTAATATAAGGGCTACATCTTGCTCGAAGGAGAGCAAAGTGGAGGAGGCTCACCTAGCCATGCACAGTCTCTGTATTTAATTTAGTCTCTGTATTTAATTTAACTAAATTAAATTCTTTCAAATGCCTTGAACTCTAAGTTCTATAAATGGATTGTAAATTCCAATTTATTCCTAGAGCATTAGTTAATCATTGAGAACTTGGGCCATGAATACAGGGCCATTTTTGGACCCCACAAATAAGGGTAAGCCAAATGAAGAAATTATTACATGCCTCAGCTCAGCCTGAAAAACTGTCCACTATTACTAACAGATATGAATACCCATACTTTCCAGGCTTTACCTCTGTGAAGTCCACTTTCCCAAATTCACCATCTGAGGTTCCTCAGATATGAATTCTTTCCATATGTTCTAGCTTTTCAGCATTTACCTGTTTGGAAATTACATACACACATTACAAAGGATTGTCAACCTGAGGCCCCACTGGTTTTCAAACAGTTTTAGGCAGTTGTCTGGAGCAATTTACCAGGGTGGAAATATCTACACGTAAACTGAAAGAAAGCTTGAGCCTCTTTACATTTTTCACATGTCCAGTGTCAACATTTGCCCACATATTACCACTGTTTTTGTTTCTTCCCTTAATTTTAACGACTAGTATCTCTAGAGACCACACTGGTTTTAGAGTGGTCTCCCAAGCTACCTGATCAGCTCAGATGTTTCCCTGTATCTTATGGTCTCTAGGTTCTTTAACTCCTGTATAGTACTCTGAACCTTGGAGACTTCTCCCATATTATTCTCCTTTTCTCTCAAACTTGCTTTCAGGATCCCACTCTCCTTTTCAATGAGCTCCTTAACCTGCAAGTGTTTTCACAGGGTCACGGGAAAGTTCCTTTGACTGGCCAACTGCTGCTGCTCCTCACAACACCTTGGCTTGCTCTACAGCACCTCCCTTAAGTTCACAAAGGTGCTATTGAGAGGTATTTATTTCCACCTCTTCCTGTTCCATTGGGACAAGATGTTTCTGCATTACATTTATGGTGAAGATCTCAGCAGTCTTTTTGGCCTTTTACTCTATTAGTTTCCCTTTCTAGTTTTCAACTTCAGTATATTTTTGGGACAGATCTTTCAACTGTTTGTTAAGCTCTTCTGTTTTTCTTCCTAATGCTCTTTCCTTTTGCCTGGCATTCTCTATCAGATTATGTGGTCCTATAACTCTTTCTGAAGAGTAATAATTTCTTTCTTGAGCCTGATATTTTCCTGTTCACTTTTCTTGGCCTCATCTTCTATGACACAGCACTTCCCCGTCTTCTCTGCTAGCAACTTTTTCCTTCTTTCTCTGTTGCTTTGAATTTCTGGTGACACTCTTCAAAGCTTATAATAGACATGTACTTCACCCTTATATTAGGTCTGGCTCCATTTTCATGGCCACAATTTCTTAATGCAGCATCAGGGTCTCTTCTTGTCCTCACTTGTTGTTAGCAAGGATGGCAGCATTGCTGTCTTGTGCTTCTGTCGGCCTCTGACCTGTGGTCCCCTAAGTTGCCTCATGCTCACCCAGGCTAATGTACCTGAATTTCATTTGATTCTGAGTGTTTTCTAGGTTCCTTTTGAGGATTTTCTTCTCATTTTTGACTCTCATAAGTTTATATCTTCAAATCTTTTCTTCACGTACAATTATTCTCCCTGTTTTCTCCAGTGTCCAGTGCTTTTAAACTCTTGGTGGGTTTGGACTGGCACATATTGGAGATTCAGTCTTTTATAAGCCTGTGTTTTGAGATAGAAGTGTGTGAATTTTTCTTTGCCTCATTTCCTCTTAAGTTCAGAGGGCTGATTTTTAAATTGAATACAATTGGAATTCAGAGCCCCAAGCTCTTTTGCATGTTACTCCTGAGATATGAACACATTTTTCAGGTGGTTAATGTGATTACATAACCTGTCATTTTCTATCTTTCTCCTCCTTGGACATTCCTTTTCCCAATGTCCATTTTGCTTGCAATAAGGACACTGATCTAGTCCTAGAGGTTCCCTATTGCCATTTGCAAATGAATTGTACTGTCTTTGCCAAGGGTTTCTTTATCCCTATTCTTGTGCTCCTATCAAAACTCAACCCCCCTTCTTAGAGTCTTTTTTTCCAGGGTATCTCTGTTATCAAACACCTACTGGGCAACCACTTCCAACTTAGAATACACCTTTCTTTCAAAACCTTCTAACTTTTGAAGCTTTCTTCTAATATCTGGGGCTGACTGGGTAACAAAGGCCATATTTAGGGCTCTTTTACTCTCCAGGGCTTCAAGATCTATAGACCTATAATCCTATAGACTTCTGGGAGAAATTTCAGAAGAGGATTTGGGTACTCACTGGGGAACTGTACCATCTCACTCACCTTAGATTGATGACTTCGCTTCCTAGCCACTGTGGTATCCCTGCCAATCGAACCTGTCAATAATAGGTAAGCACTTCCATACCTCAATCACTGTTAGTCTCTGCTTGGGTAAGTATGTGAAAAGACTTGCTCCAAATGGTCTGGTTCAATAGTGGGGATACTCTCTGGTCCAAGGACAACTTTCAAGTCACTGAGGAGGATTCACTCCCTTTTCTACCAGGTGAAAAGCACCTGTAAAATTTGCTGACACTCATCCCAGATGTGCTTGTGTGTGTGAAAATTAATGTCTCTAATGAAGTAATGAGCCCCTTTGTTTTCTGTTTCCAGTTATACAGGTCACTATTTGTAAAGGGAACATATATTAAAAAGGGTGCCTGCCCACCATCTCCTCCATGCTCCTGTGTCAAGGATAATAAGGGTAACTTACCACATTGTACCACCTCAGGCTGGTACAAGTAACCACTTTTGGTATGGGAGGATTTAATATTAGAGGTGCTGATGGCAAAGAACAGGAGAGAGCGTACATCAATGAATCTTCCTCTATAACCCTGGGTCAGTATATTTTTTTCGATATGGTAAGTTTAGGCCTTGTTCACTCATCCTGAGAAAAAGTAAACTGAGGTGCATACAGGACACAGCTAGAACTATCAGCATACACACACAGACCAATAGTCACAGACACTTAACTTACATGTCCCACACCTCTCAATGTTGACCTCTACAGGAGGTCCCAGATGACAGAGAGAATGTCCCAGATTGCCTCTTGAGAAGGCCACAGATGACCTCTTGTGGATGTCACATATGTCCTCCATAGGAGGCTCGAGATAACCTCTCATGGAGGTTCAAAATGGCTCTCAAAGATAGTGTCCGATGACCTCCAAAGGAAGTCCCAGATGTCCTCTCAAGGAGGCTGAGATTACCTCTCCACTAGCTCCCAGATGGCCACTCAAGGAGGTGACATATAAACTCCAGAGACGGTTCCAGATAACTCTCTTGAGAAAGGCACAGATGGCCTCCAGATATGGTGCTATATGGCTTCTCAAGGAAGTCCCACATGATGTCCGAATATGGTCATACATTTCTCATCAAGGCAACCTGAGATGACCACCAAAAGAAGTTCCACATGACCTCAGGAGGTGGTCCAAGATTCCCTCTTAAGGAAGCCCCAATGACTATTTTTGAAGAGGTCTCAGGAGGCCTCCTGAGGAAGCACAAGATGACCTCTGGATAAAGTCCCATATGGCCCCTGGAGAAGGCCCCAAATGACCTCCAAGGTAGGTCTCAGATAGCTTCTCAAGGAATTCGCAGATGTACTCTTGATAATGTTCCAGATAGCTTCCCAAAGAAACCCTACATGACCTCTCAAGGAGTTCCCAGATGGCTTCCCAAGGATGCCATAAATGACCTCCAGAATGGGTCCCCAAAACCGGCTGGCAAGCTTGCACAGATGCACCTCTAGTGGAGTCTAAATGACTTTTGTCCATGTTGGTCCTCTGGAGACAAAAACTCGAGGTAGACTCTCAACTCTGAGGGTTGAAACACTCACCTATGGGGATTTTTCCCTGGGCCTGATGCTATCCAAATGTATGATCTCGATGAGGTCTCTGAAAATTAGGAACTCTCTAGTTGAAGAGAATCCATCGAGACACATGTAATAAATGTTCTCCAAACCACCAACCCTCAAAATTATGATATCCAAAGCTCCAAACATCAAAGGGCAAGCCTTTTTTCCCCTTCCCTTTGTCTCTCCTTCACTAAAGAACTATACTTCCTTCGAGGTCTTTCCATTTTTCCCATCTAACAGTTCCTTCTTCTCTTTAGGCCTCTCTACTCTCCAAAGGCCTGAACTGCTTTGCCTGGGTTGTCAGTTGCCATCTTTCACCTCCTGCCCCCTCTCAAATTCCTCTCCTCCCAGGTCTTTCCCCTTCTGCTATCACACCACTTCCTTCCTTCCAGGACTTTTCCCTTTTTCTCTTTCCTTCTATTGCTCTGAACAAGTAGCCTGTAAAAATTCTGTACCCCTCCTCCACTGCAACTGCCTAACAGTTTTCAAATGTCACATCAGAAACTGCCCAAAGCCCAATCACTTCTTTACAGTTCAGTAGGTGGGGATTAATGCACCAGCCCCTCCCACAGAATGTCCCACCTTCTTTGGTGGCATACTTTGTAATCTCCAGCTGGCCAGGATATGGTGCCTGGCTGATTATCGGACCCTATAGATTATCGTGGCCCTGATGATTATTACAGTATCCTCCTTGTGAATTAGTTGCAATTGAAATTGAAAATTTGATTGTGATATTACAAACTAGTTATGACATCACAAACCCATTTTAACATCATAACAGCACTACATCACAAACCCATTGTAACAATATTTTCATTTTGACATCATGATTCCACTGTGACATCTCAAATCTATTATGACCTCTTAGCTCCTTTGAAAAATCACATGCCTTTTTCAACATCATAGTCCCTTTGTGTACCCATATCCTTGTTGTTATCCAATGACAATTGAGATCAGACATGCCATTATAACATCAAAAAGTGTTTGTGACATTCTCAACAGTGTGACATCATATTTTCATTATGAGAGCATCAGCTCATTGTGACATCACCAAACTCAATGACATAATTGAATTATGACAACAATTCTCATTGTGACATCAAAGACACATTGTGAATGCCTCTTCTGTGATTTCATTGTATTTCAAATGTAGCATGAGAGTTGATATCAGAAACATGTGTTTGTGCCTACACAATCATTTTGACATCATAATCACTTTATGATATCGCAGTGCCAGTGTGATATCACTAACACAATGTGACATCACAAAACTCTCCTCTCCTCATAACTTTTTTGACATGCTAACATTGTGATATCTTAGATCTTTTTGCCCTCATAATTTGTTTTTAAACTCATATTTCATGTATGACATGAGATAACAGAAATCCACTAACATTATGACCATGTGACATCACACTGACAGATGTCATGATCATCGTGTCACGTGACATCACAAAAGGTTTTGATGTCACAATTAGTTGGTGATGCCATACAGGTAAGGGGTCACAGTAGTTCTATGATGTCACAATTTGTTGGTGATATCCAAATGGCATAAAGGATCTCATTTGTCATGAAATCACAGAGAATATGAGTTCACAAATGGACTGTGGCATCTTCAAAGGCATGTATTGTCACAAATGTGATGAAGTCCTAGGAGGAATATGATATCACAGTGTGACACAATGTGCACGATATTTGTCAGTATGATGTCACAATTGTCATGATGCCACAGTGGATTTCTGATATCACATATCATAACAAATATTACAAGGTTGAAAACAGATTACGAGCTCATAAAGGGCTAAGACATCACAATTGCAGCACGTCACAAAACTTATGAGGACAGGGAAGGTTTGTGATGTCACAGTGTGTTAATGATATCACCATGGCACTGTGATGTCACAAAGTGATTGTGATGCCATATACTTATGAGATCATAATGGTTTTCTCATATCAACCCACATGCCACATTTGAAATAGAATGAACTAAAAGAATAGGCATTTACAATGTGTTTATAACATCACAATGACAAAATAATGTCATAATGCTGTGAGGTCATTATAAATTGGTGATGTTGCAAGGACATAATGGTGTCATAATGAATATTTGTTGTCGCATTTGTGATGGGGTCACAAATGGTGATATTACAATGGCATATATGAATTCCATTGTCATGTGTTCACAATGAGGATATGGGCATACAAAGGGACTGTGATGTCAAAAATGCCATGTGTGTTGTCAAAGGTACTTAAGGGTCATAATAGCTTTATGATACACTGTTGTGATGAGGTCACCAAGGGTTTTTGATGTCATAATGATTTTGTAATATCTCAAACACAGGTCCAATTTCACTTGCTAGTGTTTCACAATGTGCATACAAGTTCACAGAAGGATCTTGAAGTCCTAATGGACATGATTTTTTTTAAATGTTATGAGGTCATATTAGGTTTCTGAACACAATGGGTCAGATATCCTCATGGCAATGTCAACTCACTACATCATGTCAAAATATTGTGTTGTTGTCACAATTGGTGATGAGGTCACAAAAGATTGGTTATGTCACAATGTGTTGGGCATGTCACAATGACATGATGGTTCCCAATTGTCTTTAACTTACAATAAGTATAGGATTTCACAAAGGGACTGTGGTTTCTCCAAAAGTATGTGTTGTCACAAATATATTGAAATCCTAAAAGGTTTGTGAGGTTAAATTTCGACACAATGGTTATGAAATCTGGCAGTGTGATATCACCATGGTCATGATGTCACTGGGAATTTGTGATATCAAGTGTCATATGTGAAATCTAATGAGGTTGACAACAGATTGTGAGGACAAAAAAGCCAAAGGTATTAGAATTGCAGTATGTCACAAAAGTTATGATGACAGGATGGGTTTGTGGTGTCACAGTGTGTTAGAGATATCCCAATGGAAATGTGATGTACAAAGGGATTTTGATGTCACAATGGTGAGGAGTTCTTGATTTGCTTATGATATCAACCTACAGGCCACATTTTAAATAGAATGAAATCACAGAAAAGGCATTCATAATGTGTCTATCATGTCACATGACAAGGTGAAGATATAAATCTATCATATCATTTTAGTTTTGTGATTTCACAATGAAAAGATGGTGTCAAAATGACAATGTGATGTCACAATTGTGATAAACTCACAAACTTTTTGATGTTAAAATGTCATGTCTGATTCTTAATTGTCAATATTTCACAGTGGGAATTTGAGTACACAAAGGGAATGTGATGTCACAAAGCTATGTATTTTTTCAAAATGCATAAGAGGTCATAATAGATTTGGGTTATAACAATGTGAACTGGTATTAAAAATATCATTGTGATGTCACAATGGGTTTGTGATGTCACAGTGGTGATGAGGTTATAATGGGTTAGTTATGTCACGAGTTTGTAATATCACAATTATTTGTCCAATTTCAATTGCTCCTAGTTCACCATGAGGACAGTGTAATAACCATCAGTGCCCGTATAATCCACGGGAACAGATAGTCATCATGGCCTCTTGGTTTGGACCATCAGAGAGAGAGGTGTATGATGCTGTTGAAGGAGATAGGATGTCAAGTCCCACATGGTTAGCTACCAAGAAGTGATTGGGCATGGACATTTGGGAAGTGATGATTGAAAACTGTTATGTAGGAAACATATTGCAGTAGGGGAAGGTTAAGGCCTAAATATAGGCTGCATGTTCAGAGCAACAGAAGGGGACAGAAAAAGGGGAAATACCTGGAAGGAAAGAAGTGATGAGACTGCAGGAGGAGAAAGAGCTGGGAGGAAAGGAAATTGAGGGAGAGCAGGAGCTGAAGGATGGCACCTGGACACCTGGATAGGGCAGGGCAGGCCTGTCAAGAGTAGAACATCCTGAAGAGAAGAAGGGAATAGTGGAAGGAAAAAAATAAGACCTGAAATGTCGGACAGGTCTGTAGTGAAGGAGGATGAGAAGATAAGAAAAAGCCTTGTCCTTTGAAATGTGGAGCTTTGGATATCATTATTTTGGGGGTTGGTTGTTTGAAGTCCAGTTAACAAATGGCTGGGCTGCTCTGTGGAATTCTGAGGGTTCATGGTTGAGGCTGCATTTAGCTCTGGGCATCCAGCCCAGGTCAAGGTAGTCACTTGTTATAAAATTTTTAAGGACAAGACATTTGTGATGTTACATTGCATTAATGATATCACAATATTAATATGAGGTCACAAAGGATTGTAATGTCACAATGGTGATGTGGTCACAATGGGTTTCTGAAATCAACCTATATGCCACATTTGAGATAGAATGAAATCACAGAATAGGCAATCACATTGTCTCTAGGACCTCACAATGAATATGTGATGTCATAATGCTATGGTGTCATTGTCATTTAGGGATATCACAATGGGCTGATGCTATGCTAACAACAATGTGATCTCACTCTGGAGATGATGTCACAAAACGTTTGTAATGGTACAATGGCATGTCTGATGTCAGTTGTCCTTTTTCAAAGTTGTCCTTTCACAACAGATTTGGGATATCACAAGGTGATCGTGATATCACTGTGGAAATGTGATGTCACAATGGGTTTGTGATGTCACAGTGGTGATAAAGTCACACTTGGATAGTGATGTCACAATGAATTTGTAATATCACCATTACATATCTAATTTCATTCTACTAGATCACAATGAAGATACGCATTTACATAAGGAGCTAGAAGTCAGAAAGGCCATGGATTTTGTAAAATATTATGCGGACATAAGAGATTGGTGAAAATGCAATGGGACAGAGATATCCCACTGGCAATGAGATGTTGCCATTACATGGGATAGTATTGTTTTGAAGTCACAAATAGTTGGTAATGCCATACAGCTGATGAGGTCACATAGATTTGTGATTTCACAATGGGATGTTGATGTCACAATCTCATGCCAGGTCTCTAACAATAACTACATAAGTTCACAAGGCATAATGTATCCAAAGGCATATGTTGGCACAAGTGGAATGAGTATTAACAGGTTTGTGATGTCACAATGTGACTCAGTGGTCATGACATCTGTCAGTGTGATGTCACAGTGGTCGTGATGTCACAGTGGATTTCTGATATCACATGTCCTACCTGAAGTATTATGAGTTAAACAATTTATGAGCTTAGAGAGGCCAGAGATCACACTGGCAGCATGTCAAAACATTTATGAGGATAGGAGAGACAGTGGGTTAGTGATATCATACTGGCAATGTATTGTCATCGAGGTATTGTGATTCCATAATGGTTATCTGTTCACAATCTATTTCTTATATCAACACGCCTGTCACATTTGAAATAGAATGAAATCACAGAATAGACATTCCAATGTATCTGTGACATCACAATGACCATGTGATGTCATAATTCTATGATGTCATTGATGTTTTATGATGTCACAATGGAATGATGTCGTTATAATGACAATGTGATGTTACAGTGGTGATGATGTCACAAAGGTTTTGAGATGTTAAAATGGCATGTTTGATCTCAACTGTCATTAGCTCAAAATGAGGATTTGGGTAAACAAAGGTCCTGTGATGACACAATGGCCATGCTTTCTTTCAAAGCTTCTGAGGTCATAATAGGATTGGGATGTCACAATGTGAGCATGGTGACACAATGGCAATGTGAGATCACAATGAGTTTGTGATGTCACCACGGTGATGAGGTCACAATGGGTTAGTGATGTCTCATCAAGTAATATAACAATGACATATACAATTTCAATTTCTTCTAATTCACTATTAGGATACTGTAATAACCAGTGAGGCCAGGATTATCTGTGGGAGCTGATCATCATTATAAATTCTTGGCCTGGCCCACCGGAGAGTGTGGGGAATACCGCCAAAGGTGGAGGTGTCAAGCCTCACATGGTGAGCTGTCAAGGAGTTATTGAACATTGGGCAGTTTGGGAAGTGACGGTTGAATACTGTTAGGCAGAAGACACATTGGAATGAGGAGGGGTACAACCTATATATGAAGTGCATTTTCAGAACATTGGAAGGGGACATAAAAATGAAACCTACCCAGATGGAAGAAAGTGGTGAGACAGCAGGAAGGGAAAAACTTGAGAGGAGAGGAAGTTGAGGGAGAGCAGAAGGTTGGCAAGTGGTCACTGGGGCAGAGAAGGGCAGGCCTTTGGAGACTGAAGAGGCCTGAAGGAAGTGGTGGAAGGGAAATAGGGAAAGACCAGGAAGGAAGGACAAGTCTGTAGTGAAGGAGGGAGGAATGGAAAAGTAAAAAGCCTTGCCCATTGAGGTTTGGAGTTTTTGAGATCATAATTTTTTGACTGGTGGTTTGCGGACCAATAAAGAAAGGGTGGGGCTGCCCATTGAAGGTCTGAGGTTTGGTGGTCAAGGCTGCTCTTGGACCTGGGTATCCAGTCCAGCATAAGGTAATCACAGTCCACTTTCTAGTGTAAATTGGATTATTATACTAAATGTGACTTGATGGTTTGTCTATTTGCCTTAGAAGTTATAAGTACACGAGTTCACAGAAAGAGCTTGAAGTCTCAAAGGCCATGAATTTTTTAAGATGTGATGTGGTCATATAAGTTTGTAAAAACACAATGGGACAGTGATATCACAATGGCAATACCACAATATCATGTCAAAATAATGCTTTGATACCACAATTAGTTGCTGATGCCATTCTCGTGATGAGGTCACAATAAGTTTGTGATGTCAGAAAGGGTTCATGATGTCAGAGTGGCATGGCAGATCTCAATTGTCATTAATTGGCAATGAATATATGATTTCAAAAAGGGACTGTAATGTCTCCAGAGGAATGTGTTGTCACAAAAGTGATGCCGTTCTAACAGGTTTGTGATGTCACAATGTGACACAATACTCATGATATCTGGCAGTATGATGTCACAGGGGATTTCTGATATCACATGTCATACAAGAAATATGAGATTTAAGATTATGAGCTCACAAAGGGCTTAACCTATGACAATGGCAGCATGTCACAAAACTTATAAGGACTGGCACAGCAGATTAATGACGTCACAAAAGATTGTGATATCACAATGGTTATATGGTCAAAATGGGTTACTGATATAGAATGAATTCACAGAATAGGCCTTCACACTCTTATGAGTATGATGTAACAATGTCATTGTGATATATCATGCTATGATGCCATTGTTGTTTGGTGATGTCACAACGAGATGAAGGTGTCATAATGACAATTTGATGTCACTGCTTATTTATGATGTTACAATGGTTAGAAGGTCACATTATGTTTCTGATGTCAACACACATGTCAAATTTGAAGAAAGAATGAAAAGGCCGGGCGCCAGTGGCTCATGACTAATCCAAGCTACTCATGAGGCTGAGAACTAAGGATTGCACTTCAAAGCCACTTTAGGCAGGAAAGTCCATGAGACTATCTCCAATAAAAACCATTAGAAAACTAGAAGTGGTTCTGTGACTGAAGCGATAGATTGCTTGCCTTGAGCTGAAGAGCAGAGACAGAACCCAAGCCCAGAGATCAAGCTCGACGACCGACAAAAAAATAAAAAACAGTCATTCACAATCTCTCTATAACATCACAATGACAATGTGATCTCATAATGCTATCTTGTCATAGTTTTGTGATGTCAAAAGTAGTTGATCCTGTCATAATGAGAATATTATGTCACACTGGTGACGTCTCAAAGAGTTCATGATGTTACAATGGCATGTCTTATATCAATTGTCAGTTCATAATCAGGGTATAGTTACACAAAGGGACTGTGATGTCACAAAGGCTATGTGTTTTTTCAAATGTGCTGAGAGGTCCAAATATGTTTGGGATCTCACAATGTGATAGTGATATCAAATGGCAATGAAAGCTTACAATGGGTTTGTAATGTTATATTGGTGATGAAATCAATGTTTTGTGAAGTCACATCTCATACTCACATGTCCAATTTCAGTTGCTACTATTTCACAATGAGGATATGAGTTCACAGAAGAAGACTGAAATATAAAAGGCCATGAATTTTCTAAAATGCTATGAAGACATACTTAGTTTTTGAAAAAACATTGGAACAGTGATATCGCTATGGCAATGGGATGTTGCAATATGATGACTTAATAAAGTTTTGTTACCACAATTGGTGATGCCATACTGGTGATGAGTTTACAAGAGGTGTGCGATGTCACAGTGGGTTGGTGACATCAAAATGACACATGTGATCTCAATTGTCAACTCACAATGAGTATATGGGCTCACAAAGGGCCTGTGATGTCTCCAAAGGCATGCGTTGTCTCAAAAATGATGAAATCCTAACAGGTGTGTGTTGTCAGAATGTAACAAAATGCTCATAACATCTATCAGTGTGATGTCACACTGGATTCGGGTATCACATTTCATACCTGGATTGGGTATGAGAGGATTGGAATTTCCCAGTGGGTTAGTTATATCACTATGGAAATGTGGGGTCACAAAGGGATTGTGCTACCACAATGGCTATTAGATCACAATGTGTTTATACTATAATAAGTGTGTCCTGTCACAATTGGTTGGAAATGTCACAATGGCATGCCGATTCTCAAATGTCTTTAATTCACAATGAAGATATGAGTTCAAAAAAAGACTGTGTTGTCTCCAAAGTCATGTGTTGAGACAAATGTGATGAAGCCCTAACACATTTGTGAGTTCACAATGTGACACCATGGCCTTGATGTCTATCAATGTAATGTCACAATGTTCATATTGTCAGAGTCAATTTCTGATATCAGATGTCATGCCTGAATTATGAGTTTGAAAACAGAATATAAGCTTACTAAAGGCCTAAAATATCCTAATGGCAGCGTATCACACGTTATGACTAAAAGTTCATGGTCGTTGGAGCTTCAGATTCTTTCTTTAAAATTGTATCCTCATATTGAACTAGTAGAAATTGAAATTGGACATGTCATTGTAATAATACAAACTCATAGTGACATCACAAACTCATTGTGACCTCATCATCACTGTGACATCACAAACCCATTGTCATATCCATTGCTGTTGTGCCTTCACAATCACATTGTGACATCACAAAGCTATTGTGAACTCTTAGCATCTTTAGAATACACATGATCTCTGTGTCATCACAGACCCTTTGTGTACCCATATCCTCATAGTGAACTAATGAAAATTGTGATCACACATAGCATTGTAGGGTCACAAATACTTTGTGCAATAATTTTGACTGTGTAATCACATTGTCATCATGACACCATCATCTCATTGTGACAACACCAAACCGCAATGACACACCATTTTTTTCTTCTGTACGTTTGTTATTGTAAGTGTAGTGTACAGAGGGATTACAGTTACATAAATAAGGTAATGAGTACATATGATATCAAACATTGCTGCCTTGACATCACGTTGTCACTTTAAATGTCATAAAACCATTGTGAATGCCTATTCTTTGATTTCATTCTATTTCAAATGTGCCATGTGGGTTGATATCAGGAAACCATTGTGAACTCATAACCTTTGTGACATCAAAATCTCTTTATCACAGAACTTTGCCTTTGTTATATCATTAACCGACTGTGACATCAAATACCTCTCCTGTCCTCATAACTTTTGTGAAATGCCATTGTGATATCTTAGGTCCTTTGTGAGTTGAAAATCTGTGTTCAACTTCATATTTCAACTATGACATGAGATACCTAAAATCCAGTGTAACATCATGATATCACACCGCTGGACATCATAACCATTGTGTCACTTTGTGACTTCTCAGACCTGTTAGTTCTTCACCTTCTTGACTACATATATTTTGGTGACATCAGAATCCCTTCCCAAACTCATATACTCATGGTGAGTTAATGACAGTTGAGATCCCACATGCCATTGTGACATCATCAACCCCTTGGTACATCTCAAATCTGTTGAGACCTCTTCATCAGTATGGCATCACCAATTGTGACATCAAAACATTATTATAACATGATATTGAGACATCACATTCTCATTGGGAAATGACCACATACTATGAAGTTTCTTCTATCACCCGGTATCCTCATATTGAATTATGAGTAATTGAAATTGGATGTATCATTCTGATATTACAAACTGTGACATCACAAAACCATTGTGACCTCATCACCATTGTGACATCAAAAACCCAATTGGACATTTCATTTTATTGTGACATTATGGATCACATTGTGCCCTTTGAAACATATTATGACCTCTTACCACCTTTGAAAACACACATGGCCTCTGTGACATCACAGAACATTTTTGTATCCATATCCTCATGGGGAACTAATGAAAACTGACATCAGACATACCATTTAAACATAAAAAAATCCTTTCTTACATTATCATAATTGTGACATCATGTTGCCATTATGACACCATCAGCTCATTTTGACATGTAAAACTACAATGACATCATAGCATTGTAACATCTCATTGTCATTCTGATATCATAGACATGTTGTGTTTGCCTATTATGTTATTTGATTCTATTTTTAATGTGGCATGTCGGTTCATGTGGCATGTGAGTTCATGACCATTGTGATACCATGGTGCTTCAGTAGCATCATATTGCTATTGTGATGTCACATTGCCAAATTAATGTCACAAAGGGATTCTGATGTGACAATGGTTATGACATCACAATGAGTTTCTGATATCAACCCACATGCCACATTTCAAATATAATGAAATCACAGATTTGACATTCATAATGTGACTATTATGTTACAATGACATAATGGCAAATGCTATAATGTCATTCTCATTTTGTGTTGTCACCAAAAGCTAAAGATGAGATAACAATTATATGGTGTCACAATGGTTATCACGTCCAACAGGGTTTATAATGTTCCAATGGTTATGAGGTCATAATGTGTTTCTGATATCAACTGATATGCCACATTTGAAATAAAATGAAATCACAGGATATACATTCACAATGTGTCTATGACAGCAAAATGGCAATGCAATGTCATAATGCTATGATGTCACTGTAGATTGGTGATGTCACAATGAGCTGATGATATAACGACAGTCTGATTATGTCACAAAGGGTTTGTGATGTCACAATGGCATGTCAGATCTTAACTGCCATTAGTTTATAATGAGGATATGGGAATGAAGTCACAATGACATACACAAATGAACTGTGATGACACAAAGGCCATGTTTTTTGTCAAAAGTGCTAAGGTTGCTAACAGGTTTCATTTGTCAAAGTGTTAATGATATAAAAATGCGTAAGTGATGTCAAACTAGTTTGTAATATCATACTTTATTTCAAATTTCAATTGCTACAAGTTCACAATGATACAAGTTCAGAGAAGGAGCTTGATGTCCCAAATGCCGTGCATTTTCTAAGATATGATGAGGTCATAATAGGTTTGTGAAAGCATGATGGTACAGTAATATCACAATTGCAATACGATGTCAAATTATAATGTCATAAGAGTGTTGTTATAATCACAATTAGTTACTGATGCCATAATAGTGATGAGTTCAAAATAGTTTTGTGATGTCGCAGTAGATTGGTGATGTGACAATGGCATTCGACACCTCAATTGTCAATAACTCACAATGAGTATATGAGTTTAGAATGGGATTGTGAGGATTCCAAAGGTATATGTTGGCACAAATGTGATGAAGTCGAATAGATTTGTAATGTGACAATGTGACACAATGGTCATTACATCTAGCAGTGTGATGTCACAATATTCATGATGTCATAGTATATTATTAATATTTTATGTCATACCTAAAATCATATGAGATCAAAAATAGAATGAGCTCTCAATGGGCCTAAAGTGGCAACATGTCACAAAACTTATGAGGACAGGACATGTTTGAGTTGTCACAGTTGTTTAGAGTTATCACAATGGCAAAGTTTTGTCACAAAGAGATTGTGATGTCACAATGGTTATGAAGTCAAAATGTGTTTTTAATATGAACCCACATGCCACATTTGAAATATAATGAAATCACATAATAGGCATTCATAATGTAAATATGATGTCACAATGACAATGTGATGTCATAATGGTATGATGTCATTATAGATTTGGGATATCATAATGACCTGATGTTGTCATAATGACAATGTGATGTCACACGTATGATTATATTGTAAATGTTTTGTGATATCACAATGGCATATCTTATCTCAATTGTCATTTCACAATGGATACACAAAGGGACTGTGGTGTCACAAAGGCCATGTGTTTTTTCAAAGGTGCTGAAGATGTCATAATGGGTTCGGGAGGTCTCAGGGTGATTGTAATGTCACAACAGCAATGTGATATCACAATGGCTTTGTGATGTCACATTGGTGAGGAGGTCACAGTGAACAGGACATGTTTGTGATGTCACAACAGGTTAATGATATCACAATGGCACTTTGATATCACAAAAGGATTTTCATGTCACAATGGCTTTGAGGTTACAATGGATTTCTGATATCCACCAATATTGCTTGCTTGAAATAGAATGAAATCACAAAATAGGCATTCACAATATGTCTATAATTTCACTATGACATATGCTGTCATAATTCTATGGTATTTAAGCTTGGCGATGTCAAAATTGCATGTCTAATTTTATTGGTCATTAGATTACCATGAGGATCCCAAAGGTTGTTATGTGCTGAGTCCTTCAAAAGGCGCATTGTGCTGAGTCCATTACACAGGTTTCTTTGTGCTACTTTTTTAAAGTATGCTGTGTGCTGTCATCCAAAAGGGTGCTATGTTCTGAGTCCTTGAGAGGTAGGTATCCCTGAAAATCACACACACACACACACACACACACACACACACACACACACACACACACACACACACTAACAGAGGGTAACCATGCACCTGCTTAGTGTGTGGGGTGGATGGAGAAGAGTCTCTCCCAGCCTTTGGGCTGAGGGAAGGGTTCAATGCCATGGGCAACTGCTGGGGTTGGGAGGAAGCCCTGAGCTGAGGTGAGCCTGCTTCTTCCATGGCCTGTTAGCCTTAGGGCAGTCAGGGCACCACAAAGTCAGGGATGGGGGGTGTGGTCAAGTGGGGAGGGGGTGTGACTGAGGAGAGGACAGGACGTGGCCAAGGGAGCACATATCTGCTGCAGCCAGGGGCACATGGGGGCTGGCTCACTTGTGCAGCGTGGGTGGGGCAGCCCGGGAGAGAAATGGGGGTGGCAGAGAGAGACAGCAGAGAGAAGAGCAGGCACAAGCACCAGGGGAGGCGTCATCAATGGCTTGATTCGGCTGCTGTAGGATCACTGGTCGGGGCCAGGAGCACAGAGCACACAAAGCCAGCACAGCAGCCACATCCCTCCCAAAGGCCCTGGGAGGCTCAGAGGCCAAGTAGGCCCTGAATCTGAGATTCCAGTGCCAGAAGATCAGCTGGGCCTAAGGTGGGCTCAGCCCTGCCACCTGCCTGCCCCTGTCCTGGCCCCCTTTCGTGCTCTCCCCATGGCATCACGTTTCAAACATGAGCTGCTGACTTGGACCTGCAGCGCCTCTCAGAATCATCCAGTGATGTGCCCCAGGCCAGCTGGTGGCCCTGACCATGTCCTGGCCCCCCATCCTCTGCTCTGGGCCTGAGAATCTGCCATGATGCTGCCATTGCTGCTTGCTACACCTAGAATGGCAGCATATAGCATCTCCCAGCAGCACACATGAGTGGCCGTCCCATGGGCCCACATCTCTTGACCTCTCCCAACCCCTCCTTCCCCACCCCAACCCAGACCCACGACTCCCACTTCCCTTCTCACATCCCAACCTTGCCTCACCAGTGCCAGGGGCCAGCCCTGGCTCTGCCACAAATGCTCCCCAGGAGTAGGGGGTGGGGGAGTGGGTGTCGAACCAAGGATCCCACCCCCATCCCTAGTGTCAGTGTCCCAGGAAATGGGGAGATGCAGGGTTGGGTGAGAAGAGGCCATCACCAAGCCCCTGGCCTGGAGCAGTGGGAACCACATAGCCCCACATCTTCACAATCCTCTCCTAGGTGGGAACTTTGTGGCTTTATAAAGAGTTGGGGAACAGCAGCTCCACACCTGCCTTCTCGGGTCTTTTCCTTTTTTCTGGGGGTGGAGGGTGTTGGATGCAGAAGATAAGGACCCTTTGCTGTGTGACTCCTTGTCCTCTGTTCTCAGTCACCCTCTCACCTGAGGAGGGTATCAGAAAATCCCACTAGGGAGGTGAGAGCAATGGGGGTCAGATGAAAGGTGAATATTTGGGAAGAACACACTCTCTCTGACACACATACACCTGGCCTGTCCCCCCCCTCCCCAGCTTCAACAGTACTCACAGGTTGGTCACATTTCCCAGCTCTTCCAGCATCTGCTGGTGCTCCTGGTCCATCTGTTCTCCTTGTCCCTCCAAGAATCCACCCAGTCTCCCAGAAGCATCTAGGCTGGAAGTAGGGAGTGTGTCCATGTATGTAGCCTTTAGAACCCCATCCATTTCCTCAACACCATGCCCACCCCAGGTTAGATATTCCCTTGGGGACCCCATGACCCCCTGCTTGTTTTCAGTCCTTGCTCTGAGGAGCCAGCTGTCTGGGGATTCCTTCACCCAGTGTCCTGGCTTAGGGTTTTGGTGAATGGGGATTTAAGGCTGGTTGTTCCCAAGGGGAAGGGTTTGGCCCTAGAGAAGGCGAGAGGCAGGGTGGTGCTGTGTCATTACAGTGGTGCTCCCCTTGGATGGGAACCCTTGGTTCTGAAAAGGGAATGGGGAATGGGAACCTGCATGCTCCAGCTGTACATTGTCCCAGATGAGTAACCAACATACTTGGGAGGCACTACTCTGAGTATCTGTGTGTGTGTGTGTGTGTGTGTGTGTGTGTGTGTGTGTGTGTGTGTGTGTGTGTGTGTGTATGAGAGAGAGAGAGAAGAGAGAGAGAGAGAGAGAGAGAGAGAGAGAGAGAGAGAGAGAGAGAGAGAGAGAGAGAGAGAGAGAGAGAGAGAGAGAGAGAGAGAGAGAGAGAGAGAGATCATCTTTCTCCTTGTACAGCCTGACTGTGCTCAGGTGAGTGATCATTTGGCAAATTGCAGGTGCTGCATGGAAGACACTTTTGTCACTGTTCTGGATTTGTGTGTGTGTGTGTGTGTGTGTGTGTGTGTGTGTATGTGTGTGTGTTTGTGTGTGTGTCACCATGTCTAAAAACAGCAAAAGCATTTTATTTCTCTGTGTGTATGTACTTGTTGTTGTTCTTTTTTCATCAGTACCAAACATGAGCCCAGCCACAATTCTTGTTTTCTCCTTCACAGTTTCATGGATCCTTTATGGAAGATTTCAGTAGACATACCTTTCCTCCCCTTTCCACCTCTCTTTTCCCCCTTTCCTGTAGCCCACAGTAGCTGCTGGCCCTGCGTGGCCCTCCCCTAGGAGACCTGTGTGAACTCGAGTGGACACCTGTCCTTCTATCCCAGGCCAGAAGTTTGGTGAGGCAAGTGTGTCCACAGCTACACTCTTCCAGAAAGACACTCTGCTCCCAGTGTATAGTTGGAGCTAATTCAAGGGTTGGGAATGTGTCTGCCAAACATAATTAGGGAAGGGGATAGGGGAAAGGGTAGGGCAGGGGCTGTGAAGCTATGAGGTTTGGGGGCTGGTGTACAGTGTGACATGGCAGATGTTTCACCATGACCGAGGATGAGAGGGGAACCTTACCTAGGGCATTTATGGTCTCTGTGGGCATCCAGGCCCAGGGCTCTGCGACCCCACTGGTGGCATGGATTCTCTCCCGGGGCAGTGCACCAGTGGTCAACCCTCCCTGGAGTCTGGCAGACTCCTATCTGTGTACTGTCTGGGACATTTCAAGCTGGACAGTGGTAGGCAAGTCCATTCCCCCTGCTGGAGCCCGCTTGGTATCAGGACATGGCAGTTAGATAGGGATCGATGAATGCCAGTTTCTGTAACCTGTTGTAGGCTGTCTGAAAGCAAAAGGGGACCACTGATTTTGGAACCCTTTAAGTTTGATTGGGACAATTTAAATGCTACATTTTCCATGTTTTTTTTTTTAAATTCAAGCTGGCAATTTCCACTAATGCCTTGGATGGACATTTTAAGCTGCCAAACAATGACGTTCAAAGCGTCACAGGCAGAGTTCCCAAGCCAGATTATTTCTTTCTTTGAACCTTGTGCCTTGACTAAACCTTTCTCTGGTAGCTACTGAATCTCTTCCAGTTCTCTCTAGGGTGACCACCTCAGTCGGGGATGCCCTGGGGAGCAGAGATTGTGACCTTGCCATCTCCAGCCTGCCAGCTATGAGCAGAGACAATTACCAGCAACTGCACTGGATTCTGGGAGATTCAGAGACCCCAGGCTGCCTCAAAGATCCTTTGTCTGCAACATGAAACTTGGGGGCGGGATGTTGTAGATGATCCTGGCTGGTCCAGGGGGAGGAGAGGAGGCCTCTTGAGCCAGTCGTTCAGCTCATGGCAAACTCGTTCATACCTGAATGGGGAATTGAGTGCCACAGTGCTGGTCAGCTGCTGGACAGAGATCTTTGAGAAGATAGGCATCCTAGAGACCCTGGAATCCAGTGAGTCCCTCATAGCTCACATCCTAGGAGTCAAAACAGTTAAGTGTGGTGCCACCAAGAGGGCGTGAAGAGGGAGGAGAGAGAACTGTGGGAGAGCTGCATCAGGTTTCTTCAGAGGAATAATTACAGGGGATACTTACCTGAATCAGATGGGACATTTCTGTAGTATTGTCATAGACAGATGGTCATTTATTTATCCAACAAACCTATACAGTGTGCACCATTTTCTGGGAGGTCTTAGACAATGAAAAGTTCCAGGACTCAAACCTTGGTTTGAGCTGCATGGTGGTGCTTCAGGCCTGTCATCCTAGTTACTTAGGAAGCTGAGATCCAAGGATGGAGGCTTTTGGCCCAGGTAGGAAAGCCTGGAAGACTCTTGTCTTCAATTAACTACCAAAAACAAAACAACAGGAGTGGATGTATGGCTCAAGTCATAGACTGCTAGCCTTGAGTAAAAAGGCTCAGGGATAGCACGTAGGCTCCGAGTTCAAGGCCCATGACTGACACAAAGAAAGGAAAGACAGAGAGAGAGAGAGAGAGAGAGAGAGAGAGAGAGAGAGAGAGAGAGAGAGAGAGAGAGAGAGAGAGAGAGAGAGAGAGAGAGAGAGAGAGAGAGAGAGAAACAGAGATAGACAGAGACAGAGACAGAGAGAGACACAGAGAGAAAGAGAGAGGAGGAAAGGACAGAGGGACAAGAAGAAGAAAGGAAGGAAGAAGAGAGAACATGCAAGACATGGTTTGGAGTCCCTGGATCAAGGGAGCCAACCATTCACAATCTCTGTGGGGACAGTTTCAGAGATTAAAGCCAGTATGTTGGATCAAGCCACTGACCCCTCAGCAAGTGCATGATATCCAGGAGCTGTGTGCTCAACCGAGTGCAGAGGAAAGCAGCCTCAGTAGACCCTAGGGATCAGGGTGGGTTACCAGGTTTCAATCATCCCTGGCCCCAACGAGTTTATTTTCTGGTCAGATAAGAAGAAAATGTCCAAGGGCTATGGAGGTATTGGGGTGAGGAACTATGAAGGGTGGGGGCAAGTGATAATTAGGAAGATTAAGAGGGAGGATGATCCCAGGTCAGGTGTGTCAGGATATGACCAATAACTCAATGTTCTGGGGTATTAGTCTTGACCTGGCTATGCCCCTCCCCACTTGTGTACGTTCACTTCTTAACCCAGTTTTGGCCACAAACTGGCCACATGTGGCAGTACTGTGGAAGTGGCAGAAGTGGAGGTGAGATCTAGGATGACCAAAATCTGGATTTATGGCCTGCGGGGCTGGCAAAGGGTGTCTTTAAAAATCTTTGAGCTGTAACTCAGGGCCTAGGCACTGTCCCTGAGTTTCCTTTGCTCAAAGCTAGCATTCTACCACTTGAACCAGAGCTCAAATTTCATCTTTTTTAGTAGTTTAGTGGACATAAGAGTCTTATGGACATTCCTGCCTGGGCTGGCTTCAAGCTGCCATCCTAAGAGCTCAGCCTCTTGAGTAGCTAGGATTGCTGGCACCTGCTAATGATGTTAGTGTGTGTGTGTGTGTGTGTGTGTGTGTGTGTGTGTGTGTGTGTGTGTGTGTGTGTGTGTGTGTGTGTTTACCAGGACAAGAACTCAGAGCCTAGATGTTATCCTTTAGCTTGTTTACACTAGGTTCGTGCTGTACACTTGAACTACAGTAGCTCAACTTCCCAGCATTTTGGTGATTCATTGGAGATAAGATTCTGCCCAGGCTAGCTTTGAATCTTGATTGATCCTCAGATCTCAGCCTTGAGTAGCTAGGATGACAAACTTGAGCCACCTTCGCCCAGCTGATAATGGCCTTTCTCCACAGTGGACTTGGAGCTTCTGAAATATTCTTTATTTTTTCTGTGCCTGTACTGGGGCTTGAACTCAGGGTCTGGGCTCTGGTCTCTTAACATTTTCCCTCAAGGTTGGTACTCTACCACTTGAGCCACAGCTCCATTTCTGGCTTTTGGTGGTTCATTGGCAAGAAGAGTCTCACTAACTTTCTTCCCCTGAGCTGGCTTTGACCCACGATCTCTGATTTCAGTCTCTTGAGTAGCTAGGATTTACAGAGGTTGAGAAACTGGTGGCATTGGGTAGAAGCTTTTCTTAAGCAAGGGTTCTTCCCTGCGTTTGCCCTGACTCCTCCATGCAAAGGAGGCCTTAGGGTCAGGAGCTGTGAAAAATAGGCTTTCAGCCACAGGAAATGCCTGGGGTCCATGGTGAAAAGTCAAGCTAATCTTCCTCTGGGCCCCATTCTGGACCCTACCCTCTGCCCTACCTGTGACTCAAGTACAAACCTTGACCCAGGCTAGAGTGTTCAGCCAGACTTGTCTGAAGACACAGAACCTTCATTCCCCAGACACCACCTGCTCTACACCACACCTCAGGACCTTTGCCCATGCTGTGTACCTTCTGCCTGAGGCACTCTGTCTTGTTCCACATCTTAGAACTCCTGTGGAATTTTGGCACTAGTTAAATCACCTCCTGGAGCAAGTCCTTCCTTCCATTCTCCCTCTTTTTTAAAAAAAATATTGAGTTCCTAGAGATGGAACTTGTTAGGCTGACTGGCAAATGCTCTATATTGGTGTGTGTGTGTGTGTGTGTGTGTGTGTGTGTGTGTGTGTGTGTGTGTGTGTGTGTGTGTGTCTGTGTGTGTCTGTGTGTGTCTGTGTGTGTGTGTGTTTGTGTGCCAGTCCTGGGGTTGAAATCCATGGCCTGGATGCCATTCCTGAGTTTTTATGCTCAAGGTTAGCACTCTACTACTTGGAACACAGCTCTACTTCTGGGGGGTGTTTAATTGGAGAAAAGATTCTCATATAGACTTTGCTGCCTGCACTGTCTTGCAATTATGATCCTCAGATTTCAGCCTCCAGAGTAGCTAAGAGTATAGGGGTGAGCCACCAGCACCTGCCATCTCCCTCTTACCTATAACCTCGGCCCTCCTCTGAGTCCCAGAAGTGTATGTCTCACTAAGCTCACATTTTTTTTTTTGTAATCTTGGGCTTGAACTAAGGGTCTGGGCATGTTCCTGAGTTGCTTTTCCTCAAGGCTACATTCTATCACTTAATTCACAGTGCCACTTTTGGCTTTTTCTGTTTATGTAGTACTGAGGAATCGAACCTCGGGCTTCATGCTCTCTAGGTAAGCACTCTACCACTAAGCCACATTCGCAGCCCAAGGCTCACTTCTAACAGGATCTAGGAGGGTGGGATTTCAGCACAGAAATCGCTGGCCATTTTATATCTTTGCCAGGATTTGGTACCAGCCTGAGACTCGGCAATGAGGAATGATGAATGAGTTATAGCCAGCAGGCCCCAGAGATCTAGGCTCACATCCTACAGAGGGATAGGAAATATGGAGCCAGAACCTTCCACAACTACTACAGCCTAGAAACTGTGGTCTCCCTGGAGGTAGTGGCTGGCTGCTAGATTTCCCAATGAGATACCTGAGCCAGAATATAATGCACCCGTTGCATACACCAGCCCAGGCAAGCCTTCGGGGTTTCACTTATTAAATGGCAGAGAAGGATGTTTTTTTTCAAGCTACTAGCTCATACTTATTACTCTCTGAGGGCTTTTCCCAGCTTGCCAAGGTTGGGGGTCTGGGCATGGGCAACCTGCTGAAAGCCAATCATCCATACATCATCCATCTATACACAGAGACATGGAGTTACTGAATTCTTTTATTTCTTTGGCAGGTCCGAGGTTGAAATATGAGACTAGGCCCTATCCCTGATCTCCTTTTGCTCAAGGGTAGAGCTCTGCCCTTGAGGCACAGGCCCAACTCATGGGCATATTTTCCTGTGATCTCTTAGAAATAAGAGTGTCTAGGACTTTCCTGCCCTGGGTGAATTCAAATTGGCATTCTCTACACCTCAGCCTCCTAAGGAGCTTGCATTAAATACAGGAGCCACTGACACCTGGCTTTCTTTTCTTCTTGTTGTTCTTTTTAAAATCATGACAATCTGAAATCTTCACAGCGTTATTCCAATTGTTTACATTTGAAATAAATCATCTAGGCCTGGAGTTAGAATGCCAGGACTGCCACTCACAAATGGAGGGAGATCCTGACAAACTCATTCCTATTTATGTGAATGCAAATGGAATGTTATCAAAGTAATCAAAGTAATAATTAAATTTGCAGTTCATTCATGATTCTATTTTAGAATGCACAGAAATATTATTGAATTTAAATCTTCCATTCTAGCACCATGGTGTGATTCCTTTAATGGAAGGATATTGACTATTTTTTAATTAATGCTTTTATAAGTATTCAGCCATTATATTTCATTAAATGGAGACATAACTTAAACTAATAATTGGTAACTATGTATATATATATATATATATATATATATAATTTAATGATATCCTCACATTCTCCCTCTAAGTATATATATATATATATATATATATATATATATATATATACCGCAATCTACACATCTATCAGTATATATATTGGGCACTATTGTGGCTTGATCACAGGTCCTCAGAATTGCCTGGCAGCTCAGATTGCCAGAGGATGGTCAGCTAAGACTGTGACCCCATTTATGGATTTGGCATTCTAGGCCATGAGTTGAAATCCCAGCATGGCCAAAAATTTATTCATGGAGTAAGAATCCACTTTTGACACATTTTTTTTCCTGAAAAATATCCTGGGTCTCAGTATGATATATAATCTATATGCAAATATATCTTGTATGATAGGATGTAATAAATGAAATGTTATTTGTGTAATAATACTAAATACATAAGTGTAATAAATGTCATACTCACTAAACCCATGCATGTAAATAAATTTCATATATGAATATTATTTTTTTCAGTTCTGGGGTTTCTATTCAGGCCCTGGGAACTGGTCTAAAATTTCTTGTCTTCAAGGACGGTGAGCTTCCCCTTCAACCACAGTGCCACAGAGTTACCAGACGCTGAGTTCAAATTCCAGGACTGCCAGAAAAGTGGTGCAAATTCCAAGCCAGGGCTTTTTTTTCCCTTTGGCCAAGCACAGGGCTTGAACTCAGGTCTTGGCATCTCTTGCAAGTTGACCCTTCGATCCTAGGACCCAAGTTCAAATCTCGGTGTTGGCAAAAAATAAAAAGGAGAAGGATATAACAGAGAAGTTCAAGAAGGTGGTTTTACATTTTTTCCCCTTTGCGTTCTGACCATCCTGGGACTAAATGAAAAGGCCCAGAAAGTGTACATTACCTTGCTTGCCAACGTTTGGCTGGCTATTAGGGAAGCCATAACCGAAACTTCAACTTAGGCCTGGAGGTCGAATCCTGGGACTGCCACAAGTGATTGTTGGGAGATTCTAAGAAATACATGCCAATATACATCCATACAAATGGAATGTTATA
This sequence comes from Dipodomys merriami, assembly GCF_024711535.1. Lineage (NCBI taxonomy): Eukaryota > Metazoa > Chordata > Mammalia > Rodentia > Heteromyidae > Dipodomys > Dipodomys merriami. Next base: position 307,647 of record NW_027202949.1, read on the forward strand.
AAAGTAACAATTAAATTATTAGTTAGTGTATGAGTATACTATAAAATTATACACAATAATTACACTACTTTGACCAATTTTCAATTAATACCTTGTTGAATATTCAACCATGATACTTAAAACTTGAAAGAATAATTTATTTGTCAATAATTACTAGTAATATATGTAATTTCATAATATACAGACAACTTTCTCTTGTTTTATACATATGTATACATACATATATATATATATATGTCAATCTACATATTTATCTGTTTATACACTTGTCACTCCTGGGGCTCAGTTGTATAGTGATGGCTTGTACATACAAAGCCCTGGATTCAATTCTTCACTACCACATGCACATAAAAATCTGGAAGTTGTGCTGTCACTCAAAAAGTCGAGCACTAGCTTTGAGCGTAAAAACATAGGGACTATGTCTAGACTCTTACTCAAGACCCAGGACTGACACCAAAATAAGATTGAATGTTGTGATTGCAACTCTATAAATATAGGACTTCAAATAGCTCATCACAGAGCAAGCCATGAGTCTGGTGCTGACAGCTGCCATCTGACTTAGCCAGAGGTATGCCACTGCAACCCAGCTCCACAGAAGCACATGCTGCTGGCTCGCTCACCCCTGTCATCCAAGATATTCGGGGGCTGAGATCTGACACTGATGGGTTTAAAACCCAGCCCTGGCAAGATATCTGTGAAACTCTGTGCTGTGCCTCAAGCAAAAGTAGTACTCCCAACATATTAGTGCTATCCCTATGGCTGACTCCCCCCCCAAAAAAAACCCTCAGCAAGCTCAATCATTAGATGTGAACTTTGTGCAGTTTGTGATGTGTTTCTGAAAGAGTGGTGATACTGATGAAAGCACCATAATACTAATGACAGCTTGTGGGATACAGCTATGTGATGAGTTCTTCCTGAGGTGTTGGGTCCTTCGTGTGGAGCTGTTTGCTGAGTCCTGCTCAGGATGCTATGTGCTGAGTCCTTCACAGGGTGCAGTGTTCTGAGTCCTGCATTGGGTGCTGGGTGCTGTGTGCTGAATACTGTAAAGAGTGTAATGAGTTTTGTCTTTCAAAGGGTGCATTCTTTCATTTTGCCCTTGTAATAGCTCCGCAACTGGGATGATTAGGCAGACAAGAATATTGAGGCTCAGATATGTCCCCATGGCAGGGACAAAATTATGTATTACTGAAGACTAGTGAGTTGTCTACTGCAGACAATTGTTTTGTTTTGATTTTTCTCAGTCATGAACCTTGAACTCAGGGACTCAGCGCTGATCCTTACCTCTTGGACTCATGGCCAGCACTCCACCATGTGGAGCCAAGGACCCACTTGCAGCAGAGTGCCAGAGCCTAGGGTTGTATAGCCAAGGTTTGTCATCCTGGCTTCTCAGGAAGCTGAGATCAGATTATCTGGGTTCCAAACTATCCAAGACACAAAAGGTCCCATGAGACTATTATCTCCAATTCATCACTAAGAAACGTGAAGTGGAAGCTGGGTGCTTGTGGCTCATGCTGGTCATCCTAGCTACTCAGTAGGTTGAGATCTGAGGATCATGGTTCAACGCTAGCCTGGGCAGAAAAGTCCGTGAGACACTTAGCTCCAATGAACCACCAGAAAACCGGTGGCTCAAGTGGTAGAGCACAAGATTAGAGCTGAATTGCTCAGGGACAGCACCCAGAACCAGACTTCAACTCATACAACTGACAACAACAAAAAAGACATAAGCAAACTAACAAACCTGAAGTAGAGGGCTGAGAATGTGCCTTAGGGGTAGAGTGCTTTGCATACATGAAACCCTAGGCATGATTACTCTGGACCACATCACTAGGAAAAAGCCTGAAATGGCTCTGTGTTTCAAGTAGGAGAGGGCAATCCTTGTACAAGAGAAACTAGATACAGTGCTCATGTCCTGTGTTCAAGCTCCTGGACTAGTGAATGCACATACACACTCACAGGTGTGCTCGCTCGCTCACAGGCAAACACACACAGAAAGTAGAAGTGAAGCTGTGACACAAAATGGGAAAGCAGTAGACTTCTGCTCTGAGATCATGGTCAGCACACACGCCTTGTGTTTAACCCCAAAACTTAGCCTCTCAGGGTCCAACTAGGAGAGGTCAAAGGTTTCAAAACCTGATGAGCTTCACCAGCCCTAGATGACAGGAAACTTTGTGATATCGGACATATTCTCGGATTTCCGAAGCTTCCGGAAAGCTAGGAGAGGCATCATAGGCCCATCATCGCAGGCTATGAAACATTTAATTAGGTTCACTGCCCTAGTTGTCTGCCAGAAGGACTCCTGAATTATATTGAGCCCTGTATCTCAACATCAGAATATAGTCTCACAAAGGCAGGATAAGTGCATAGAACTTGGCCTTCCATGGGAGGTGGCATAAATGAAGGCTTCCTGTTAAAATAGAGCACTGGGGAAAGAGATCGCTTGGCTTTCAGAGCCTGCCCACACTCCTCCTCACTAAGTGGCCCAGATGGAGTTGCTTGCTACATAGCTGTACAGGATTGAGGCCTTTTGTCTGCCTGTCCAGACAATGAGAGAGACTTCTTCCAGCAGGACTGGGGTGCAGAGCAACCTTCAGGCTATACTGGGAGCAGTGAGGGGAGCCCTGGAACATGCAATGTCATAAAAGCATTCTCTGTGTTATGAACTCATAGTATTGAATACAAGTTTCCTAGCTTGGTGCCATTCATCATAGCTACTCTACTCTGGATCTTTACTTGTAGGAATACATCCATACATAGACAAAGATGTGGAGATAACAGGCTCTTTTTGAGGGGGCAGGTCCTGGCTTGAACTATGAGCCTGAGTGCTGCCCCTGAGTTCCTTTTTCTCAAGGGTAGTGCATTAAGCTTGAGTCAAAGCCCACTTCTGGGTTTTTCTGTGTTCTCTTAGAAATAACAGTGTCAAGGACTTTCTTACACTGGCTGGATTCAAATTCAGATTCTCTAAATCTCAGCCTCCTGAGGATCTGGGATTACAGTCAGCAGCCACTGGTACCATCTTTCTTTTCTTAATTTTTTTAATCTGGACAATCTGACTTCTTAGCAGGTCATTCCAATGGTTTGAACTTATAAGAGTCTACCCAATTTTCTTTATAGCTGCTTTCTCGGAGAAGGATTTTCTCTCCTCATCTTCCACTCTGGTCACAGGTTTGAAGCCAAAAGTGAGAAACGAGTATCACAGGATTGAGGAGCAAATGTCCACAGGACATGCCAGTTCTGTCACTTAGCATTGAGCTGCAGTGAATTTACTGTCTCAGGATGAGATGACCAAAAGCTGGAGCGATCTTCATACTGTCTGCATTGCTCCTTTTGCCTATAAAATTATCTAATACTTATGAGTATTGTGTGTCTCCAACCTTAACTATCTAGGACACACTAGAAGTATCTGCAGGTTTCTATTTTTTATCTAGTACCTCTTGAGATTTATATTAAATGTTTGTGTGGAGCTGCTCCTTGGCAAATCCCTGAGGAAAGCTGCTTGAATCCTCTTCAGGAGATCGCCTTCCAAAGCCAGCCCAAGCAGGAAGTGTGTGAGACTCTTAGTGCCAATAAACCACCAGAAAACCAGAAGTGGAGTAGTGGCCTTGAGGGTAGAGCTCCAGTTTTGGGAGAGAAAGCCTAGCAGGAGATACAGGCCAGACCAGGCAGGAAAGTCTGGGAGTTGCTTATGTCCAATTAACTACCAGATGGCTGGAAGTAAAGCTATGGCAGTATTAGAAGCTCAGCCTTGAGCAAAACAGCTGAGGAACACATTGCACCCTGAGTTTAAGCCCTGAGAAGTCCAAAAAAATAAAATTCAAAAAGAGAAGGCCAAGTTTATGTATCAGTGCCCTACTTACTTACTTGTGTATGTTACTTCCTTGAGTGCAAACAGACTGTATGCAAAGCTTTTGCTTTCATATACTGATTTATTTTTCAGATATGCTTGCTACGCATACTACATCATTCTCTTTATTTCAGCCCCATCGCTTTGCTCTTCCAGGGTTCCAGGCCTCTGTCCTTATACGATGCACATTGCAGCTCTGAGCAGCCTATAGTTACATTTTATTATGAGGCCATTCCAGGAACAGTCACAAATAAGGCAAGGGAAGAGAAGATCAGGGTTTATAGAAATAACCGGTATTCAGAAAATTACACTTGGGGGCACAAACTGTTGCATACATATGTAAAAACTTCCATTAAAAGAACAAAAGATGAGGGGGCAGGGAATGTGGATTAGTGAGAGAGTGCTTGCCTAGCTTGCAAGAAGCCCTGGGTTCTATTCTTCAGTAGTATATACAGAGAAAAAGCCAGAATTGGTGCTGTGGCTCAAGTAGTAGAGTGCTAGAGACAGTGCCCTGGCTTTGAGTTCAACCCAAGAAATGTCAAAGAGATATATAGGTAGGTAGGTAGATAGATAGATAGATAGAGAGAGAGAGAAAGAGAGAGAGAGAGAGAGAGAGAGAGAGAGAGAGAGAGAGAGAGAGAGAGAGAGAGGTAGATAGATAGATAGATAGATAGATAGATAGATAGATAGATAGATAGATAGATAGATAGATAGATAGATAGATAGATAGATAGATAGATAGATAGATAGATAGATAGATAGATAGATAGATAGATAGAAAAATGGTACATGAATCTGGTCTTGGATGTCAGGAGGAAAGAAGGGAACAATTCCCAGTCATGAGGCCTTCTGCAGTGTGCCAGGACACCAGCATCACCTTCACACAACCACAGAGCAGGAAGATTGCCTCTTTCCCACTTCTCAGGCAGATGAATGCCCCAGAGCCAAGAAGGCAAAGCCAGGTTCTAACTCAGGGGCTTGGAAATAGAAGAGAAACGGTCCTGCCTGTCCTTGGACTGGGGATTTGCATTTATGATGTGGAGAATGAAGGAAGGAGAATGGACTGGCAGAGGTAGAAGAAGGGCCTTCAAATCTGACAAATGTAGAGTAAAAAATCCACTCCCTAAGAACAGAGAGCAAGGGTTTTTCTACTCTGTTCCTGCACTCTCTCTCACTAAACTGACTCTATTGGTAACCTAAAGATAGCCTGAGGCTCCCTTCACCTAAAGGAGGAAGATTATTCATTGTTTGAAGAGGCTGAGAAAGCCTGACCTTGGTGTAACTCTAACAAATGTTTCAGGTTTCCCCTCATTGCTGGGTGTGCCTGGAATGAATGAATGAAGTGGTTTGCAGCTCACTTCCCTGTTGAGTGTGTACCTTCTGCCTCCTAATCCTACAAGCCTAGGTCTCTCAACCTAGCCTGGCTTTTGATACTGTTTTCTGTCCTTCAAATACAGTGTTACACTGGAGTTCTTCCTGCTAACAGGGCTAGGGCTTGAATCCTGACAAATTCATTTGAACCTTGGATGGGTCAATGATGTTTCTTTCCTTCTTCGATAGCACAAGAATTCTAATAACATTTAGAGTTCAAGTAACTTCTCATCACCAAGGAAAACACAAGAAGCTGTTGAACATCTGACCTTTCAGAAGTGGAAGTCAGAGTGTCATAGAATATCCTGCCCTGGTTGGCTTCACCCTGTAATCCTGAGACCTCAGCCTCCTTAGCTAGGTTGATGGTTGTAAGCTACTGTTATTCTGCTAGGTTCAGGACTGTAATGACATTGACAATACAAGTTAACTGCTTATCACAAAGGGCTTGGGGAGCATATTAAGCCTTTCAAAATTGGACCATTCAGATCCCTTTAGCACACAAGGTTATAATGCTACAGTCTGAGAGGCTGGGCAAGTGGATCTGCTTCACTTCAACCTTAAGCTCTGACTCCAATTCTGGCTTACATCAGCTTTTATTTTCCAGAGAATGTTCTCCTAATTAGCAGATAGGAAAAGTACTTTGATTAACCCTTACTTTTTTCCAATTGTGTGTCTTGTATCAAGCCTGGGCCCTGTCCCTGGGCAATTCATCTCAAGGCTAACACTCTACCACTTGAGCCACAGCACCACTAGGGTTTTTTTTTTGTTGGTACATTGGACATAAGAGTCTAACAGGCTTTCCTTGCCTAGGCTGTCTTTGAACTGTGGTCTTCAAATATCAGCATCCTCAGAAGCTGGGTTTCCAGGTGTGAGCCACCCACATCTGGCCAATTGTTTTTGACAGTCCTGGGGCTTATTTTTTTCAAGGCTAGCACTCTGCCATTTGAGCTACTCCACTGCTTCTGGCTTTTTCTGAGTATGTGGCACTGAATATTCAAACACTGGTAATCATGCATGTTGAGCCAGCTCTTTACCACTAAGCCACATTTCTATGCTCACCCTTACAATCTTATCCCACAACTTGTATATTCAAAAATAAAAGGCTTCTGAGTATAAATCATTAAAGAAATCCCTATAGGAAGGTGTTCAAAGATAAATAAGTCAAAGTTCATACTTGAAAGAGACTCTAAACATGTGAAGACTATGACAAATGCCTCCATTTAATTATGTATCATGTTTCAACACAAAAAGTTTTTAATGAAAAATTAGTCAATGTCCTAAATTATTGTGTATAATTTTATAATAGATGTGCAAAATGTAATAAATATGTGTATGATAAACTAAATAAAACACACAATAAATGAGTGAATCAAGCAAAAAATAAAATAAATACAAAATCAATAATAAAAATCATAATATTTAATAAACATAATTATGTAAGTATATATCCTATATTACACATGTGTAGAAATATCTTTTCCATTGCAGAGCCTCCATTCAGGCCATGGGAACTCTAGCCTGAATTTCATTTCATCAAGGACAGTAAGCTTCGCCTTCACCCATGGTACAAAAGAGTTATGTGGACGGTGAGATCAAATCCCACCAATGGTAAAAATATTGGCCCAGTTCCAAGATAGTGACTTAATTTTTTAATGAAAGCAGTTGTTTATTCAGTTACATACTGAACATTAAAAAAAGCAGTGTAGAATTTTGTACAGCTATTCAGATGTCCTTCCCTTACTCGCAAAGTGCTTCTCTGAACACTACATTGTTTTTTTTTTTTGTATGCTTTTTTATTGTAAAAATGTTGTACGGAGGGGTCACAGTTACTTGAGCAAGGTCATGAGTTTATTTCCTATTGAGCATTGTTGCCTCCTCCTTGTTTTCCCCCTACCATCCCTTCCCTCCCATCTCCAAAACTACTCCCCTTGCCAAGCTGAGTGACTTATTTTTAGTTTTGGTTTGGCATGGGGTTTGAACTCCAGTAGTGGCAAATCTTCACTTTCCCTCACATTGCTACAGATTTACCAAGACCCTGAGGTCAAATCCCAGGCTAGGAAAGAAAACTGACAGAAATTCCAAATCAGGGAGCTTTATTTTTTTAATTATTTCATTAATTAATTGATTTTTTTTTCTTTTCTTTTTTTTTCTTTTTTTTTTTTTTTTGGCCAACCATGGGGCTTGAACTGAGGTCGTGGCAACACTGCCTCAGCTCGATCACCCTAGGCTAGGTGCTGCTCAGGACCCATACCCAATCCTGGAATCCTAGGCCCAGAGGACTTGCATGAGGAAAAAAGTGGGATAGAACGAAAAGTGGGGAGCTGCAGAAGGCTGGGGTTTTATGTTTTTTTTCTTTGCACAGTGACCATCCTGGGTCTGAATCAGATGGCTGCAAAGTGGATCTGACCTGCCATATCTATAGGCTGGCATACTATCAAGAAATGCATAGGACAGCCTGTCAACATAGGCCCTGGCTTCAAATCCCGGTCCTGACACCTACCAATGGCAGGAGATCCCAAAAGACTCATTCCTATGCATAGGAATACCAATTGAAAGAGAAGTTTGTGCATCGGTCGAGTCTAAAATTGGATGCAATAATCCTAGGACACGGATCGATCTCAATTAATAGTTTATTAAGCATGAAAAGAATACTATTCCTTTAATTGTGATATAATAAATACCAAAGAGTTGATAGGAACATAATATATGTCATTCAATCATAGATAGGCAGCTATGGCTCTTTTTACCAATATATATTTATTTGTATACCACTGTCTGCCTACCCAAGTATAGCTGTTTTGTACAATGCTGGGGCAAGATCTCAGCACCTGGGAACCACCTGACAGCTTCATTGGCTAGAGGCTGCCGTGCTCACACTCACCCATTCATGAATTGGGACTACATGTCGCTGAGTTCAGATCCTAGCACTGCCAAAAATTTAATCTTGGATAAAGAAGCCAATCTGTTTTCCTTTTCTGGGAGAGTCCTGAGTGTCAGGCATGATTGAGAAGACATCTACAAATATAGATGCTATGTGATAGGATGCAAACAACATAAAACATAGTTAGGTGTCATCACTGTCAATAAAATAAATGGTAAATAAATGAATAAAACAAAAAATTCAATGAATAACCACCACAAACATAATATAGTCAAAACATATGTATGGAAGTTCAATCCTATCTTTAAAATGTATATAAGGAGTATGCTTTCAGGGATAAGCCTTGAATTCAGGCCTAGGGAACAGGCCTGACTTTCTGGTCTTCAAGCATGGTGAGCTTCCCCTTCCTGCACAGTGCAACAGAGTTACCCAGACCCCGTGTTCAAATCCCAGGCCTTGCAGACAAAAAAAATGCCACACATTCCAAGCAAGGGAGCTTCATTAGCATTTTTAATATTTTTTAAGTTCACTTCACCTTTATTTGTTACATTTTGATTTTATAACACTAGAGTTTTTCAAAAAAGGGATTTAAACTTTTACATTTCAGCATAGCACATTGGTGTTTCTATTTTGATCATCTTCTATGAAGAGTGAACATGAAAATAAGGACACGATTTCTCCCTAGAAAGTTGGGACAATTGATTTTATTTATCTTTAGAGTTATTTCTATAATTATAAACTCTCTACATTTGTGTCATATCAGTTTTCCTCAGTGTCTACAACGAAATACACTAGGGGAGTCATAGTACAAAAAGTTGGGTTTCTGAATAAAAACTCACTTTTGTGAGGACAGCAGGTACTTGTAAGCATTTTGGGAATAAACTAGATTGTAAAATGAAAAACAAAAACATTGGGAGTAGGATGTAGTCAGTAGTGGAGTATTTGCCTAAAGAGCATAAGACTCTGGCATAAATGTTTCCTAAAGCTCAAAGTGTTAGAATTTTATGATCTGTATGAACAAACTTCTTTTTTTTGGTCGTGGGCCTGAACTCAGGGGTTATCCCTGCACTCTTCAGCTCAATGTGAGCAATCTAATTCTTGATTCACAATGCTACTTCCAGTTTTCTAGTGGTTTATTGGAATTAAGAGTCTCATGGACTTTCCTATCCAGGCTGGGTTTAAACCGCCATCCTCAAATCTAAGCCTCCTGATTAGCTAGGATTAGAGGCATGAGTCACAGGTGCCAGGCACATGAACAAACTTCTTTTAGATTGATTCTGAGAAAGTAATCTTGGAATATACTTTTCGTATAAATAATTTATAATGATATGTTTAAGGCACTAATTGAGAAGTATTTATTCATTGGCTGGTTTCTTAGTTTATTTAAAGTTATATTATATAGATTCATTATTAATATATATACATATATTATTAAAAATGTAGCTTTGAAGTGTACCTAAGAGCATAGGTGCTCATGTAAAGTTATGCAACTGCACAAGCTTCATTAGTTTTTTTCCAGTTTGGTTGGTACCATAAATTATGTGGGATTTTTCTATTCTTGTTTTGTTCTCTGTTTTGGAGGATTTCTCTGCCTTTTATCCCCCTCTCCCCCACCATGAACTTGAACTCAGCTTGCTCTTTCTTGGCTTGGTTGTTCATAGCTGATTTTCTACCACTTCCGCCATACCTGTAGCCGGGCTTTTTGCCAGTTAATTGGAGATGATTTTTCTCAGGCTTTTCTGCCTTCATTAGCTTTGAAATTTCATCGTCCAGTTCTCAGCCTCCTGAGTAGCTAGGATTATAGATGTGAGCAACTGGGGTGCCTAGGGATAAATTAGACTTTGGTTGGTGTATTCTTTCTGTTTTTCTAAGCATGGGATCATCTAATATAGAATTTTGGTGAATGTCCTGGCTCTGAAGTAAGATATATAATACATATGCAAATCTGTATAGTTCGCATAATATGTAATAACTTTAATACATGTTATAAGTGTAGTAATAGTCAATAAATATAATGAATGAATAATACAAAAAATAAATACCCTCAAAGCAATATGCAGTAAACATAATTATGTAGATATTAATCATTTTTTTTCAAGTGTGGATGAATATTACTTAACAGGGCTGGGGATTGAACTCAGGCCCAGGAAACAGGCCTGAATTGCTTTTATTCAAAGAGGGTGAGTCTCCCCATTCTCCACAGTGCATTAGAGATTCCCAGACTCTGAGTTCAAATCCCAGGCCTAGCAGAAAAAAACAGGCATGAATTCCAAGACTGGGAGCTCCATTAGTATTTTTAATATTTTTAAATTTTTAAAAATTTTTGTTTTATTTTTATACACTTTATTAAAATTTATTTTATTGATTTATTCATTTATTTTGCCAGGCAAGGGGCTTGAACTTAGGTCGTAGCAACTCTGTCTCAGCTTCTATCACCCTAAACTGGGATGGTGCAGCTTCTGGGCCCACAGCCCATCCTGGTATCCGAGGCTTCAGGGGCTGACCGGAAAACAAATTCAAAACGGCACTGAAAAATAGCCATGAATTGCAGACAGTCGGCGGTTTCTCGGTTTTCCTTCCTTGCATGGTGACCATCCCGGGTCCAAATGACACAGCTATAACCTGTAGGTCACCTGGCATTGCTGAAGGCTGGCAGGCTGGCAGCGAAACCATTATCTGGACACCTAGGCGTTTAAATTCTGGTCATGGCACTTAGAAAGGGCTGGAGAGTCTAAGAAACTATTGCCTGTTCATAGGAACACCAGAGGAATGTGATCAATGTCATGGTTGGATGAGTAGTTTGTCAGTTTAACATAAAATTAAGCCCAGTATTCACAAGATGTGGATTGATTTTAATTCATAGTTTATTATGCATTAAAAGAATATGTGTGTGTGTTTGTGTGTGTGTGTGTGTGTGTGTGTGTGTGTGTATGTGTTGTCGGTAGTGGGTCTGAACTCTGGTCCTGGGAACTCTCCCTCAGCTTTTAAGCTCAGGGATAGTGTGTACCATTTGAGACACAGCACCATTCCCGCTTTTTCTGATCATGTGGTGCTGAGGAATCGAACCCAGGGCTCATGAATGCAAGACAAGCACTCTCCCAGTGAGCCACTTTCCCAGCCCCTAAAAGAATACTATTGATTAAATAGAATTCTCAATACATACCTGTGAATCACTAGGTAGGTAGTATATGTCATTGAATACTACTAGATACACATCACTGGAAGTATCTAAATTTCTAAATGTATATTTATTTTTATACCACTGTCGGAATAGAAAATTATTGCTATTTTGGCCAAACCTGAGTCTCGATTCCAGGTCCTGGGATCCACCTGGCATCTGAATGTGCTAGAGTCTGCCATGCTGACACTCACCCATTCACGAATTGGGCCTCCTAGGGCCTCAGTTCAGGCCCCAGCATTGCTAAAAATGTCTTCATGGAGAAAGATTCCAAGTGTGATACCTGTTTTCCTTTTCTGTGCAAGTGCAGGGTGTCAGGTATGATGTAAAAATATGTCTGCAAAGCTCCATGCTGTGGAATAGATTTGAATGAATGTAATAAATGTTATAGGTACACTCACAGTCAGTCCATAAATAAATGATAAATAGATGAATAAATAATAAAATATAATGAATCATTCCAACAAACACGATATAAACTGAATATATGGATGTAAGTATAAATCATATAATAAACATGTCTATAAATGTTATGTTCTCCAGGGCTGGGGCTTGAATTCAGTCCTAGGGATCAGGCCTGAATTGATTGTCTTCAAGGGAGGAGAACTTTCTTTCCCTCCACCCCCCTCAGTCCATCAAAATTACCCAGATCCCAAGATGCATCCCTGCCTGGCAAACAACAAAATGGCACAAAATCCAAGACAGGGAGCTTCATTAATATTATTATTTAATTAATTAATTAATTTTTTTGCCATGCATGGGGCTTTAACTCAGGTCATGGCAATTCTGCCTCAGTTTCCATCACACTAGGCTGGGATGGTGCAGCCTCTGGATCCACAGCTCATCCTGGGTCCTAGGCCTCGGGGACTAACAGGCAAACAAAATGAAAACACCACCAAAAAAAGCCACAAACCACAGAAGTTCAGCAGTTTCTATTTTTCTTCATTGCACGGGACGATCCTGGGTCTGAATGACATGGCTGCAACGTGTAGTTCACCTGGCATTGCTGAAGGCTGGCGGGCTGTCAGTGAAGCCATAGGCCAATCTGGATGCTAGGCCCTGAGTTCAATCCTGATCATGCGATTTAAAAGGGACTGGAGAGTCTAAGAAACTATTACCTGTCCATAAGAATACCAGAGAAATGTGATCAATGTCATGTTAGGATGAGTAGTCCCTCGAAATGAGTCTAGCATAAAATTAGACCCAATAATCACAGAACACAGTTGATTTTAATTCATAGTTTATTATGCATTAGAAGAATATTATTGATTAAATGGAATCCTCACTAAATACATGAGAATCAGTAGGAACGTAGTATATGTCATTGAATACTACATAGACACCTCTGGCAGTACCTAAATATCTACATTTATATTTATTTATGTACCACCATCATCATAGAAAGTTACTGCAATTTTGGCCAAAGTTAGATATGTATATTTATTTATGTACCACCATTGTCATAGAAAGTTACTGCAATTTTGGCCAAATTTAGATATTTATATTTATGTACCACCATCATTATAGAAAGTTACTGCGATTTTGGCCAAACAGGGGCTTGATCCCAGGTCTTGGGATCGACTTGGCAGCTGAATGGGCTAGAAGCTGTGGTGCTGATACTCACCCATTCAAGAATTGGGCCTCTCAGGCTTTCAGATCAGGTCCGATCATTGCCAAAAATTTCTTTCTGGTGTAAGATTTCAAGTGCAACACCTGTTTTCCTTTTCTGTGCAAGTTCATAATATGTCTGTAAAGTTACATGCTATGGAATAGATGGGAATAAATGTAGTAGTAAATATTATGGGTGCACTTACAGTTCGTAAAATAAATGCTAAATCAATAAATCAATAATAAAACATAATGAATCACTCCAACAAATACAATCTAGACTTAATATATAGATGTAAGTATCACTCGTATATTTAACATGTCTATAAGTGTTATGAGGTGCTTGAATTCAGGCCTAGGGGAAGAGTTTAGTTCATGCATGATTCTCATAGGAAATGATAGGCAAGATGTATGGCACAACAATAATTTTTAATTAAGAGTTCATGAAGTGTGACAATAAGGATCACATTCAGAAATTGGAGGAAATGGGAAAGATCCAAGAATCAGTACTCACATGGTGTAGAGCACATGGGCAGCAAGATGGCGCTGAGAGGAAGTTGAGTGGGCAGAGCCCAATTTGCTTTATGTTCAGTGTGTAACCAGACCGTGGAATCTTAGGTGGATGATAGGGTGTGACCTTGACAGTGCTTGGTTCCTCTTCCTCCCCTCCCATGCCACCTGCTCTTTTTTGCTTTAAAAACGGCTTGCTCTATCTTAATAAATGAGTGTTCCTGCTTGAGTTGACTCCCTACTGCGTCTGATTGTCTCCCAGGCTGAGGCAGGCTGGGGAACGGGCCAGCGGCCGCACTTACCTTTCCTCAGACAATGTCCGTCTTTCATGGGATGAACAAAGACCCAACATCTGGCTCCCAACATGGGGCATGAAAGGAAAATATACCAGCAGAGGCTAAGCAGTCTGTCAGGGTAAGTGAAACCCTTAGTATGGGTAATGCTATCTCACAGAAGAAGGAGGAGGAGGCAACATTAGGCCTAGATGGAGTAAAGGAGGACTTGGGAAGTGAGAAGGAAAAGGAATGGGTCAAATTTGACCTAGAACACACTGAAACATGCACCATGGAATTCAAAACGAGGGTGAAAGTTAGTCCCTCTGATTCAGATGCCCCTGATGGTCGTAGGCCCCCTCATTATTCCCCCGATTGGAGGGGAGGTACAGAACCCTATGCGATCTGTGAGAGATACCTGCAAGACTCAGACCCCTACAAACCATCCACGGAGGGGTAGATGGCCTACTAGGAGTCCTACCATGGAAAGGAAGGGCCACCTGAGAACCTGGACCCTAGGCCACAGGATTTTCTTCCCCAAGTGTATCTGGTCAATCTGGCAACAGGAGCAAGCAGGATCTTGGAATGGTATTCATGGGAAGCTAAGGATCTTAAAGAGCTCTGCAACGCAGTGGCGGAGGATGGCCCAAACTCTCCTTGGGCCCAGAGCTTATTACTGGGCATTGCTTATCACCCAGGTGTCCCTAAAGCCTGGCTGGATGTGACTAATGCCATCCTCACCAGTTCTCAGTTTATTAAATGTGTGCTTTCTTTAAGGAGGAATGCAGGGGGCAAGTAAAGAATAATCAGCAGGCTCAACCCATGATACCTATTACTTATGCCTTGTTAACAGTAATAGGTATCATGGAAGTGTACTCCACTGGTGTCCAACAGGAGGCAATACCTGGCCCATACCATGACCAGGTGAGGCAAGCAGGACTTGCTACTCAGTACAAAATGGATGATGGGCCTACTGAGTCCCCTATAGCAGGAGTGAGGCAAAAACCTGGTGATCCTCTAGCTGAGTTTGTAGACTGAGTCCAACAGAGCATTCACCACAAGCTGCCAGTAGGGAACCTCCGAGATCAGTTTGTAAAGCTACTGGTTCGGGAAGGGATGAATTCATACCACTGAATGGCCTGTGCGGGATTGAGAGAGCGTTCACTGAGCAGATGGGTGGTGGCCTCGCAGGATGTGGGAATGCAACAGCAGCAGTCCCAATCACTAGCTTTAGCTTTACAGGCTCAGATATCTGCCATAACTGAGGCTATTACCCAGGCGCTGGCAGCCCAGGGCAGAGGAACCCCATGATCATTGTGCAGAGGGAATCGCTGGGTGTAGGGGGCAATTCCCCCCCCCAGCCATTTGGCAGGGGGATTGTTGTAAGCAGTCCTTCTTAAAGTGTCTCTCTTGCAAGTCCCTCTCTCCGATGATTAACCCCAACAGGTGACCTGGATAGTGATCAGCACTGACAATTCAGAAATCATCAATAGACCACAAGAGAAGCTAAACCTTTGACCTGGAGGCCTGACCTTCATTTTGATCACCACCCTATGTCATTATGTATGGACCATTTAATATTTTTGTAGGAGCAACTTATTTTAATGTTACCTGCTCTAATTGTTCTTTTACTACTTGCTTGTACAACCACCTTTTGTTATGCTTTTCTGTAAACATGTCTAAAATCTGCTCAAGAACAACCCCCACCTCTGGACTCTGAAGTGGCAAAGACTGCTATCCCATCCCTGACTAATGCTAAAGGACTGCTAATGACATTGCTTGGCCTGGTAATGCTTTTGCTGATTGTTTTTCTATGTCTTCCTTGCATTATACATGCACTGCAAAACTCCTATGAGTTTAGCCAGCCAATTACATAAGATCAAGCTCCAAGTGAATAAATTTCCCCCTAGAGGAATCGCAGCCAGAAATGGGTAAGAAGGGGTGTCAGTCTGGCCAACCTAAGACAGGGCCTTCACCTTGCTCTGAAGAAGTTCCCCATGACGGGTCAGGCAGACAAGGCGATCCACCCAAACTAAGATAGGTGGGTTCGCTTCCTTAAACAAAGACAGGGGAGATATTGGGAGCCATTTATAGCTTAAAGTAAAGCTCAAAGTCATCTTGACTCCTGTGCTCCCTTAAAAGCAAGTACAAGGAACTGGCTCACTTAAAAGACACCAGGTGCCCAGGATTGCTCTGCTATATCTGCAGTTTGTTTTAAAATTTCCTTGTTTTTCTGGACTATAGTAGAATGGTCTGAGTGGGCAGGCCCATGAGGATGCACCATGCCGCATGTGTGGAACTCCCAATACCCAGGCTGCTCCCAGGTTCTAAAGAGGTTGACCTTAGGAGATACTGACTTTTATATATGTACAGGAATTAATTGAACTGCTTTGGACATTTCTAACTATGTTGGGACTGATGTTAATTATTGTGCTAGGTGGGGATGTGAGGTAACTGGGATGGGCTCTTGGATCATGCACAAGGGCCCTCCCTATACTTGTCTCTCGAATCTCACCACCCAGACTTGCCTCAAATCCCCTGCATAGCCAATGCTATCCTTACCAATGGAATCCTTTTAAAATAACCTTTACAGAGGAGGGAAAAAGATAACTAACTTGGAGGTGGGTCTGCCATTAAAACGAAAAAGAGGGAATCTATAGAGCACATGGGCAGCAAAGATGGCGCTGATAGGGAGTTGAGTGGGCAGAGCCCAATTTGCTTTACAGTTTGTAAACAGACTATGGAAGCTTAGGTTTATTATAGGGTGTGACCTTAACAGTGATTGGTTCCTCTTCCTCCCCTCCCATGCCACTCACTCTTTTGTGCTTTAAAAACGGCTTGCTCTGTGTTAATAAACGAGTTTTCCTGCTTGAGTTGACTCCCTGCTGTGTCTGATTGTCTCCCAGGATGAGGGAGGCTGGGGAATGGGCAAGTGACCACACTTACCTTTCCTCGGACCCTGTCCATCTTTTGTGGGATGAACGAAGACCCGACAACATGGTAGATGGGATTCCAACACAGCTATCCACATCTCCTACTCTATTACAATAGGTATTTATTAGCATACTAGCTTCAGCTTAGGAATGGATGAATATTGTGCCCCATCCCGACCCCGGGGCTCAATCTCAGGTCCCGGGAACACCCTAGCTCCTTAGTTGCTCACAGGTTGGTATCCTCACTTAGACCTTTTTGCAAATTGGGCCTGCTAAGCTCTGAGTTCAAATCCCAATACTGCCAAAAGATTAATCCTAATGTGAGAAGCCCATCAATCCACCTGTTTTCCTGTCTGGTAAAAGTCCTGGGTGTCAGGGAGGATAGAGAATTCTATATAGGCAACTCTATAACCATAGGAATAAGATGTTATCTGTGTTGGCACAGTTATGTCTGTCATCATACTCAATAAAACACAAATGCATCCATGACTAAGACACACAATAAAAAGAGTAACTAAACTGAACTCATGATGCATTCCATACATATATGTGAATAGAGATCCTATGTGTAAAATAGGTGCGTACATTATTTTTTCCAGTGCTGGGGCTTCAATTCAGGACCTGTGACCTGGCCTGATATTGTAGTCTTCAAGGATGGTGAGCTTCCCTTTCCCCCACAGTGTTATAGATTTACCCAGACCTGAGTTGGAATCCCAGCTGTGGCAGAAAAATGGTGCGAGTTCTGAGCCAGGTTGTATTATTATTATTATTATTATTATTATTATTATTATTATTATTATTATTATTGTTATTGTTATTGGTATTGTTATTGCCAAGGAAAGGATTTGAACTCAGTTTGTTGTAACTCTGCCTCAGCTTCAATCACCTCAGGGTGGTGGGCTGCCATGGGCCCATAGCCGATCCTGGGATACTAGGCCCTGAAGTCTTGCAGGAAAACAAACAGAGAGAGAGAGAGAGAGAGAGAGAGAGAGAGAGAGAGAGAGAGAGAGAGAGAGAGAGAGAGAGAGAGGGAGAGGGAGAGGGAGAGGGAGAGGGAGAGAGAGAGGGAGGGAGAGAGAGAGGGAGAGAGAGGAAAGCCACGGGATGGATTTTTACATTTTGTTCCTTTCCAAGGTGACCATACTGGGTCTTAATGATATGCCTACAAAGAGAACTTCACCTTGCATTGGTGAAGGATAGCGGCTATCAGGGAAGCCATAAGCCCATGCAGCAATGTAGGCCCTGAGTTCGAGTCCTGGTCCTGACACCTATAAATATGTGGAATTCCCAAGACACTCGTTCTTATGCATCGAAATACCAATGGGATGTGAGCAAACTCATGATTGAATGAGAAGTTGCTGAGTGCATCAATCAGTCTAGTCTAAAATTAGATGCAATGATCCTAGGACGCTGATTGATCTTAATGAATAGTTCATTAAGCATGAAAAGAATCCTATTCCTTCAATGGTGGCATAATAACTACCTAAGAGTTGGTAGGAACATAGTTGATACACTTGAATCCTAGGCAGATAGCTCTGGCACTCTATACAAATATATATTTATTGGTATACTACCACCTGCCTATCCATGTATGGCTATTATGTCCACCCCTGTGGTTCAATCTCAGGGTCTAGGAACTGCCGGGCAGCTTACTGGGCTAGAGGTTGCCATGTTGACACACACATTCATGAATTGGGTATGCTAGGCCCTGAGTTCAGGTCCCAGCACTGCCAACAATTTTAATGCCCAGAGACTTGAAGCACCTAAAAAGACCACCAGAGACCAAAAATCAATGAGTCATTTATTGACGAGCTTGAGCACGGACCCCTCTGTGCACTGATGTCCGAGTGCAGAGAGAGTCCCCCAGCACAGGGTTACAGCACTTTTTATATGTTATTTGGTAGGGGTAAGGCCTCAGTATTTATTGGCAATGAACCAGTACACCAGGTGGGAAATTTAAATCATAATTCTAGCGGATGATTGGCACAGTACAAAGCGGGAAAAGGGAAATTGGTCAGCCTAGCGCACTATTATGCTCTAATTAGACAGTACTTCTAGGGTAATTTAGAAGAAGTGGTTGCCAGATGGCCACTATCCCTGACCCTGACCCGGGGGAAGTGGTTGCCAGGCAGCAACTATCTCCGATCCCAGGCCCGGGAAAGTGGTCTGGAATGTGTCAGGTACTTTGTCAGATACTCCCTGCCAGAGGGTCGTTAATTTCAGCTCCAGATCCACTAGTGTCAGGGGCTCAAGGGCGGGTAGAATAGCAGCTGCATTCTTCAAGGTTTAACATGCATGTGTACAGAAGCAGAAAGGCAAGTCAAAGAAAGTACAAAATGGCAAATACCGGTCTAATACAAAATGGCAAATACAGGTCTATCTGGTTATATATATATATATATATATATATATATATATATATATATATATATATATATATATATATATATATATATATATATATATATATATATCACGCTTTTCAGGCTAAGTGTATTGTATTGGATATACGAAAGTTAACTGAATGCTTATTCCATTAATCCTTTGCCACTTGTCTAATACCAATATAAATTATCTATGGGTTTGAAATAATGAAAATAACAACAGATATAAGCAAGATAAATCAGTCTGTTGTAGACAAGTATTTTCACCTTTATTTTGAAAGTTGATCCTTTTTTAACACTACAGAATATTCTTGAGAAAATGTGCTCCAGGCTCCACAACTGAAGAATATTATGGTTTGATCTATCATAAGAGAAGGAAGGAAGGGGAACCTTTCTTCCAAAAGTTTGATCCCAGGAATGTGATGTGCTTTATGGTGCCTACGTGGAAATGAACAATTTTCACAGTCAACATTGGAAAGCCATCTTGATAGACAACTTCTGTAAGTGGTTACAAAGCATTATTGATGGCTTTGCAAGGATGCCTGATTACCTCATTGTGGGACAATTAAAACAGGAATTTAGTAAGCTGTTCTTTGTATCTTTAGAAAAACCCATTGACCCTTGGCCAGGGGATCACAGGGGCCAAGAGAAACTACTACCTTGAATAGTAATCCTAGACCTCTAAAACAACACACACACACACACACACACACACACACACACACACACACACACACATACACACAAACACACACACACACACACACAAACACACACACACACACACACACACACACACACACACACACACACACACTAACAAACACACAAAAAGCACTCCAGTAAGCACAGCCAGGCAGGGTTGCTATCACAGCCTAAATGAATTCAGGCAAAAAACAGAAGCTGAGAGTCACTTAGCTGATAACTAAAATATTTTTTATGAGGCAAACTCAAATGAGACTCCAGAGAGAGGGTCAGAAATACTGATCAGAGACACTAAAATTGGTCACACAAATTGGAAAGTAGAATTCCTTGTAGAACAAATAAATCATAGAAAGCCTGTGCATGTAAGAACAAGACAGCAGACCAAATTCCAGAGATGCACATTTTCCTAGAAGTCAGCTTAATCAATTATCAATGCAAATCTTTCAATTCTTAAATATTTGACCATATGTGGGACAAGGCTGAAGAGAAAGAAAATGTCATCATTCTCTTAGTAGGTCCAATATCACATTAGGAAGTAATACAGCACAGATTTGTAATAAAAAGAAAACACAATTATTCCAAATGAGGGTTTTATTTCTTTTGATATAAAAGTTCTTAAATTAGGTGCTAGCAATTACCATATAATTGATCCAATCCCCCAGCTGAGTTGATATTGAATGCAGTAGTCCCACATGAAGGAAAAGAGAAAATTTACAAATGTCTGATGAAATGAGTTAAAGGTGAAGTGTTCTAATACTAATATCTGAGGTTTAGACACAGGTGAAGAGGGCGATTTTCATTTCTCAAAATCCCCCATTTTTACCTGGTGCCAATGGCTCACAGCTATAATCCTAGCTACTCAGGAAGCTGAGTTCTGAGGACTTCAATTCAAAGACATCCTGGGCAAGAAAGTCACTGAGACTCTTATTTCCATTTAACCCACATAAAACCAGAAAACCAGAAAAACACTGTCGCTCAAGAGGTAGAGTACTCACCTTGAGTTGAAGAGCTCAGGCACAGTGCCTAAGCCCAGACTTCAAGCACCTCGAACAACAACAACAAATCCCCATTTCATGGACTGCCTACATCTTCTCCTAACATTCAACAAAGAGCCATTTTAGCACCCACTACCTTTAAGTCCTAAACTAGCTAATGGAAATAGATTGATTTGGTATCTTATATCAAATGGTTCATATTTGTGGAAACAAATACCAACAGTGGCAAATATTTTCCAGTCCTTCAACTCTTGGCCTGGGCCCTGAACATGGATATTCTGGTAGCTTTCATGTGAGGCTGTTTGTTATTGATGGGATTACTGCCCAGGATGCAAATTACTGATTCTTAAGGGAGATTTAGGTTTAGTCTTTTCAGGAAACTCTGTACTGCATTCCACAATAGTCGAACCAGTTTAATTTCCCACCAACAGTGTAATAGAGTTCCCAATTGGCCAGCATTTGCTATTGTTAGTTTTCTTGGTAATGGTCATATTAACTGGGATGAGGTAGAATCTGTCTTGTTTACATATAGATTTGAATACACCTTTTAGTTTCAATATATGAATAAATCCCTGAAACCTATATTGCTCCGTGTCTGCATTCCTTTCTCTTTTCTCTTAATACAATTTTCCCAATCCTTTCATTTTCCTGTGTGTGTGTGTGTGTGTGTGTGTGTGTAAGATGACTATAGGCCCATGAATTCATTTCTAAGCATTCTGTATCATCTGTAATTTTATAATTCCATATTAAAGTTGGATTGCTTACTTTACTGCACTGAAGAATATTGTAGGGATTTTGATGAGTATTGCATTGCCAATTGTTGGGGGAAGTATTGCAATTTTTTAAATGTTAATTCTTCTAACCAGGAACATTGAAAGACTTTCGATTTCCTTGAATCTCCTTCAATTTCCCTTTTTATATTTTTAAAGTTTTCACATATAGTTCCTTCACAATTTTAGTTAAATTAATTCCTAGTTTTGTTGTTGTTGTTTTGATTTGATTTGTGTTTGAGGCTAATACATATGAGGTTGTATTTTGGATTTCAGCATGGATCTTCTCATTGTTGGTAACAGAAAAACTACTGATTCTTGTGGTTTTTATACCCTCCTACATTGCTGAAGGTTAGCATCACCTGTACTAACTTGAGGGAGGGAGCCACAGTGTCCTTTAATTACAGGGTCATTTCATCTGTAAAAAGGGATAGTTTTACTTCTTCCATATTTGGATCTGCTTTATGTTTTTCTCTTGTCTATTGTTCTTGTAAGAAATTTGACTACCATAATGAAGAGTAGTAGAGAGAATGGACATCCTTGTCTCATTCCTGATGTTAATGTCTTCAGGCTTCCACGGTGAGGTAAATGCTAATTATCTGTGTAATATACATACTCAGTATTATATTGAGGAATGTTCCATGCATTCCTAGCTTCTCAGACCTTTTAATCATAAAGCGGTATTGGAGCTTGTTAAAAGCTATTTCTACATCCTTATAGAAAATTATGTGTTTCTTGTCCCTGCTTCTGCTGATAGTTTGTATTATGTTTACTCACAAGAATATTAAATCCACTTTTATCCAAGTTGAATCCTACTTGATCATACCAAATGATTCTTTTGTTAGTTGCTGAAATTGGTGAGTGAGAATTTTAAGAAGTTCTTCTTTAATGCTTATCAAAGAGTTGAGTTCATAGTTCTCTTTCTTTGGTGAGTCCCTATGTGATTTGTGGAAGAGTATAATTCTAGCTTCATAGAATGTTTTTGATAATGTGTCTCTCATAAATACTAAATGGATGCATCTTGTTTTTAAATGCTATCTAATCTATGTCTTCTATTTAGAAATTTAAGCCCATTGCTATTGAGAGTTAACACAGAAATATCTGATAAGTCCTGCTATGTTCTACACCTGTTGTGAGGACCTGTGCCTGATCTACTCTTAATAAATTTACCTTGAACTCTGGTAGGGAACATTTTATATAACCAGTTCCTGTTCTTCTTGATCTTCTCTATGTAGTATATATTTGATTAAATTCAATCATGCTGATTTGGTGGAGATACGTTGTTTCAAGTTGTCTTTGTCATGAAATACGTTTATTTATTCTTTAAATGTAAAGGAAAGTTTGGCTTGGGACCATATTCACGGTTGGTAGTAGTTTACCTTTAGTGTTTGTCATACATCATTCCAGGCTCTCCTTTTTACCATATCAGCTAAGAAATCTGTTTTTATTCTGACTGTATATCCTTTATAAATAATCAATCTTTTCTCTATGGCAGCTTTAAGAATCCTTTCCTTGATCGTTAATGATCCTCTAATGGACTATGATGTCAGGGTGGATTGTTCAGTTCTAGAATTCTGTGATTGTTCTAAAGGCTTCTCTTCTCTGAATGAGCCTATCTATTTGGATGTTTGGCATGTTCTCTGCTAGAATTCTGTAATATGTTTCCCATCCATTTAGTTTCCTGCTCTTCTCCTTCTTGGTATCTATCTCCCTGAAATTTGATCTTCTAACTGAGTCTTGACGTTCTGGCAAGATCATTTATTATTTCTTGGATTTGTTCTAAATGATTATTTCCTCTTTCTTATTAGATCTATTCTGTATTTGGCCCTGAGATTGTCTTCTATGTCATCTATTTGCTGTGGAGACTTTCTACTTTGTTTTTGATTTCCCTGTCTTTCTTCTGGTTGGTAAATTTTTAGGGGTTCTATCACTCTCTTAAAGCTTTGTTTTAGGTCTTTTATGGACTTTCTGTACATTTTTTTGGGGTCCGGTCTTGGGACCTGAACTCTGGGCCTGAGCACTCTCCCTCAGCTCTTCAGCTCAAGGCTAGCCCTCTAGCACTTGAGCCACAGCGCCACTTCTGGGCTTTTTCTTTCTTTCTTTCTTTCTTTCTTTCTTTCTTTCTTTCTTTCTTTCTTTCTTTCTTTCTTTCTTTCTTTCTTTCTTTCTTTCTTTCTTTCTTTCTTTCTTTCTTTCTTTCTTTCTTTCTTTCTTTCTTTCCTTCTTTCTTTTTTTGCTTATGTGGTGCTGATGAATCGAACCCAGGTCCTCAGGCATCCAAGACAAGTGCTCTACCACTGAGCCACATTCCCAGCCCTCTGTACATTTTTTCTTTGGGTGGGGGAGTTGCAAGGGTTGTTTTCTTAGTTGTGTCTTATCTCATATCTTTTAGCTAGGCATCGATTTTTTCTTGGACTCCCTTGACTTCTCAGAATTTATTTATCTTTCTGTTTTTAGTCTCCATGAATTATATTGCTAATCTTTTGTCGGTCTCAAATGTTCACAAATTTCCTTGTAGAGGTTTTCTATCTTTCCATTAATCACATTTTTCAGCAGTATCTGTAATACCTTTTGATAACTCTCTTCTAGTTTCTTGATTGTCTGTTCTAATGTCTGGTTATTCACTGTGTGAATTATACTACCTTGACATCACTTTTCTTGTATTTCTCTGATTTGTTTTGTCCATTTGGAGGTTTTCTTTTGGGGGATCTATGACCTTAATAGGTGACTCTCTATGTTCTTGGTTGATTTGCCAGGTCTTTGTTTGGTCTCCTGTTCTGATTTGTTATTCTGGAATTGCATTTTTGTCAGGTCCATTAAGTGTAGGAATAGAAATCAGTTGTGGTGAGATGTTGTGATGTTAATATTTGTGGTTCCAGTGACAGTTCGGACTGTCCAGTGGTATGGTGAATTGTCTATGTGTATGGATGTGGCTTTCTCTGATGTACACTTCTGTTCCTGCTTTTTTCTATGTTGCCAATTTAATTCCACACTGCAGATGTGCTTTTGAATGTGTTGGCCAACACAGTCATAGCAGTCAACTACCTGACTGGCACCTTTTCATAGAATTCTATTTTCTTGTGAAGACAGTATAAAATCTTCTTATGAATTATATGTTTATAGTTATGTCTCTAGTTACAGCTGCATATGTATAATTATATACGATTTGATGTGACCCTCCAAAAGTGAAGTATCTGCAAGGACTATAAACCTCTGTTTCATTAGAGATTGCTAGGGTAATTTTCTGTTGTTATTCTATCATTGTTTTTCCTCTTCCTCAGATTTATTTTTTATGTTGTGAATGTTTTCCCATACATTAGGATTTGCGATTGTTGTATCAGGTTATTTTTGTTTTTCTGCTTATATTACGTTGAAGTAGTGATTTCAGGCTTGTATGAAGAAACAGAAAGAGACAGAATGTATGTTATTACATTGAGAGAAAGAAGACATTTTAACCTATTTACTACAAATAAATTCATATTAAGCAAAGCTAATGAAAATAATTACTTATTTACTCTTCAAAGAATGAGTATAGTATTCTTGGATATCTTGGAGGAAAAGACTTCAGACTCATTACAATTGCTAACTTTCATTGAAATTACTGCCTAAACGTTCTTCTTCAGAAAGGCAAAAGCTCCATTGCTTTCATATTAGTATTATAAAATCATAATAGATGCATGTTGAATTGTTTTCTTCTGCTTTTTTTTCAATTCCATTCTTCATCCATTAGGTATCTAGGGCCACTTCCTTAAAATACGTATATTTCTTATATTGTGATGTAAATCTCAGTAATATAAGTATGAATTTATCTTTGAGTCTTTTCTTGAGCTACATTCATATGAAATTTATTCAGTCTCAAACAAGAAACCTTACTATTTTACTCTATTCTGTGTTTTAATCAATAAATTCATTCTCTTTAGAAATATGTACTCATCTTTTATATTGCTCCAGTAAACATCATGTGTTTCTAGTACTTTCACTGACATAAATATAAAGTTTGGAACAAGAAGACAACCTCCCCCAATTATCACTTTAAAGTAAACCTTTGGAGATTATTTTATATATAAAAATATAACAGTGCAAGGCAATGTTTATACATGAATAACATAATGGTTAAGTCAATTAGACACAAGAACTACCACAGCAATTCTCAATTGACTTAAAGGCACCAAAATATTGTGTTCATGAATATCACTCATTAAAAAAAATAACTAGTCAATACAAAGTTTATATTATATTTGAAATTTACAAAATGAAAATTACACTCAGATTTGCTGTCAATATCCTGTTTCCAGGAATACATTTATTCAGTAAACAGGGAAACAAAAAATAAGGGTTTGTCACATATAATGAAAAACGTAGAAGCAGACTGTCTTTCCTTAAGATGATAAGTACCTGCAAATTGTGCGATTTATTCAAAGATAATATAAACATTCATAAGAGGATTTGTGATCAGAAGTGATAGGTAAGCAAAGTACCTGGAAAAGTGTATACATAAATTGAGCTTTCAATATAGGATGACAAGTTTTCAATAAATGAGCCTATTATTCTGTATCTCTAACACACATACAGTATTCTACATTTTCCCACATACTCCCATTCTCTTACCTCAGTTCCTGATTAATATTCTTTTTTTCATGATGTCAATTCCTTCTAAAATAAAATGTGGGCATTTTGTCCCTAGATCCAATACATTTTAGTATTTTGGAATATAAGTATGAATTCATGGAGTTTGACTTGAAAGTCAAGTTTGAAGATATTGTATTCAAGATACTGTTAATTGCGCTGAAGCATACAAAGATACACGGTTTACTAAGAAGGGACTTGATCTCGGGGAAACATAGAGGTCCAAGCAAGATCCTGAATCAAAGAAAAGCAAGGGAACAAACATCAATCAACTATAATTACAGAGGAATGGAACTGATCTCCGTTGTGTCTGGGTGGCAGCTCTGTGTGTGTGTGTGTGTGTGTGAGGAGAGAAAGAAAGAGAGAGTGAGAGAGAGAGAGAGAGAGAGAGAGAGAGAGAGAGAGAGAGAGAGAGAGAGAGACAGACAGACAGACAGACAGACAGACAGAGAGACAGACAGACAGACAGACAGACAGACAGACAGACAGACAGACAGACAGACAGACAGACAGAGAGAGAGAGAGAGAGAGAGAGAGAGAGAGAGAGAGAGAGAGAGAGAGAGAGAGAGAGAGAGAGAGAGAGAGAGAGAATTTAGGGTGGCATCCATATTGACAGTCCATAGAGTATTACTTGTTAGGGAGGAGATGCTCATATCAGAGCTGTGATACTACTGTCATCACTTTACTGCAAAAAACACTTGCTTAATCTCTAATTAAATTTGGAAAATAGACTAACATCTTATGTGATTGTTTTGACAATTAATTACTATATTGAAGGCCAAAGGGGGGAATTGGAGATCAATATAATGTTTTTCTTCTCTTCTAAATATTACACCGCAATAGATGTGATTTGAGGAGTCTTCTGCCATGTACTGCCAGTTGAATGACTAATATGCTTAATAATACGTAAATATGATAAGGAAATTGATTAGCCAGCAAGCACAAAGAACTAGTGATAAAATTGAGCTTTTGAGCAGGGTTGCCACAACTTTTAGGAATGTAATTCTTTCATATGAACTTCAAATTTTGTGGCTTTCCCTGTGTGATTAAATGGCAAGAAAGTGCTGTAGAGACAAGAACTCCTGTTCAGCCAAGTAGAAAATGCTCATGATTCCATCCTCATGTTGCAAATTTCCATTATACATAGACTCTCTTTTATTTTTTTAATTTTTATTTATTTTTTATTGTGAAAATACTGTACAGAGGGGTTACAATTACATGAGCAAGATAATGAGTACATTTCTTATCAAGCATTGTAGCCTCCTCCTTTGTTTCCCCTTCCCATCCTCCCGCTGCCCCCGCACCCAATCCTCCCCACCCCCCCAACAAAGTTGTAAAGTTCGTTTTCGACATAACGACTTGTACTTCTCATTGTTGCCTCCATCACAAAGAATGGCATTGCCAAATTTGTTAGGAAATGGAAAGGCTTGGAAAAAATTATATTAAGTGAAGTTAGCCAAGCCCTAAGAAACATAGGTTCCATGGTTTCCCTTATTTGCAATATCTAGTATATCTCTTAGTCAAGCAGAAAAGGTCAGATAAGGTGATGTTAGGGAAATAAACCCTAAGATATGTATTCATTTTTTTCTTTCATGCGATTGTTTCTAACACATTTACAAGATTATTTATTTGTTGCTTTGTATGTCCCTCCCCCACAGTATAACCCCTGCTTTCACTGCATTTGATGTTGGTATAATTTGTGGAGGGGAAGGGGAAAAACAAGTCGTTTAAATAAGTATACACATAGACTCTCTTTTAGAGTGCTTTCATTTAATATACTTCAGCACCTCATCCTTACCTGTGGGAGACAGTAAAAAAGATAATTTTGTTTGTGTATTAAATTATGTAACTTAGCATGTACAGACATGATTTGTATAAGTACAGAAGTTTGTAATAAATATAATTAGGAATTATTTCTCAATAAAAAATATAATGAAAATCATATAACAAGACTAGAAGTCATAGAATTTTTTGCATGAAAACATACATTAGATTATTTGCAGAATTTCTATTTTGAGAAAAAAAATTATCCTTCAATATTTGAAGGATAAAGCACTTTACCTAAGGATTGAAACATTTTATTGAAAAGTATATTTCTTGGTGATATTTTTGCTTCATAATTTTAGGGATACCCTTGGACCCATTGCAACAATGAGATGTACAAGACGTTATGTCGAAAGACGAACTTTACGATTTTGACTGGCAAAGGGTTAGAGATGGGAAAGAATTGTAAGAGGAAACAAAGGAGGAGGCAACAATGCTTGATAAGAAATGAACTGTTATGTTTCCCGTATATTTGTAACCCCTCTGAACGGTAATTTCACAATAAAAATTTTTTTAGAAGAAAATGATTCTAACGTAATCATTTACTTATTGTTTTCCTATTTCCATGTGATTTACTCCAATTTAGAAATCCAGATATATAATTTAATTTAATCTAACCAAAAATATTGAGTATAGGGTTCTTATACTCTCTACATTCTTAATGCTAAGATCATCAAATATAGTGAGTTTGAAATGATTAGTCTCTGTTTAACCTATGTTCATATTATTTACAATGTGAGTGAAATGTTTAAAAAGTAGTATTTATTTTAGTTTAATTGCTCTGAAGTGACAATACCTGATATAATCAAAGGCTAAAAATGATTAGATTTAAAATTTAGAATCCAGGAAATGTTTTTGACCACACTGGTTACTGGAGCATTCACAACAACCTCATGAGATAATGTATATTGATGAAGCAAAAATCTCACAGATTTGACATTTATGAATAGAAAAATCATGCCATTTTGAATATGTAGAGCTACATAACAAACATAGAAAATTTAGCTTTTAAATACCTGAATATCCTAATACATTTAATTGCAGGGTAAGTACTTGTTCTGAAAGGAGATAAAATTGCATTTATTTTGAAAAGTAAACCTACGTATTCATTTGAATAAAAGACAATGTTTTAAATCCAAAACACAAGATGTACAGTTCATTGTTTTACATGCCAATTATGTTCTCTAAACTTACTAGAAATACTAGATTAGTAAACCTAAATCATTGCTTTGTAGGGAAATAGAAATTTAGCTTCTTAAAACTCATGACTATAACTTTTTCTCAAACAATTATTAAGTAACTGATTTATATTTTGTCATGAAATCTTATTTGATAAATTTTATTTATTTATTTATTTAAGTTAAATAATTGGCCAATAACAATATAAATTATGCATGAACAAAGTTTATCTAACACAAGTATTTCTTTCACAAGACATATCATGGTTCTCTTCAAGAACACTGGAAGGCAGTGTGTTATTTCTTTATTTATTTGTAGTTATTTTGTTTATGTTTATTAATTTTCAGAAGTGGCAGTTTAATTATGCTCTTTCCATAATATATTAAAATGTTTGATTTTACTCCCTTTATTTCCTTTTTGTTACTCCTTTCTCCAAAGATCTTCTGTTTTTCACATAAAATTACATCTTTACATATGCACATATAAAGTAATTTGCAAGATTTAAGCTAAATTGCAACTTAATTCAAGACGTAGAGTGGATTATCACGATGAACAAAAAAGGGTATTTTCTGTTACCTTCTGAATTGAGCTATCATTTTTATTATGGTTAGGGTTAGGATACCAGACAGAATTAGAATTAGGATTAGAGAAATAGAAAATTTAGTTTCAACACAGGATAACCTATTGCAACAATAATACTCATAGCACACTATACTGAAAATGAACTTTACACCATGGGGAGAGAAGAGTGATGGAAGTAGGAGAGGGAAGGGATAGTGGGACAACAACAAAGAAGGGGGTAACAATGCTCAACAAGAAATGTACTCATTACCTTACACATGTAACTGTAATCCCTATATAAGCCTCATTACAATATAATAAAATTTAAAAAGAAATGAAAAATAAAACTTGACAAGAAATAGAAAAACAATTTTAAAAATTTAGGTTCCAAATGCAAGTAAAATTTAGAACTACACGCTGATCAATAGATAGGATAATTGTGAAATAGAGGCTTGCTATTAACATTATGATTCGGTTATATGTAGGTTTAGGATTAGGCAAGGTGTTCCAGTTTGAGCTGGGTTTAGGATGAGAAAAAAATATAAGATATTGTGTAAAACTGCCACATATTTTAAGAAGAATGAATGACATCAAAGTTAGAATGAATGAAAAAAGGTATGGGTGTTATTTTAAACATACATATATAATTTGGTTTAAAGTGTTACTGTTTTGGTTCTTGTTAGGATTAGGAAAGGATAAGCTTTAGGGTAAAATTTAGTTTTCCACTAAGAAGTAGAATAAAAAAATGTGTGATTGGATAGAATCCAGACAATTTTCCATACATTAACCATTTGGTGTTAATTCAGGTTATAATTAAGATTAGGTTTCTGGTTAAAGGGGGTTAAGGATTGAATAAAGTTATATATTAAACTGGTGGCTCGTGCCTATTATCCTACCTATTCAGGAAGCTGATTTCTGAGGATTCAAAGCCAGCCCAGGCAGGAAAGTCTGTGAGAATTTTATTTCAATTAACCAGAAAGTGGTGCTGTGGCTCAAGTGGTAAAATGCACACCTTGAGCTAAAGAACTCAGGGATCATGCCCATGCCTAGAACTCAGGGATTTTACCCAGGCCCAGAAATGAAACCCCACAACCAACAAAAAGAAAAAAAAAAGGAATGGGATAAATGTTAATTAAATCTGAACTTATTTAGGTTTTAGGAATTCAGGAAAAGCTGGGATAATGGAAGTACAATGTATTTCATAATATTAGGATTTGAAATCAATTGGTTTAATGATTCCTCTTATGGAAAAGGATAGGTTCAGAGATAAGAATGAGAAAATCTGTAGGATTTAGGAAAACTTGCAATTTATTTCAAGAATTATAAGTGGAATTTCAGTTAGGATTGCACAAAACCAGCATTTTTCATAAATTTTAAAATTGCGATACCATTAGTGATAAGGTTATGATTAGGATTCCAGCCACGTTTAGGGTTAGAGTGAAGGAGAAAAGAAAATGAGGCTCAAATTGATGGTAAATTTTGGAATAAGTCTGGTAAGAATTAGAATGAATGTGAACTAGAGTACTGCTATTAATGTTAGAATCTACTTGCAATTAGGTTTTATTTATTCTCAATATTCCAGTTAAGATTAAGTTTAGGGTTAGAAAATGACTAAGATATTGGAAAAAAATTGAAACCTATGTTTGGAAGGCATATTTGAATCAAGTTAGGATGAATAAAAACTAATGTAACACTAACTAGTATGTGTTAATATTGACATATTTGGATTAAAATCAGTGTCAGTATTTAGTTCTGATTATGATTAGTGTTATGAATAGGAAAGTTTTAGTATAAAATTGCATTTTCACTAACAAGTAGAAACAAAAATGTGAGACTGAATAGTAACTAGAGCATTACCATTTTATATATATATATATATATATATATATATATATATATATATATATTTCTCAGTGATCATTCTTGCAATGATTAATGAAAGTTTTCCAGCCAGGTTTAGGTTGAGAGTTAGCATTGAGTAATGGACTAGATGATAAGTAAATATGAAATTGTTTTAGGATACAGTGGTTCAGGAAATTGTAGGATCAATGGAAACTACAGTGTTTTTCCTGATAAGAGAATCTGATGACAAGTAATATAATGGTTCATGTTAGGGAAAAAGATAACTTCAGAGATAGAGTCAGGAAAATTTTTGGAATTAGGGCAAATTGAAACTCATTTCCAGAGTGCAAACTGGAATATTCATTCCAATGTATAAAAACTAGAGTATATTTTAATATTAACTTTGGACTATTAGGTTGAAAGTTAGGTTTCAGTTCCAGCTGGGCTTAATGTTAGCATTAGAGAAATGGAAAATTTAGGGTCAAACTGAAAGTAAATCTTCAAATAACAAGTTAAGATAGAACTAGGATGAATATGAAATAGGAAACTGTTAATAATATTAGGATTGGGATATGATTAGTGTGAGAATTAGCCTGAATGTTCCAGTTAGGGTTCGTGTTAGAAAAATGACAACATATTCAGTAAAACTAGAAACTATTTTAAGAAAGATGAGTTGAATCAAAGATAAGATTTATAAATTTAATATATTTGTGTGGCTTTTTGAATGCAATGGCAATTGGTTCTAGGGTTAGGGTTAATTTTTTAATTTATGAACTAATGAATTAAAGACATAATTCTTTCTTTTTAATAAACCAAGACAGTCATGAATTGGGGAAATACTCAATTTTGTACATGAAAATGTATCTTAAAATATTTTCCAACCAGGATTAAATAATAGTGAGCAGGGTGTTATTTATTAAAATTATGTAAGTTGATGATACAGCTTTCAAAAATATCCAAACACATAGGATTGTATCTCAGATATGTCATTGGGAAAACAGATATTGTACTTGCTCTAGCTGGGAAATTGTGTGTGTGTGTGTGTGTGTGTGTGTGTGTGTGTGTGTGTGTGTGTGTGTGTGTGTGTGTGTGTGTGCACCCACCACAGGTCTTCAACCCAGGCCTTGGTCCTGTCGTCAGCTTATTCTGTGGAAGTATGACACTATACCATGTAGTCACAAGTTTTCTTCTGGCTTTTTAATAGTTAATTTGAAATACATATCTCATGGATTTTCCTGTCTGGACTTAATCTTCTGATACCCAGCAATCCTTGGGTTAGTATTACTGTGGGTTCTACCACAAAGTGACAGTTCATTAAACTGTGAGCAATATGGAAGTACTTGTGCAAGATACAAAGTAACCAGTTCATTAATATGGGAGTAACAGGATCACATTAGCTTGCCTTCAAAGACATTGTTTCTGATGAGTTTAACTGAAGCCCAAAGCATAATCCAAACCTATTATCCACACTGTATGAAGTAGCACATATTCATGATGTAGAATATATATAATGAATTAAATCCTCAATCAAAATACTTTGTTGGGTTTGTAGCAAAGAAATAGAGTGTCACTGAAATGAAGTCCAGACTGGAGGCCTGTAGCGAGCAGCAAAGCATTTGCTTAGTGCGTGTCCAACCCTCAGGACCATAAAGATGTAGAATAAAGTGAAAGTTTAGGAGAAAGAGGAAAGGAAAGGAGGAGGAAGGGGTAAGAGAGGAGAAAGGGCATAGCACGAGAGAGGAGAGGAGGGGACAGGGAGAAAGTAGAGGTAGGAGAGAAGGAAGAGGGAAACAGGACACTAGGAAGAGGAGCAGGAGAGGAGGCAGGAAGAGGAAGATAAATGTAAGATAACAACAAGAGCTGTTGGAAAACATTTTGCATAAGCGATCTGCATGTGCAGGCAGGATTATTTTCTAATCAGAGAGATAGCTAGCTAGGTGACAATATGGGTGATACCTGTTGCTTGGTCATTTAATTCTCTTTCTTCAGTGAGGTGTTCAGAAGAGTTTGGTGTTTTACAGATATATTTCAGGATTTCTTTTCATGAATCAAACATGGTAAAGGACTGAATGCAACTTCCCTTAATTAAAAAAGAATAGAAGCTCTATTTATTTGTGTTACTATGTATGAAGAAATCCTGGAGATTTCTGGTTAATTCAGAGGTCCCCATGCAAAAATATAGGACAAGAGGAAAGCAAAACTGTTTTTAAAGTGTAATAGGTTATCATTGCTGAATAGTTTTCCTGGACATTTGTTGTTTTACTTTTATTTTTTTGCCAATTGTTCCTTGCTCCAAGGCTGTGCCCTGGAGCCCTTTCCAAGTCACTACGTGAAATTCCACTTCTTTAGTCCCTGTGGGTATAGGTGCCTTCTTAGGTCACCTGTTGAGATGTGGGGCCAACTCCCTTACGGTGGATGTGCGGTGAGTGGATGTGTGTGCATGCTCCCCAGAATTGTTAGATGAACCCCGCCCACGCATCCCACCTAACGTCCCAGTCTCAGATGCCCCATTTCACCCAGCAGCTGGCAGCTATGGGGCTGGAGTTGAGGCCACGGCTGCCCTCTCCTCCTCCAGCTGTGCTGGTACTGGTCTTCTGTGCTCCTGAGTGTGTGGCCCATCCTAGGGAGACTTTGTTCTGGGGTCACTGCCTGTCCCCATGAGTGCGGGGTGGGGGACACCATGCTTGTACACTGCACAGTCCATGAGTAAAGGAAGGCTAAACATGCAGTCTGCCTCCTTGGGGCTAGGTAGCCCAGCCTTGGTTCACCTCATCAGGCTTTAAGGGGGTCTGGGGACTGGAGCCATATGCTGGTCTCTCTGCCAGCTGGCTGTTGACAGCTGCAGCAGTTCAGCAACCTGGAGTCCCTTCAGCATCTCTGTGGACCTCCATTTTCTGGTCCCTGTGGAGTCGGGTACAGGGCCAACCCTACATATGCCCATCCATGCCAGAGGAGCCTGGACTTGCAGCACACCAGCTGCAGCACCGAGGGACAGAAGCCCCTTTGGCTTTGCTGTGTAGTCTCCTCCGTCACCCTTCTGGCCCATATGGGCCCAGCTCTGGGTACCATTCCAGGGATACTCCATTTGGAGGCAATGGGCTCACCCCTACACTCGTTGTTCTCCAAAGCAGGGGAATGGGTCTGGCCTTGGCAGTGTAGGCTGCACAGATGGAAGGCAGGACTTGGCGTCTGCACTGCCTTCCCCCCTGGCTTTGACATCTGAGTCTGGGTTGCTTGGTTTGGTCACTAATGCAGACTTGTTGGCTACAACCCACCGCAACAAATGCTATTCTTGCTGCAGCAGCAATGCAGTGTCCTGGGCCCCCTTAGGGTCACCACTTGGACCTCTGAGGGGTCTACATGGGCTGGGTGTGGGTTTTATCCCAGGACTCCCATTAGGAAGTGCCACTCCCCTTTGTGGTACTACAAGCAAGTCCTTTCATTCCCACATCCTGTGGTTGGATAACTAGAACTCACCTTGCTGCCCAGTGTCAAGGAAGGACAGTGAGAGATCCTGAGTCTTTGATAAGGTCAGGGGATCCTCAGTATGAGATTGTACTTGAACATCATATCTTGGTGCATGGTCAGTCCCATATAAGACTGCCATGGTGTAAGACATAGAATCTAGGGAATCAGAGCAGAATGGGGTCTGTTCTGGAAGTCTTGAGTATTATGTGTGAGCTTTGAGCTCCTGTGTGTCCACCTGCTTCACTTTCTTAGGTGGGTCTTTGCTAGAAAAAGCTTGAAACTAGGGCCTGGGTTTTATCCCTTCTCTTTGATGCTCAAAGCTAGCACTCTACCATTTGAGCCACAGATCCACTTCCAACTTTTTTGGGTGTTTAATTGGAGAAAAAGTGTTCTCATGGACTTTGCTGTCAAGGGTGGCATTCAACTGTAATCCTCAGATCTCAATTTCCTGAGGGGATACGGTGAAAGGAATGGAAAAGTATCTTTGGCCGGGTGCCAGTAGCTCATGGCTGTCATCCTAGGTACTCAGGAGCTGAGAGCTGAGGATCACAATTCAAAGCTATCCTCAGCAGGAAAGACCCTGAGACTCTTTTTTTTTAAAATTTAATTTAATTTTATTTGTGAACATACTGTACAGAGGAGTTACAATTACGTGGGCAGTATAATGCCTACATTTCTTACCAAGCATTGCAGCCTCCTCCTTTGTTTTCCCTTCACATCCCTTCCCAGCCTCCCCCCTCCCCCACAATCCCAATCCTTCTCCTTCCCCCCCTTCCCCCCTCTGCATCGACATTGTAAAGCTAGTTTTGGACACCCTGAGACTCTTATCTCCAATGAACCACCCAGAAAACCAGAAGGGGTGCTGTGGCTGAAGTAGTAGAGTCCTTGCCTTGAGCTGAAGAGCTCAGGGACAGCACCCAGAATCAGAGTTCAAGCTCCACAACTGAAAAAAAGAAAGAAATCCAACACCTTTACCTGCAAAGGATGGTGGAAGTGTGCCGGGGGAGGGGGGTGAGGCGTGGGGGGGTGCTTTGGTTGAGAGACAAGGTGCTGGATTCACTGTACAAACATTTCTAAGAACTCCCCAAGTTTGCCACAGTTTGAAGCCACAGCTTCAAGAGGACGTGGCCTGTGACAGGCAGCGAGTGGGCAAATGGTTGCAGGGCTGGGATTGTTGTGTCTGTATTCTCTCCATTGAAGGATGGATTTGGATGTTAGGTGACAAAGTCTTAAGTCAAGGGTTGCAAGAAGTTTGTGGCCAGACAAGGATGGGTTTCCTCTGGGTATGCGAAGGTGGCTGAAGCCGGAAGCCGCTGATGCCTCACAACTCACATTCTCGCTACACAGAAGGCTGAGATGTGAAGACATAGGTCCAAACCAGCATGGGCAGAAAAGTCTGTGAGACTTGAAGTCCAATGGACCACCAGAGAACAGGAATTGGCACTGTGGCTCAAGTGGGAGAGTGCCCAACTTCAGCTGAAGAGCTGAGGGACAGCGCCCTGGCCGAGTCAAACCTCATGACCAACTACAAAAAAGAGGGGGCTAAGTTTTTTACATAGCAATGTGTACAGTAGGAACTGCCTTGCTGGACTATGAGACATTCCAGATATGTGAGAGGCTTACTGGTTTGTCTATAGTGGGTCTGATGTTTGTAGTGCCACCTTCTTGAGGGTGGGATGTGATCCTAATGGAAAGAATTCATGGTTCTGTTCTCAGGGCCTGCTGAAGCCTTGGGCTCTCCGTATGTGTGTGTGTGTGTGTGTGTGTGTGTGTGTGTGTGTGTGTGTGTGTGCGCGTGTGTGTATGTGTGTGTGTGTCTGTCTGTCTGTCTGTCTTTCTGTCTGTGTCTGTATCTGTGTGTGTTTGGAGGTAGAAGACCTGGGCCTTGAACTCAGGTCCTACGTGCTGTTCCTGAGCTTTTGTGCTCAAAGCTATTGTTCTGAAACTTGAGCCACAGCCCCACTTCTGGCTTTTTGGTGGTTCACTGTAGATAAGAGCCTCACAGACTTTCCAGCATGGGCTGGCTTTGAACCGTGATCCTCAAAGCACAGCATCCTGAGTAGCAAGGAAGACAAACATGAACCATCCCTGCTGGGTGTGTGTGTGTGTGTGTGTGTGTGTGTGTGTGTGTGTGTGTGTGTGTGTGTGTGTGTGTGTGTAGATGTGGGCTGTACCAATGAGTGCTGGACCCTTTGGTAACTTCTGCCTGCCTTTTTGGGGGGTACATGGGCTTTGTTGCTGAGGTCTGGGGACCTGGAAGGGAGAGATGCTTGATGGGGACTCAGCACCGTTAAATTATAAGACCAAGGTATCTGTGTGCCCTGGAGCTGTCTACTCCCTTGGGCCTGGTTGGTGGCAGAGGGAGCTTGGGAGGACCTGGGGGTTGAGCCCGCAGGGCATGGGTCCCCAGGGGGACAGAGAGCATGGCCAGCACTTAGTAAGTATGAAATACCTGTTAGTATGGAGAGCACAGTCATGGGTCAGACTTTGGGTCTTCTCATCATGATGTCTGATGGCCGAGGCCAAACCTATTTTAAATGTTGACCGGTGATCTTCAGATCTCAGCCTCCTGAGTAGCTAGGATTTTTGTCATGAGCCTCTGGCAGGGGCCCTCCGATTCTTTTTTGTATATTAGGGTTTGAATTCAAGGCTTTAGGCGTGCCAGTCAGATCTTCTACCATTTTGAGCCAAGACTTTCTGTCTTGGGCATTTCCAAGATAGAGACTTAATATATGCTCAGGCTGGTCTGGATCAGGATGCCCCACTGCTACCTTTCTGGCCAGACGCTGGTTATAAGAAAATGAATTCACTCTATGTATAGTTTACTTTTCTGGGGTGTGTCATTTCAGGGAGTGGGGGTGCTTTGAAGAGGAAAGACCCCAGAACTGACACCTCCTGGGGGACATTTTTTTCTGTGACAGAACCAAGTCATTGCTATGTATGACGAGGAAACTGCCATCAGACAGACCTGGAACAATGCTCAAAGGTACATAGGCTGTTGAAGTATCAAACCCACCCACGTCTTCTTCCCACTCACAACAAGGGGGGTGCAGTGCAGAAGTTCCAGCACTGGCCCAAGGGGATTATAAATAGATGGTGGTGGTCAGGTGCCAGTGGTTCTCACACATTCTCCTGGCTATTGGGGAGGCTGAGGACTGATGGATGCGACTCAAAGCCAGCCCAGGCAGGAGAGTTTCTGAAATTCTTATCTCCCATAAACCAACACCTCCCCCCAAAAAAAGCCAGATATGGTGCTGTGGCTCAAGTTGTAGAGCCTAAGTCTTGAGTAAAAGAAACTCAGGGATGACACCCAGGCCCTGAATCCAAGCCCTAGGTGCTCGAACTCTGGGCCTGGGCACTGTCCCTCAGCTCTTCAGCTTACCAATTGAGCCACAGAACCTCTTCTAGTTTTCTGGTGGTTCCTTGTCGATCAGAGTCCTCTGGAATTTCTTGCCTGTGCTGGCTTTAAACCACGATCCTCAGATTTCAGCCTCCTGAGGAGGTAGGAGGACATGCGTGAACCACATGCACTTAGCTGATCTGTCCTTTCACCACAGTGGGCTAGGAGCTTCTGAAAGCTTTTATTTATTTATTTTTCTGTGCTAGTACTGGGGCTTGAACTCAGAGTCTTGGCCCTGGTCTCTTAACTTTTTCTCAAGGCTGGCAGTTTACCACTTGAGCCACATTTCCATTTCTGGTTTTGGTAGTTTATTGGCAAGAAAAGAGTTTCACTAATTTTCTTCCCCTGAGCTGTCTTTGACCCACGATATCTGATCTCAGTCTCCTGAGTAGCTAGGATTTACAGGGGTTGAGCTACTATTGGCAGCAGGCAAGAAGATTTTCTTAAGAAAGAGTTCTTCACTGCATTTGCCCTGACTCCATGCAAAGGAGGCCTCTGAGGGTCAGGAACTTTGAAAAATAGGCTTCCAGACACTGGGAATGGCTGGGGTCCTTGTTGAAAAGCCAACCTAATCTTCCCCCTGGGCCTGATTCTAGGACCCCACCCTCTGCCCTACCTGTGACTCAAGTACAAAACTTGATCCAGCCTTAAATGTCCTGCCACACTTGTCTGAAGCAACAGAATCTTAATTCCACCCACATCACCTGCACTAAACCCCACCTCAGGACCTTTGCCTATGCTGTACCTTCTGTCCTGAATCCACATCTTAGAACTCCTGTGGAATTTTGGCACTGGTTATATCACCTTCTGGAGCAAGTCTTTCCTTCCCTTTTCCGTCTTTTTTTTAAAAAAAATATTGAATTGCTAGAGATGGAACTTGTGAAGGCCGACTGGCAAATGCTCTATCTGGGTGTGTTTGTTTGTGCCAGTCTGGGGGTTTGAATTCATGGCCTTGACAGTATCCCTGAGATTTTGTGCTCAAGGCTAGCAATCTAGTACTTGAACCATAGCACTATTTCTGGCTTTTTGAGTGTTTAATTGGAGAAAAGTGTCTCATATTGTCTTTCCTGCTTCTAATTTTGATCCTCACATCTCAGCCTCCTGAGTAGCTAAGATTACAGGGGTGAGCCACCAGCGCCTGACCTCTACCTCTTACTTTTATTCTCGGCCCTCCTCTGAGTGCCAGAAGAATATGTCTCACCAGGGTCCCTTTTTTTGCCAGTCTTGGCCTTAAACTCATGGTCTGGGCATGTTCCTAAGCTTCTTTTGCTCAAGGCTAGCACTCTATCATTTAAGTCACAGTGCCACTTTTGGCTTTTTCTTTTTTCTGGTACTGAGGAATTGAACCCAGGGCTTCATGCAATCTAGGTAAGCACTCTACGGTTAAGCCACATTCGCAGCCCCAGGCTTACTTCTAACAGGAGATATGAGGGTTGGATTTATTGGCTTACCCCTTTTGGCGCTGAAATCACTGGCTATTTCCTATCTTTGCCAGAATTTGGGACCAGCTTGAGACTCGGCAATCAGGAATGATGAATGAGTTATAGCCACCAGGCCCCACATCCTACAGAGGGATCTAGAATATGGAGCCAGAACCTTGGACAGCTCCTAAAGCCTAGGAAGTGTGTTCTTTCTGGAGGCAGTGGCTGGCTTCTAGGTGTCCTGATAGGACACCACACCCAGAACATAATGCACCCGTTGCACACAGCAGCCCAGGCAAAGCTTTTGGGGTTTCCGTACTTAAATGGTAGAGAAGGATGCTATGTTCAAGCTGCTGGCTCAGAGTTAGTACTATCTGAGTGCTTGTCCGAGCTTGCCCAGATTTTGGGGCTGGGCATGGGCAACCTGCTGAATGCCCATCATCCATACACCATCCATCCATACACAGAGACATAGAATTACTACTGCCTTCTTTTTTTGGGGGGGCAGGTACAGGATTGAACTATGAGTCTAGGCCTTGTCCCTTTTGCTCAAGGGTAGTGCTCTGCCCTTGAGCACAGCACACCCATGTGTGTATTTTTCCCCCTGTGGTCTCTTAGAAATAAGTGTGTCAGGAACTTTCTTGCCCCAGCTGAATTCAAACTGGCATTCTCTCTATCTCAGCCATCTGAGGAACTAGAATTACAGGCAGATGCCGCTGACACCTGGCTTTTTTTTTTCTTGTTGTTCTTTTTTTAATCCTGACAATCTGAAGTCTTCACAGTGCCATTCCAATGCTTTGCATTCGAAGTAAACTACCCAGACCTGGAGTTCGAATGCTAGGTCTGCCCCCCTCAAATGGAGGGAGAATCTGACAAACTCATTCTTATTCATGTGAATGCTATTGGAATGTTATAAAAGTAATAATTTGAAGTTAATTCATGATTCTATTTTAGAATGCCACACACAAATTATTGGATTTGTATCTTCCATTCTAGCACCTAATGGAAGGATATTGACTAAGTTATAATTAATACTTTCATAAGTTTTCAACCATGATACTTCATTAAAGGGAGGCATAATGTAATCACTAATAATTGGTTATATATATATTTATATAACAATATCCTCACATTCCCTCTCTGTATATATATATATATATATATATATATATATATATATATATATGTATATATATATATATATACACATATATCTGCAGATATATATACACACACTCATATATATATATATATATATATATATATATATATATATATATATATATATATATATATATATATACATCTATCAATATATATATACTGGGCACTACTGTGGCTTGATCACAGGTCCTCAGAACTTCCTGGCAGCTCAGTTTGCCGGACGCTGGTCTTTTAAGATTTTGACCCCATTTATGGATTGGGCATTGTGAGTTGAAATCCCAGCATGGCCAAAAATTTATTCGTGGATTAATAAGCTAATTTTGACACATTTTTTTTCCTTCTCTGTGAAAGTCCTCGGTCTCAGTATGATGTATAATCCATATGCAAATATATCCTAGATGATATCATGTAATGAAATATTATATGTGTAATAATACTAAATTAATAAAGGTAATAAACATCATATGCAGTAAACCCATGTAATATAAATGAATCTCATATATAAATATTAGTTTTTCCAGTGCTGGGGCTTCAATTCAGGCCCTGGGAACTGATCTGAATTTCTTCTTTTCAAGGATTGTAAGCTTACCCTTCACCCAAAGTTTCACAGAGTTACCCAGACCCTGAGTTCAAATCAAAGGCCTGAAAGAAAAATCATGCAAATTCCAAGCCAGGGCCTTATTATTATAATATTTTTGGCCAAGCATGGGGCTGGAACTCAGGTCTTGGTATCTCTGCTACAATCGACGTTGGGATCCTAGGACCCGAGTTCAAATCTCGGGGCTGGCAAAAAAAATCAAAAGAGAAGGATAAAATTGAGATTGGAAGGGGAAACAAGAGGAGGCAACAATGCTTGATAAAAATGTATTCGTTAGCTTGCCCATGTAATCGTAAGTCCTCTGTACGGTAATCTCACAATAAAAAAAAAAAAACTGAGACATTGAATAAGGTGGTTTTACTTTTTTTTTCCCTTTTGTATTGTGGCCATCCTGGGTCTAAATGACAAAGCCCAGAAAGTGTACATGACCTTGCATTGCTGATGTTTGGCGGGCTATTAGGGAAGCCATAGCCAAAAGAGGCAACTTAGTCTTGGATGTCGATTCCTGGTACTGTCACTAATGAATGGTGGGAGAACCTAAGACGCATTCTGATATACATCCATACAAATGAAATGTTATAAAAGTAACAAATAAATTACTAGTTAG
This sequence comes from Dipodomys merriami, assembly GCF_024711535.1. NCBI lineage: Eukaryota > Metazoa > Chordata > Mammalia > Rodentia > Heteromyidae > Dipodomys > Dipodomys merriami. Next base: position 349,785 of record NW_027202949.1, read on the forward strand.
TGTATGATTATAATATAAAACTATACACAACAATTATACTTCATTAATTTTTAATTAATACTTTATTATGTATTCAATCATGATACTTAAAAAAGGAAGGAATAATTTAATTGCCAATAATCAGTAGTAATATCATGTATGCAATTTCATAATATACAGACATCTTTTTCTTGTTTTAAGCATATACCTCTATCTATCAATCAATCAATCTATCAATCAAACTATCTATCTATCAATCTATCTATCTATCTATCTATCTATCTATCTATCTATCTATCTATCTATCTATCTATCTATCTATCTATCTATCTGTCTGTCTGTCTGTCTGTCTGTCTGTCTGTCTGTCTGTCTGTCTGTCTGTCCGTCCGTCCGTCCGTCCGTCCGTCCGTCCGTCCGTCCGTCTGTCCGTCCGTCTGTCTGTCTGTCTGTCTGTCTGTCTGTCTGTCTATCTATTTATCTACCTATCTATCTATCTATCTACCTACCTATCTATCTATATACCAATCTACACATTTATTTGTTTGTACACTTGTCACTCCTGGGGTTCAGTGGTAGTGTGCTTGCCTAGGACATGCAAAGCCCTGGATTCGATTCCTCACTACCATATGCACAGAAAAATCCTGAAGTTGTGCTGTCTTGCTTAAGCAGTTGAGTACTAGCTTTGAGCATAAAAGCATAGGGACTGTGTCTGGACCCTTATTCAAGACCCTAGGACTGGCAACAAAAAAAAAGATAGAATGTTCTGACTGCAATGAATAAGGATAGTACTGCAAATATCTCATCAGAGAGCAAACTGGGAGTCTGGTGTTGACAGGTGACATCTAACCTGACTTAGCCAGACATAAACCACTGCAACCCAGCTCTATGGAACCAGATGCTGCTGGCTCACTCACCCCTGTCAACCAAGCTACTCAGGGGCTGAGATCTGACACTGGTGGGTTTAGAACCCAACCCTGGCAGGAAGTCTGTGAAACTCTGACCTGTGGCTCAAGGTAGTAGAGCCCTAGCCTTGAGCTAAAGATCTTAGGAGAGTACCCCAAACCTTTGAGTGCAATCCACGTGGCTGACTCCCCCCAAAAAACACGCCCCTCTAAATCATTAGATGTAAACTTTGTGAGGTTTGTGATGTGTTTCTGAAAGAATGGTGATACTGATGAAAGAACCATAATTCTAATGACAGCATGTGGGATACAGCTATGTGATGAGTTCTTCATAAGCTATTGTTTTCTTAGTCCTTCACGGGGTTCATTCTTTCATCTGGTCCTTGTAAGAGATCCACAAGTAAGTTGATTGCACAGATGGGAAAGTTGAGGCTCAGATATGCCCCATGTCAGGGCCAAAATGATGTATGTACTGAAATCTAGTGAGTTGTCTCCTTCAGACAATTGTTTTTGTTTAGTTTTCTCCATCATGAACCTTGAAATCAGAGCCTAGGCTCTGACTTTCATCTTGGGATCATGGTTAGCGCTCTACCACGTGGAGCCAAGGACCCCTTGCAGCAAAGTGTCACAGCTTAGGTGTCTTTAGCTGAGGTTTGTCATCCTGCCTATTCAGGAAGCTGAAATCTGATGATCTGGAATCCAAACTATCCCAGACACAAAATGTCCCATGAGACTATTATCTCCTATTCACCACTTAGAAATTTGAAGTGGAAGCTGGGCACTTGTGACTCGCACCTGTCACCCTACACACACACACACACACACACACACACACACACACACACACACAAAGACCAAAAGTGAAGCTGTGAACCAAATCGGAAAGCACTGATCTTTGGCTCTGAACTCATGGTCAGCACCTTTGCCCTGTGTTCAACTCCAAAACCTAGCCACCGAGGGCCCAACTAGGAGAGGTGAAAAGTTTCAAATCCTTATGAGCTTCACCAGCCCTAGATGACAGGAAGCATTGTGATTTTGCACAAGTGCTTAGATTTAGCAAGCTTCTGGAAACCTAGGGAGGCAACACTGCCAATAATGAATCGTTTCATTAGATTCAGGGCCCTAGTTGTCTGCCAGAAGGACTTTTTAATTGATTGTAGCAGTTTGTCTCAACACTGAAACATAGTGTAACAAAGACAAGATGAGTGCAGGGAACGTGGCCTGCCACAGGAGGTGGCACAAATAAAGAGTCCTGTCAAAACAGAGAACTGGGGAGAGAAATAGCTTGGGGTACAAAGAGGCCTTTTTCTCCTGACCTTCAGAGCCGCCCACACTCATCCTCACTAATTGGCCAGGATGGATTTTTTTTTGCACAGCTGTACAGGAGTGAGGCCTTTTGTCTGCCTGTTCCAACAATGAGACAGACTTCCCCCTACAGCTTGGGGTGTGGAGAAACCCTCAGGTTACACTGGGAACAGTGAGGGAAGCTCTGGAACATGCACTGTCTTGAAAGCATTCTCTGTGCTATGAAATCATTACATTCAAAGCAAATTTCCTAGCTGGGTTCCTTTCTTCATAGTGACTCTGAATTTTCACCGAAAGAAATACATTCATACATACACAGATACGTGGAGTTAATGGCTCTTTTTTTGGTGGCAGGTCCTGGAGTCTTGAACTGTGAGCCTAGACATTGTCCCTGAGCTCCTTTTGCTAAAGGAAACATTTTATTGTGCCTTAAAACATGATACATTGTTAAATGGAGGCTTAATTCAATACCTATTAATTATTAATAATACATTACATGTACTTTGAAATGTGGACATCTCACATTCTGTAATTATTCTTATGTATTTAAATATACAATGGAATAAATGATAAATCTCTCTCTGCCTGCCCTCTCTCTCTCTCTCTCTCTCTCTCTCTCTCTAAATATAAATATATATATATATATATTTGCCATAATTTACACAACTATCTATTTATATATTGGTGACTCCTTGGGCTAGAACTCAGGTACTGGGAGTGAATATTTTGTGGCTACTGTGCTTACACTGACCACTTGATGAATTGGGCATTCCAGGCCCTAAGTTCAAATCCCAGCAATGCCAAGTCAATAGGGGGAGTAAGAAGCCAATGTTGAACTGTTTTCCTTACTGTGAAAATCTTTTTTTTATTTATCTATTTATTTTATTGAAAATGCTGTACAGAGGAGTTACAAGATAATGAGTACATTTTTTTCTTTTTTCTTTTAATTTTTATTTTTTGTGAACATACTGTACAGAGAGGTTACAATTACATGGACAAGATAATGAGTCCATTTCTTATCAAGCATTGCAGCCTCCTCTTTGTTTAACCTTCACATCTCTTCCAAGCCTCCCCCCCGGCCCCACCCAACTCTCCCCGCCTCATCAAAGTTGTAAAGTTCGTTTTCGACATGAGAACTTGTACTTCTCAATGTTGCAACAGGTCCACCTGTATCCTTAAACGACCTGTTTTTCCCCATCTCCTCCACAAATTATACTGACATCAAATATAGTGAAAGCAGGGGTCATACTTCGGGGAAGGGACATACAAAGCAACAAAGAAATAATCTTATAAATGCATTAGAAACAAATGCATGAAAGAAAAAACATTAAAATACATATCTAAGGGTTCATTTTCCTAACATCACATTATCGGACCTTTTCTGCTTGACTCATACATATACTAGATATTGCAAATAAGGGAAACCATGGGACCTATGTTTCTTTGGGCTTGGCTTAATTCACTTAATAAATTCTTTCCAATCCTTTCCATTACCTAACAAATGGGGCAATGTCATTCTTTCTGATGGAGGCATAGAAGTCCATTGTGTATATAGACCACATTTTCTTGATCCATTCATCTACTGATGGGCATCTGGGTTGGTTCCATGTCTTAGCTATGGTAAATAATGCTGCAATAAACATAGTTGTACTAGTAGCTTTAGTGTGGTCTTGTTGGTAAACATTTGGGTAAATGCCCAAAAGTGGGATTGCTGGGTCATAAGGGAGCTCTATGTGAAGTCTTTTGAGGAACCTCCATACTATTTTCCAAAGTGGTTGAACAAGTTTACACTCCCAACAACAATGAAGTAAGGTTCCCTTCTGTCCACATCCACTCCAGCATCTGTTGTTGTTAGAGTTCTTGATTTTTGCCATTCTAACTGGGGTGAAGTGGTATCTCAATGTTGTTTTGATTTGCATTTCTTTCATGGCTACGGAGGTTGAGCATTTCTTCATGTGTCTGTTGACCATCCTTTGTTCTTCAGAGAAGTTTCTCTTTAAGTCTTTAGCCCACTTATTTATTGGGCAGTTGTTTCTATTGAGGATTTGTTGTTGAGGGAGTTAATTTTTTGAGTTTCAAGTATATTTTAAATGTGAGACCCTTGTCCGTTGTATGGCTAGTGAAGATCTTCTCCCTAGCAGTGGGCTTTCTATTGATCTTGCTAGCTATGTCCTTTGCCATGCAGAAGCTCTGCAACTTCATGTGTTTCCGGGTCTTTATTAAGAAAATTTCAGCCTGCGCCAAGGAGACCTAGGGTTTTTCCTATTCCATCCTATAATGTTTTCAGAGTGTCTGCTTTTACTCTGAGGTCTTTGATCCATTTGGAGTTGATTCTGGTGCAGGGTGATATATAAGGATCTAGCTTTAGTTTTCTACAAGTAGTTAATCAATATTACCAGCACCATTTACTATAGAGGCTGTCTTTCTTACATTCTACATTTTTAGCACCCTTATCGAAGATTAGATGTGTATAGGTCTGTAGGTTCATTTCTGGATTTTCAATTCTATTCCACTGTTCCTGAGGTCTGTTCATGTGCCAGTACCAAGCGGTTTTGATTACTATGGCTTTATAGTAGAGTTTGAAATTTGGTATTGATATTCCTCCAGCAGTGTTCTTTCCGTTGAGGAGCATTTTTGCTATTCTGGGTCTTTTATTGTTCCATATGAATTTTTGGATTGCCTCTTCTATTTCCTTGAAGAATAACGTTGGAATTTTGATAGGTTTCACTTTGAATTTGTAGATAGCCTTGGGAAGTATTGCCATTTTCACGATGTTAATCTTTCCAATCCAGGTGCATGGGAGGTTTTGCCATTTTCTAAGTTCTGTTTTGATTTCCTTTTTCAAGTTTTTAAAGTTTTCATCATAGAGTTCCTTCACTGATTTGATTAAGTTAATTCCTAGGTATTTTATTTTTTGTGGGACTATTATAAATGGATTTGCTTTCCTAATTTCAGCCACACTTTTCTCATTTTTGGCATAGAGAAAATCCATTGATTTTGGGGGTTAATTATATACCCTGCTACTTTGCCAAAGTTTTGAATCAGCTTGAGTAATTTGGGAGTGGAGTCTATGGTATTCTTTAAATACAAGACCATGTCATCTGCAAAAAGGGAGAGTTTTATTTCTTCTTTCCCTATTTGGATCCCCTTTATGTTTGCATCTTGTCTTATTGCTATAGCTAGGCATTCTAATACTAGATTGAAGAGAAGCGGAGAGAGTGGATATCCTTGTCTTGTTTGTGAGTTAAGAGAAAATGGCTTTAGTTTTTCACAATTAAGTATAATTTGGCTGTAGGTTTGTCATATACAACCTTTATTTTATTGAGGAATGTTCCATGGTTTCCTAATTTTTCCAAAACCTTCATTATAAAGGGGTGTTGGATCTTGTCGAATGCTTTTTCTGCATCTATTGATATAAACATGTGGTTCTTATTCTTGCTCCTCTTGATGTGATGAATAATATTAATTGATTTGCATATATTGAACTAGCTTTGCATCCCTGAAATGAATTCTGATTGATCGTGGTGTATGATTTTTTGGATGGATTGTTGAAGATGATTTTCCAAAATTTTGTTGAGAAGTTTTGCATCAATGTTCATCAAAGAAATGGGTCTATAGTTCTCTTTCTTTGATGAGTCCCTGGCTGGTTTTGGGATAAGGGTTATGATGGCTTCATAGAATGTGTTCGGTAGTGAACTTTCTCTTTCAATTTCATTGAAGAGTTGGAGGAGTATTGCTGTGAGCTCTGCTTTGAAGGCCTTGTAGAATTCTGCTGTAAATGCATCTGGTTCTGGACTTTTCTTACCTGGGAGGTCTGTTATTGCTGTTTCTATTTCAATGCTTGATATGGGCCTGTTAAGCTGGTTTAACTCATCTTGGTTTAGTTTTGGCATGTCAATATTTGTTAGGAAAAGGTCCATTTCTGTCAAGTTCTCAAACTTATTAGCATAAAGTTTTGAGAAGTATTCCCTTATATTGTTCTGAATTTTGGTTGTTTCCTTGGTGATGTTTCCATTCGCATCTCTGAGTTTATTTATTTGGGTGTGTTCTGTTCTTTTTCTGATAAGATTTGCTAAGGGTCTGTCAATTTTGTTAATTTTTTCGAAGAACCAAATCTTTGTTTTGTTGATTCTTTCTATAGTTTGGATTCTAATTCATTTAATTCTGATTTAATTTTAATTATTTCTTACCATCTACTGGATTGGAGTTTATCTTGCTGATCTTTTCAAGGAGTTTTAGATGTTTCATTAACTTGTTGGTTTAGGATCTCTCCAATTTGTTGATGTAGTAGCTCAGAGCAATAAACTTGCTTCTGAGTACTGCCTTTGCTGTGTCCCAGAGGAGCTGTTAATTTGTATGCTCATTTTTGTTGAATAGCATGAACATTTGAATATCCTTTCTAATCTCTTCCATGACCCACTCGTGGTTCATCAGTGTGTTGTTCAGCCTCCATGTGTTACCGGACTTTCTTTGGTGGCCTTTGCTTTTGAGTTCTAATCTTTTTCCCTTGTGTTCAGAGAGAATGAATGGTATAACTTCAATGTTTCTGAATGTGGACAAGTTTGCTTTGTGGCCTAAAATGTGGTTTATTTTCAAAAATGTTCCATGTGCTGCTGAGAAAAACATATATTCTGATGCTGTGGGTGAACACTGGATCAACTCAGACCAAGTTAAAGATACTTAAGGCTGTGAAGGAGAAAATATTAATCACCTATAAAGGGAAACCAATTAGAATCACCTCAGATTTCTCAGCAGAGATAATCAAAGAAAGAAGAGCCTGCAATGATGTATGCAATGTTCTAAAATCAAACAACTATCAACCAAGAATACTGTACACAGCTAAACTCTCCTTCATAACTGAAGGACAAATAAAAACCTTCCATAGCAAACAAAAATGGAACCAATATATCTCCACCAAACCAGCCCTACAAAAGATTCTTAAAAATGTCTTACACATAGAAAACCAACAAGACCACAATAAAGGCCAAGAAACTGCAAGCAAACTGAGAATCCAAGAACCATAGGAAGAACCCAGTTTTTGCAGCCCCCAAGAAGGTGGATTACTTGGCAGGAACTCCCAAATACCTCTCAGTCCTATCTATCAACATGAATGGACTTAACTCTCCAATTAAGCGACATAGATTTCCTTTTTGGATTAAAAAACAAGATCATTGTATCTGCTGCCTTCATCAGTCACATCTTGCCCATAAAAACAAACACATTTTCAATGTTAAAAGCTGGAGCAAAATCTACCAAGCAAACGGCCCCCATAAACAGGCAGGAGTTGCAATCCTAAAATCAGATAAAATTTACTTCAAATTAAAATTCGTGAGAAGAGATAAAGGTCACCACATACTAATTAAGGGATTTCTCCTTCAGGAGGATATTACAATTCTAAATATCTATTCACGAAACAATGGAGCACCCAAATTTATCCAAGAAACATAACTTTCCCTCAAATCCCACATATATATGAAGACATTAATTGTTGGGGATTTAACACACCACTCAACCCACTAAATAAATCAATTCGGCAATAACTCAACAAAGAAACCCCAGATCTAAATACCTGCATAGATCAGCTAGATTTAACAGACATCTTTCTGTAAAAATTTTGTGTCCTGGGTACAATATGTAATATCTATGTGAATACATACATATATGATATACCTTATGAATGTATACAAATATTATTTTTGCCAGTCCTGGGCCTGGAATTCACGCCTTGGGATGTTCCTGAATTTCTTTTCTTCAAACGGGTGAGCTCCTATGTCACCCAGATCATAAGAGAGTTAACCAGCCCCTGAGTTCAATTCCCATGTACGGCAGATAAAATGGTCCAAATTCCAAGCCAATGCCTTAACACTTTGGGGGAGGGCAGGCATGAGTCTTGAAAGCAGGTTGTTCTAACTCTGCCTCAGCCTTGATTACCCTAGGCTGGGGTGCAGGTTTTACACCCACAGATGATCCAAGTATTCTAGGACCCGAGTTCAACTCCCATCACTGGCAAACAAACGTAAAACTAAAAAAATGGAGGATGAATAAACCAGGAAGTTTTACACAACAATTATACCTTTGTTTCCTTTGCACTGTGACCATCCTGGGTCTCAGGGACTAGGCTTGAAAATTGTATGTGACCTTGCATAGCCGAAAGCTGGGGGCTATCAATAAACCCTGAGCCCAATCCAGGCACAGAGGCCCTTAGTTCCATCTTGGGACTGCAACCTACACATGGCTGAAAATCCTAGGAAATTCGTTCCTATCTATAGGAACACTAATAGAATGTTTGACATATACTAATTGAATCACTAATTAGCTAGTCATTGTAGTATAAGATTGTACACAATGAATAATTAATGCTTTATTAAGTCTTTTACCATGATTAATTAATGGAGGCATAATTTTATACCAAATAATTGGTAGTAATAGAATATATATATATATATATATATATAATATAGTCATCACTCTTTATATGGAGTTATACACTAGAATCTACATAAATGTGTCTCTTGTATATATTTATTTATAGACGCATATACATATGTAAATACACACACACTTCAGTCTACACATCTATCTGTTTATATATGGGCCAGTCCTAGGATGTCAACTCAGGCCTTCAAATTTGCCCAACAACTTTACGTCCATCAAACTGTTGTGCTTACATTGACCCATTCATGAAGTGGGCCTTTTAGGCCCTGAGTTCAAATCACAGAATTGCCAAAAACTTAATCCTGGTGGAAGAAGCCTATTGTCCCACATGTTTTCCTTACCGGTAAAAGTCCTGGGTCTCAAGTATGACATACAATACATATGCAAATCTAGGCCTATGTGATAGGATTTAAAAAAAATTATATGTGTAATCATACTCACTAAAATACATAATAAATAAAAAAAAGATGAACTACACTAACTGCAATATGCAGTAAACATTTGTAAGTAAATATAAATCATGTATTAATGTATGCAAATATTATTTTTTGGAGTGCTAGGGTTGAATTCAGGCTCTGAGAACAGGCCTGACTTTCTTGTCTTCCAGCACAATGATCTTCCCCTTCCCCCACAGTGCTGCAGATTTACCCAGATCCTGAGTTCAAATCCCAGGCTTGCCAGAAAAACTGGCATAAATTCCAAGCCAAGGAGCCTCATAATTTTAAAAATATTTGTAATGTACATATGTACTTATGTATGTATGTATGTATGTAAGTATTTTTATTTTGTCACAGGGCTTGAACTCAGGTCGTGGCAACTCTGCCTCAGCTTCCATCTCTCTAGCCTGGGGTGCAGCCACTGGATGAACAGCCAAACCTGGGTTCCTAGGCCCCAAAAGCTGACAGGAAAAAAGTGAATAAATCCACACAGAATAAAACCCTTCTACTTGCAGATTTTACATTTGTTTTATTTGCAAGGTGACCATCCTGGATCTGAATGACGGCTGAAAAAATGTTCTTAACGTGGCATTCCTGAAAGCTGGCGGGATCCCAGGGAAGCCATAGGCCAACATGGAAACATAGGCCTGAGTTCGAAGCCCGGTTCTGACCCTTACCAATGGCAGGACATTCTAAGAGTCTCGTTCTTTTTCATAGGAATACTGACAGAAAGGTTTGAATGTCAAGATTGAATTAGTTCTTTCTGAATGATACTACTATAAAATTAGAACGATTTTAGGAAGCCGAAGGATTTTAATGAATATTTTTTGAAACATTAAAAGAATACAATTAATTACATGGACACAATAATTTCAGGACAGTGGTTGATTTAATTAATAATTAATTAAGGATGAAAACAATAATATTAATTACATGGAGTCATAATAAATATCCAAGAATTTGTAGGAATGTAGCATATATAACTGAATAATGTATAAACATCTCTGGCACTATAAAGATCTATATTTATTTGTGTACTACCAACTGCATTCCAATCTGTTCTTATTTTGTCAATACCTTGGGCTCGATTGCAGGTGCTAGGAAACGCTTGTCAGCTCCATATGCTCTAGGCTGGTGGGCTGACACTCACCCATTCATGTATTGGGCCTTGTTAGCACTCACAAAAATTGAATCGTGGATTAAGAAGCCCATGGTGACACATGTTTTCCTTTTCTGTGAAAGGCCTGGGTGTCAGGTGTGAAGTTTCATACACAGGCAAATCTATACCCTATTTAATAAATGTAATAAATATTCCATGTGTAATAACAGTCAATAAAATAAATAGTAAATAAATGAATAATAAAAAAACAAAATGAATACACTAAATGCAATATGGAGTCAACATATGGGGCTTGATTTCAGGGCCTCAGAACTGCCTGTCAGATGACTTGGCTAGAGGCTGCTGTGCTGTCAGTCACTCATTCATGAATTGAGCCTTCTAGGCCCTGAGTTTAGATCCCAGCATTGCCAAAAATGTAATCGTGGAGTGAGAAGCCGAGCATGACACATGTTTTCCTTTTCTTTGAAAGTGCTCGGTGTTAGGTAGGATGTATAATTCGTATGCAAATCTATATGCTATGTAATAGGATGTCATAAATGTAATAAATGTCATCACTGCAGTACATGATAAACAAATTGAATTAGTAGTGAATCATTGTAGGATAAAATTAGATATAATAACTGTAGGACTGCATTAAGGTTAATATTTTATTAAGCACTAACAGAATAAAAATTACATGGATACATAATTAAATACATAATAATTGGTAGTAACACATGATGCATACATAGTTTAATTATATGTAGACATCTGTCTCATTCTATAAAATATGTAATTATATGTATGGATGTATATACATATATAATAAATAATAACATGATATTGAGTAATTACTAATTAATGCTTTAGTAATGGTTCCACTGGGACACAACATTAAATGGAGTCATAATTTAATATTTAATAATTGGTAGTAATATTATCTATAATTTAATAATATACAGACATCTCTCTTTTTGTGGATATAATACTTATATACAACAATCTCTATCCATTTAGATCTCATTCACTCCTGGGGCTTGGTGTTGAGTGCTCACCTAGTAAGTGCCACAAAAACAGAAAACCTGGAAGTTCTGCTGTCTTTCAATCAATTGAGTGCCAGCCTTGAGCACAAATGGTTAGGACACTGTTGAAGCCCTTACTCAAGCCGTAGGACTGCTGACACAAAAAGGCAGAATCTTCTAACTGCAACTGTAGAAGGACAGGACTTCAAATACCTCATCACAGAGCAATCTAGGAGTCTGGTGCTGACAGCTGCCACCTAAACTGACTTAGACAGATGTAAACCGCTGCAACCGCTGCAACCCAGTTGCAAGGAACCGGACGCTGCTGGCTTACCCCTGTCATCCTGGCTGCTTGGGAGCTTTAAAACCCAGTCCTTGCAGGAAGTCTGCATGACACTTTAAAATGTGGCTCAAAGTGGTACAGCTTTAGCCTTGAGCAAATGTTATTAGAACAGTATCCCCATGCTTTGAGTTCAAGCACCCTGGATAACCCTCCCCCCTAAAAAAAAAAAAAACACAAAACATCCCATTAAACAATTAGATGTGAACTTGTTTGGTTTGTGAAATATTCCCAAAGAATGGTGATACTGATGAAAGCACCCTAATCCTAATGACAGTTTATGGAATAGAGTTATGTGCTGAGTCCTTCATTGGGTGCTCTCAGCTGAGTCCTGCAAAGAGTAACATGTACTGTGTCCTTCATAAGGTGCATTCTTTCATCTGGTCCTCGAAGAGCTCCACAACTGAGATGATTATGCAGATAAGAATATTGAGGCTCAGATATGTCCCCATGGCAAAAACAAAATTATGTATTACTGAAGATTAGTGAGTTGTCTCTTGCGGACAATTGTTTTGTTTCTATTTTTCTCAGTCATGAATCTTGAACTTAGGGCCTAGGCGCCGACCCATACCTCTTGGGCTCATGACGAACACTCTACCAAGTGGATCCATGGACCCCCTTGCAGCAGAGTGCCACGGCCTAGGATTCAATAGCTGAAGTCTGTCACCCTGCCTTCCCAACTATCCCAGACACAAAAGGTTCATAAGAGTATTATCAACAATTCACCACTAAGACATCTGAAGTGGAAGCTGGATGTTTGTGACTCATGCCTGTCATCCTAGCTACTCAGGAGGATGAGATCTGAGGATCATGTTTCAATGCTAACCTAGGCAGGAAAGTCCTTAAGACACATATCTCCAATGAACCACCAGAAAACCTGAAGTAGCTCTGTGGCTCAAGTGGTAGAGCACAAAACTTGAGCTGAAGAGCTCAGGGACAGCACCAGGCCCAGACTTTAACTCCTACAACCGACAACAACAACAATAAAGACAGAAACAAACTAATAAACCTGCAGTAGTGGGCTGGGACTGTGCCTTAGAGATAGAATGTTTTACATATATGAAACTCTGGGCTTGATTTCTCAGGACCACATCACTAGAAAAAAACCTGAAGTGGCTCTGTGGATCAAGTGGGAGAGGGCTATCCTTGTATAAGAGAAACTAGGTACAGTGCTCAGGTCCTGAGTTGAAGCTCCAGGACTGGTGTATGCACAAATGTGCACGTGCGTGCACGTGCACACACTCGCACACACACACAGAGACCAGAAGTGAAGCTGTGGCAAAAAATGGTAAAGCTCTGGGATTCTGCTCTGAGCTCATGATCAGCATGCAGGCCCTGTGTTCAACACCAAAACCTAGCCACCCAGGGCCCAACTAGAACAAGTGAAACATTTCAAAATCTGATGAGCTTCATCAGACCCATATGACAGGAAGCATTGTGATATCAGACATGTGCTTGGATTTCCCAAGCTTCCAGAAACCTGGGAGAGGTATCATAGGTCCATTATTGCCCACAATGAAATATTTCATTGGAATCAGTGCCTTAGTTTTCTGCCAGGACTTCTGAATTATATTGAGCACTGTATCTGAACACTGGAATATAGTCTCACAAAGGCAGGATAAGTTCAGGGAACTTGGCCTGACACAGGAAGTGGCAAAAATGAAGGCTTCCTGTAAAAACAGAGCACTGGGGAGAGAGATTACTTGGGGTACAAAGAGGCATTTTTCTCTTAGCCTTCAGAGCCCGTCCACACTCATCCTCACTAATTGGTCCAAATGGACTTGTTTGTTACAAAGTTGTACAGGAAGGAGGCCTTTTGTCTGCCTGTTCATACAATGAGAAAAGGTTCTTCCAGCAGGCCTGGGATGCAGAGAAACCCTCAGGTTACACTGGGAACAGTAAGGGGAGCCCTAGAACATGTACTGTCTTGAAAGCACTCTCTGTGTTATGAAATCATTGTATGGAAAACAAATTTCCTAGATTCGCACCACTCATCATTGCTACTCTGGAGCTTTACCCATAGGAATACATCCATACATTCACAAAGACATGGAGGTACAGGCTCTTTTGCGGGGAGTGGGTAGGTCCTGGAGTTGAACTGTGAGCCTACGCATACTCCCTGAGCTCCTTTTTCTCAAGGATAGTGCATTCACCTTGAGTCACTGCCTCACTTCTGGGATTTTCTTTGATCTATTAGAAATAACAATGTCATGGACTTTCCTATGCTGGCTGGATTCAAACTAAGATTCTCTACATCTCAGGCTCCTCAGGAGCTGGGATTACAGTCAGCAACCACTGGCACCTGCCTTTATTTTCTTCTTCATTTTTTAATCTGGACAATGCAACTTCTGAACAGGGTCATTCCAATGGTTTGAATTTATAAGTAAATTACCCCAATGTTCTTTATAGCTGTTTTCTCAAAAAAGGATTTTCTCTCCTTATCTTCTCCTCTGGTCACAGGTTTGAAACCAAAATTGAGAAATGAGTGTCCCATGATTTGGGAGCAAATGTCCACAGGACATGCCAGCTCTGTCACTTAGCATTGAGCTGCAGTGAATTTATTGTTTCAGGATGAGAGGACCAAAAGCTGGAGCGATTCTCATACTCTCTGCATTGCTCCTTTTGCCTATAAAATGACCTAATAATTATGAGTGTTTTGTGTCTCCAATCTTAAGTATCTAGAACATACTAGAAGCATCTTCATGTTTCTGTTTTTCTCTAGTACCTCTCGAGATTTAGACCAAGGGTTTGTGTGGAGCAGCTCCTTGGAGAATCCTTGAGGAAATCCGCTTGAAGCCTCCTCAGGAGATCGCCATTCAAAGCCAGCCCAAGCAGGAAAGTCTTTGACACTCTTATCTCCAAAAACCAACAGAAAGCCAGAAGTGGAGCAGTGGTCCAGAGGGTAGAACTCCAGCTTTGAGAGAGAAAGCAGAGCAGGAAAAACAGGCCAGTCCAGGCAAGAAAGTTCGGAAGAGGCTTATGTCCAATTAATGACCAGATGGCTTGAAGTGAAGCTGTGGGGGGTGGTAGAGCCTCACCCTTGAGCAAAACAGCCGAGGAATGCATCGGGATTTGAGTTTAAGCCCTGGGATGGCAACAAAAAAATTTCAAAAAGAGAAGACCAAGTTATGTATCAGTGCCCTACTTATTTATGTGTGTATTTTACCACCCTGAGTGCAAACAGAGCATATTCAATGCTTCTGATTGTATTTACTGATTTATTTTTCAGATATACTCGTTGCACATACTGCATCATTATCTTCATTTCAGGTACATGGCTTTTCTCTTCCAGGATTCCAGGCCTGTGTCTTTATATGATGAAAACTTAAGCTCTCAGCAGCCTTTATTTGCATTTTATTATGAGGCCAAGGCAGGAACAGTCACAAATCAGACAGGGGAAGAAAAAGTCAGGGTTCATAGAAATAACCAGCATTCAGAAAATTAAACTTAGGCACTAAAATGGTAGCATAATTATGTAAAAACTACCATTAATAAAAGGATGAGGGTATTAGGAATGTGGATTAGTGAGAGAGTGCTTGCCTAGCATGCAAGAAGTCCTGGGTTCAATTCCTAAGTAGCATTACACAGAAAAAAGCCAGAATTTGTGCTGTGGCTCAAGTAGCAGAGAGCTAGAGACAGAGCCCATGCCTTGAGTTCATCCCAAAAACTGGTAAGAGATAGTTAGCTATGTAAGTAGGTAGGAAGGAAGGTAGATAGGTAGGTGGAAGGGTAGATCTTGGACATCAGGAGGAAAGAAGGGAACACTTCCCAGTTATGAGGACTTCTACAGGGTGCTAGGCCACCACATTGCCTTCACACAACCACAGATCAGGAAGACTGTCTCTGTCCCACTTCTCAGGCAGCCGAAGTTCCCAGAGCCAAGAGGGCAGAGCCAGGTTCTAACTCAGGTGCTTGGAGACAAAAGAGAAAGGGCCCTGCCTCTCCTTGGAGTGGGGACTTGCATTAATGATGTGCAGATTGAAGGAAGGAGAATGGACTGGCAGAGGTAGAAGAATGGTCTTTAAATCTGACAGATGGAGAGTCAAAGCCCCACTCCTTAAGACCAGAGAGCAGGGTTTTTCTTTTCTGTTCCTCCCCTCTCTGGCTCTCTATTGTTAACCTAAAGATAGACTGAGGCTCCCTTCACCTGAGGAAGGAAGGTTAATTAGTCATTGTTTGAAGAGCCTGAGAAATGCCTGACCCTGATGTAACTAACAAATGTTTCCGGATGCCCCCCTTTGCTGGCTGTGCCTGGAATTCATGAAGTGGTTTTGCAGCTCACTTCCCTGTTGTGTATGTACATTCTGCCTCCTAATTCTGCAGACCTCGGTCTCTTCACCTAGTACGGCTTTTGAAACTCTTTTTACAGTGTTACACTGGAGTTCTTCCTGCTGAAAGGACTAGGCTTGGATTCTGAGAACTTCATTTGAACCCAGGATGGGTCAAAGTGTTTCTTTCCTGCTTCTATAAGAGCTCAAGAATTCTGAGAACATTTAGAGTGCAAGTAACTTCTCGTCACCAAGAGAAACACAGGAAGCTCTTGAATATCTGACCTTTCAGAAGTGAAAGTCAGAGTGTCATAGACTTTCCTGCCATGGCTGGCTTTACCCTGTGATCCTCAGATTTCAGCCTCCTGAGTAAGATGACAGGTGTGAGTCACTGCTGTTCTGCTAGGTTCAGAAGTGTAATTACATCGACAATACAAGTCAACTGCTTATCACAAAGGGCTTGGGGAGCATATTAAGTCTTTCAACATTGGACCTTTCAGAACGCTGTAGGACACAAAGTTATAATGCTAGGGTCTGAGAGGCTGGGCATATGGATCTGCTACATTTGAACCCTGAGGTCTGATTCCAATTCTGGTTTACATCAGCGTTCATTTTCCAGAGAATGGTCTCCTAATTAGCAAATAGGAAAAGTACTTTGATTAACCCTTATTTTTTTCCAGTGGTGTGTCCTGAATCAAGCCTACGCACTGTCCCTGAGCAAGGCAAACACTGTACCACTTGATCCACAGCACCATGTGAGATTTTTGGTGGTTCATTGGAGATAAGAGTCTAAAAGGCTTTCCCTGTCTAGGTTGATTTTGAACGGTGGTCTTCAGATCTCAGCCTCCTGAGAAGCTAGCGTTCAAGGTGTTAGCCATTGGCATCTGGCCTATTGTTTTTGACAATCTTAGGGCTTCTTTTTCTCAAGGCTAGTGCTCTACCACTTGAACCACTCCATATCTTCTGGCTTTTTCTGAGTATGGGGTAATGAGGATTCAAACCCTGGCATTCATGGATGGTGAGCGAGCTCTTTACCAGTAAGCCACATTTCTATCCCCACCCTTACAATTTTATCCCTCAACTTGACTATCCTCAAGAAAATGCTTCTGACTATAAATCATCTAAAGAAATCACTATATTAAGGTATCCAAAGGTAAGACACAGCTTATACTTGGGTGAAACTTTAAACATGTGATGACTGTGACAAATGATTCCAATTAATTATGTATCATGTTTCAATACTTAATAAAGTATTAATGAAAAATGAGTTAATGTCCTAAATTATTTTGTATAATTTTATAATGTATGTTCAAAAGGTAATAAATATTATGTGTATAATAATAAAACAATAAATTAATGAATCAAAAAAAATAAAATACAAAATCAATAGTAATCACAATATGTAATAATCATACATATGTAAGTATATATCATATATTACACATGTAGAGAAAAAATATTTTTTCCATTGCAGGGCCTTAATTCTGGCCCTGGGAACTCTAGCCTGAATTTCTTTTCCTCAAGGACAGTGAGTTTCACCTTCACTCATGGTGCAATAGAGTTACCTGGACAGTGAGATCAAATCCGAGCAATGGCAGAAATACTTGCCCCAGTTCCAAAAGAGTGACTTAATTTTTTAAGGATGCATTTATGTTTATTCAAATTCATATTGAATGTTAAACAAAAATGAAGTGGAGAATTTTGTACAGCTATTCAGACATCCTTCTTTACCCCTAAAGTGCTTCTCTGAGAACTACATCGTTTCTTCTTTTTTGTACAATTTTATTGTAAAAGTGTTATACAGAGGGGTTACCATTACATGAACAAGGTAATGAGTACATTTCCTATTAAGCATTGTTGCCTCCTCCTTTGTTTTTCCCCTACCATACCTTCTTTCCCATCCCCACAACTACTCCCCCTGCCCAGGACAGTGACTTAATTTTTTATTTTTGGCTTGGCACAGGGTTTCAATTCAAGTAGTGACAACGCTGTACTTCCCACACATTGCTACAGATTTACGAAGACCCTGAGATCAAATCCCAGGCTAGGAAAAAAACTGACAGAAATTCCAAACAAGTGAGTTTTATTGTTTTAATTTAATTAAATAATTAATTAATATTTTATTTGTTCTTTTTTTGGCCAACCATGGGGCTAGAATTCACGTTGTGATAACTCTGTCTCAGCTTTGATTGCCCTAGGCTGGGGTGCAGCATCCGGACCCATATTCGATCAGGGGATCCTAGGCCCAGAGCGCTTGCAGGAAGAAAAAAAAAAAGCTGGAAAGCACAAATAGTGGCGAGCTGCAAAAGGCTGGAGAGTTTTACGATTTTTTTCTTTGCTAGGTGATTATCCTGGTACTTAATAACATGGTTGCAAAGTGGACCTGGCCTGCCATTGCTGAAAGCTGGTGGGCTATCAGGGAAGCCATAGATCAACCTGTCAACATAGGCCCCTGGTTGAAACCCAGTCCTGCCACCTACCAATAGCAGGAGATCTCAAGGGACTTGTTCCTATGCATACACATACCAATTGAAAGAGTAGTTCATGCATCGGTCGAGACTAAAATTGGATTCAATAATCCTAGGATGCTGATTGATCTTAATTAATAGTTTATTAAACATGAAAAGAGTAATAATATTCCTTTAATGGTAGTATAATAAATATATAAGAATTGGTAAGAACGTAGTAGGTGTCATTCAGTCATAAATAGAAGGCTCTGGCACTCTTTACCAATGTTTATTTATTTGTATACCACCGTCTGCCTATCCATTTATTGCTGTTTTGGCCAAACCTGGGGCTCGAACTCAGCGCCTAGGAACAACCTGACAGTTTCATTGGCTAGAATGCCATGCTCACACTCACCCACTCATGAATTGGACCTGCTAGACCCTGAGTTCAGATCTTAGCACTGCCAGGCATGAGGGAGAACACATCTACAAATCTAGATGCTATGTGATAGGATTTAAACAATATAATAACTGGTATAGGTGTCATCAGAGTCAATAAAATAAATGGTAAATTAATAAATAAAACAAGAAATAAAATAAATAACCACACCAAACATGATATGGACTGAACATCCATATGGAAATATAAATTTTATCTTTAAAATGGATATAAGGAGTATGTTTTCCAAGACTGAGGCTTGAATTCAGTCCCCCTAGAAGGAGGGAATGACAGGAGATCCTGAGATAATCATTTCTGGACCCAGGAAGTGTCATGGAATGCAATTGATGTCATCCTTGAATGAGTAGTTCGTGCATGATGGGAGTAGGAAATGATAGGCAAGAATCATGGGGTATCAATTTTTTGTAATGAAGAGTTGATGAAGTGTGACAATAATCATCACAGTCATGAAATGGAGGCATCAGGAAACATCCAAGAATCGGTAGTCACATGGTAGATTGGATTCCATCACAGATTGCCTTCTCTCCTACTCTGTACAAATATGTACTTATTTGCATACTACCTTCAGCTTATGAATGGATGACTATTGTGCTCCTCTGTCCTTCCTCCCCTGGGTAATTGATCTCAGGTCCTGGGAATGGCCTAGCAACTTTGTGGCTCACAGGATGGTGTGCTCATGTAGACCCATTCACCAATTGGGCTTTCTATGCCCCGAGTTCAGATCCAAGCCTGCCAAAAGAATCATCCTGATGTCAGAAGCCAATCATTGCACCTGTTTTCCTTTCCTGTGTAAGTCCTGGGTCTCAGCTAGGATGGAGAATGCATGGGCCACCCTGTTGCCATGGGAATAGGTTGTTATCCATGTCAACTCAGTTATACCTGTCATCATATACTCAAGAAAATACACAATGCATCCATGAATAGCATACAAAATAGAGACTAACTACACTAAATGCACGATGTAGTCCAAACACAGATGTGAATATACAACTCATGTTTCAATGATGCATTGAGGACTATTGTAGCCTCCTTAGGGCTCTTTCTCCAATCCTGGGAACAGCTCAGCTCCTTAGTGGATCACAGGCTGGTGTGATCACATGGACCCATTGGGCAATTGGGCCTCCTAGGCCCCGAGTTTGAATCCCAGCACTGCCTGATGTGAGAAGCCAGTCATTGCATTGTTTTCCTGTGGTGTGCATGTTCTGGGTCTCAGCTAGAATGGAGAATGTATAGGCAACTCTATACTCATGGGAAGAGGTTTTCATACATTTCACCACAGTTATATCTGTCATCTTATACTCAAGAAAATACACAATACATCAATGAAAAATACACAAAATAAAGAGAATGACTACACCAAATGCAAGATGCTGCCCAACCAAGTATGGAAATATAGATCCTTGGTTTAATTATGAATTTATGACTATATTGTCCCCCACCAGGGCTCTATCTCAGGTCCAGGAAATGACCTAGCTCCTTAGTGGCTCACAGGCTGGTGTGCTCATCATGACCCTTTCAATAATTGGGTCTGCTAGGCCTTGAGTTCAAATCCTAGAACAGCCAAAAGTTTCATCCTGATGTGAGTAGCCAATTGATCTACCTGTTTTCCTCTCCTGTGAAAGACCTGGGTATAAGAGAGGATGGAGAATGCTATATAGGCAACTCTATAGCCATAGGAATAGGTTGTCATCCATGTCAGCATAGTTATATCTGTCACCATACTCAATACTATACACAATATATCCATGAATAAATACAAAATAAAAAGGAATATCTACACTGAATGCAAGATACATAAGACACCTGTAGGTAAAGAGAGATCCTATTAAAAAACAAGGGTTTATTATTTTGTCCAGTGCTGGCACTTCAAATCAGGCCCTAGACCCGACCTGACATTCTAGTTTTCAAGGATGGTGAGCTTCCCCTTTCCCCATTGTGCAACAGAGCTACCCAGACTCGAGTTAAAATCCCAGCAATGACAAAAGATTCATCCTGATATCAGAAGGCAGTCGTTGCACATGTTTTCCTCTCCTGTGAAAGTACTGGGTCTCAACGAGGATGGAGAATGAGTAGGCAAATCTATAACCATTGGAAGAGGTTGTCATCCATGTCAGCACAGTTATACCTGTCACCATACTCAGTAAAATACACAATATCTCCATGAATTAGTAACAAAATAAGAAGTATAACAAATGTGAGATACCTCCAAACATGTATGTAAATATAGATCCTGTGTTTAAATATTGAATTTATGACTATCATGGGGACCCTGGGGATCAATGTCAGATCCTGGGAATGGCCTAGCTCCTTAGTTGCTCACAGGTTGGTTTGTTCCCTTTGACCTCTTCAACAATTGGTCCCGCTAGGCCCTGAGACAGATCCCAGAACTACCAACAAGTGGATCATGAAGTAAGAAACTGAGTGTGAAATTTATTTTCCTTTTATCTGAGAGTCCTGGGTGTTAGGCATGATGAAGAACATATCTACAAATCTAGATGCTATGTGATAGCATGTCATCAATGTAATAAACAGAGTGGGTATCATCATAGTAAATAAAATCAATGGTAAATAAATGAATAAAAAATACAAGGAACCACCTCACCAAACATGTATGTACTGCATATCTATAGGCAAGTATAAATCCTATCTTTACAATGTATATAAATAGTATGTTTTCAAGTGCTGGGGCTGGAATTAGGGCCAAGTGAACAGGCCTGACTTTCTTATCTTCAAGTACGGCAAGATTCCCCTTCATCCACAGTGCTGCAGATTTACCCAGACCCTGAGTTCAAATCCAAAACTGGGCAGAATAAACAGCACAAATTGCAAGCCAGGGAGCTAATTTATTTTTTAATTTTTATTTTGTTTTATGCTCAGCATGGCACTTGAACTCAGGTCGTCCCAACTCTGCCTCTGCTTTGATCACCCAAGGTTGGGGTGAAGCCACTGGACCCACAGCTGCTCCTGGGATCCTAAACCACCAGGCCATGCAGTATAAAAAATGCACAGAAAAAATGAAGTGAGATGACTTTTTATGTTTTGCTGGTTCTGAATGACACTGTTGCAAAGTGTACTTCACCTTGTATTGCTGAAGTCTGGCAGACTATTGGGGAAGCCATAGGCCCACGTGGCAATGTAGACCCTGATTTCAAATCCCTGTCCTGACACAACCAATGGCAGGAGGTACTGAGAGTCTCGTTCCCATCCATAGGAATAACAATGGAATGTTATCAATGTCACGGTCGAATGAGTTGATTGTGAATGATGCTTCTATAAAATTAGAATGATTTCAGGAGGCTGATTGATTTTATTTAATATTTATGAGGCATTAAAGAATACTATTACTTACAGGAATGCAATAATTTCAAGACAGAGATTGATTTCATTAATAGTTTAAGGATGAAAACAATAATATTAATTACATGGAGGCATAAAAAATAGCCAAGAATTGGTACGAATGTAGTCTATAAAACTGAATAATGGATACACATCTCTGGCATGCTATAAATATATATATTTATTAGCATGCTGTCATCTGCGTGTCAATTTGTTCTTATTTTTTCAACCCCTGGGGCTCAATCTCAGGTCCTGGGAACTGCCTGTCAGCTCAATTTGCCCCACAATGGCGTGTTGACACTCACCCATTCGTGAATTTTGCATCGTAGGCCATGAGTTCAGATGCCAGCACTCCCAAGAAATGAATTGTTGAAAAAGAAGCTGATGGTGACACATGTTTTCCTGTTCTGTGGATTTCCTGGGTGTCAGGTATGAAGTGGAATACATATGCAGAACTATATTCTATGTAATCAATGTAATCAATGTTCTATGTGTCATAATAGTCAGTAAAATAAATACATAAATAAACCAAAAAATAAAATGAGTAACTCCACTGAATGCAATATGGAGTCAACATATGTATATAAATATAAATCATATATTTAAATTGTACATGAGTAGGATGTATTCTAGTGGTGGGGATCAATTTCAGGCCTAAGGAACAGACTTGAATTTCTTGACTTCAAGGAGGCAAGCTTCCCCTTCCCACACAGTGCAACAGAGTTACCCAGACCATGAGTTCCAATCCCAGTCTTGGCAGAAAAAATGGCACCTTTATAGTATATGAGGTGCAATTCTTAGGTATTTCATTATGCCTCCATTTAATGAATGTGATTGTTTAAATGCTTAATAAAGTATTAATTAAAATCGATCAGTGTCCTATATATAATTGTATATAATTTTATCATAGAATCATTCAACAACTGCTCATTCAGTCATGACATTGATCACATTTCATTGGTAATCATATGGATAAGAATGAGTTTCTTAGGATCTCCTGTCATTTGAAGCTGACAGGACCAGGATTCGAACTGTGGGCTCCACCTCCCTCCACTTAAATCCGAGGATAGGGAACTCACTGGTCTGTCCAAGAACATCAGCAAGACCAATGATGAGGCAAGCATCAGTGGCTCTCAAGAGTCTTCCTTGATATTTACAAGGCTGTGATGGGAGGATCAAATTCACACTAAGCAGGAAAGTCCTTGAAACCCCAGTCCCACTTCAGTGCCAATAAAGCCAGAAGTAGAGCCATGTGGCTCTAGTGTGGAGGGCTAGCCTTGAGCAAAAGCAGCTCATGGACTGTGCCCAGATCCTGAGTTCACGGTCTGGGACTGGCAACAAACAGACATACACAAGAATCTGTGCAGCTCTCTGGCTAAAGCAGGTCACCCTCTTGTCTCCAACTGAATTGAATATAGTTCCCTGGGAAATGGGCTGGGGGGAGGTGCTGTCATCTTGACTCTGCCCTCGCTGCCTGCATCACAGGATTCTGGCCACACCCCCATTCTTTCATGTTTCTTTCTCACCAATGGGATACAAGAATTGTGGCCACGCTCACATTCCATGCTGCCCTGTAGCACCAGGATTCCCTAGGTTGGCTGACACAACTACCAGCTGTTGAATAAGCTAGAGGTGGCTGAGTGGTGAGCAAGAGACTTGAAGCTACTTTGGAGTAGGAAATTGATGTGCCTGCCCGCCTCCCAGCCTCCTACCCTGCTTCCTCCAAGGTACTGCATTTCAAACCTCAGGCAGTATCAAACTACTGGCAGGTTGCAGCCTCGACCTTGTCCCAGCCCCTGGTCCTCTGTTCTGGACCTGAGTGTCTGCAATGCCTCCTCCATTACTGCTCACCCCACCTGTAGCAGCCACCAACAACTTCTCCCAGCATCACAAGTGTGTGGCTGCCCAGCGGGCCTGCACCCTGCAACACCTGTACCCCACAACAACCCACCCAGGTCCCGGACGGACCTGCACCTCTTTCACACCCCACAGGCCGGGCACTCTGTCACTAATGTGCCCCAGGAGTGGGCACATCCCTAGTGTCCAATTTCCCAGGAAAAGTGCAGATGCAGGGATAAGTGAAGAGGGGACACCACAGAGCCCCTGGTGGGAGCCAGATCCCATGCATCTGCACCTTTTCTCTCCCTGGTGGGAGCTTGGTGGCTTTAGTCAGAGGTGGGGAGCAGCACCTCCACACATGCCTTGTTGGGTCTTTTCTTTTTCTGGGCATGGGGGTTGTTGGATACAGAAGATAGACCACCCCCCTTGCTGTGTAAGCCCTTGTCTTCTATGCTTGGTCACCCTTACACCTGAAAGAGGGTCCCAGAAAAGCCCTGGAGGGAGGTGAAGGGCGCTGGGGGTCAGAGCAGAAGGTGAATATCTGGGAGGAACACCCCACACACACACACACATACACCAGGCCTGTTCCCACACCCCTCAGCTGTCAAAAGTTCTCACAGGGTCATCACCTTTCCCAGCTCTGCCAGCATCTGCTGGTGCTTTTGGTCCATTTGGTCTTCTTTTCCTCCCCAAGAATCCGCTAATTAGCCCAGGAACATGTAGGCTAGAAGTAAAGAGTATATCAATGTATGTAGCATTTAGGACCCCATCCATTTCCCCAACATTGCCCCACCCCTGGTCAGACACCCCTCTGGGGGCATCATGACCCTCTGCTAGTTTCCCCTCCCAGGCTCTGAGAAGCCACCTGTCTCAGGACTCCTTCATCCAGCATCCTGGCCTAGGGTTTTGGTGAATGTGGAGTCAAGGCTGGTTGTTCCCAAGAGGAAGGATCTGGCCTTGGAGAAAGGGAGAGGTGAGGTGTGTCATTTGAGTGGAGCTCCCCTTGGGTGGGAGTCTCTTGTTCTCTGGTTCTCTCAAGGGTACCCCATGCTCCAGTTTGTACATTGTCCCAGATGAGGAACGAACAGAGGCACTGCTCTCAGTCTCGTGTGTGTGTGTGTGTGTGTGTGTGTGTTTGTTTGTGTGTGTGCATTAGAAAGAGGGGGGCAGAGAGAGAGAGAGAGAGAGAGAGAGAGAGAGAGAGAGAGAGAGAGAGAGAGAGAGAGAGAGAGAGAGAGAGAGAGAGAGAGAGAGAGAGAGAGAGAGAAAGAGAGAGATTATCTTTCTACTTGTACATCCTAACTGTGCTTAGGTGAGTGATCACTGGGCAAATTGCAGGTGCTGCATGAACAAGTCTTCTGTCACCAGTCTGGATTTGTGTGTGTGTTTGTGTGTCTGTGTGTGTGTGTGTGTCTGTGTGTGTGAGTGTGTTTGTGAGTGTATGTGTGTGTAGAAGTGGGTGGCAACAAGGATAGTTGTATCCTTTGGTAACTTATCCTGTTATCATTGGGTGGCTGGTGCATGTGCTTCACAGCTGATGTCTAGGAGCCTGGAAGGGTGAGGTACTTGAAGGGGACTCATCACCATTAAATTACAAGACCAAGGGATCTGTGGGGCCTGGAGCTGTCTACTCCCTTGGGCCTGGTTGGTGACAGTGGAGCATGGGAGAACTTGGGGGATGCGTCCCGCAGGGGGTGGTTTCCCAGGAGAACAGAGTGTGTGGCCAGCACTTAGTAAAGATGTGCATCCTGCGAGTATGGAGTGCACCAGCATAGGTCAGACTCCGGGTCTCCTCACCATGACGTCTGATGGGCTAGGCCAACCATATTTTAAATCTTGACCTGTGATCTTCAGATCTAAGACTCCTGAGTAGCTAGGATTTGGGGCATGAGCTTTGCGCATCTGGCCTCTGATTCTTTTTGGTATATTAGGGTTTGAACTCAAGGCCTCAAGCTTGTCAGTCAGATCTTCAAACATGTGAGCCAAGCCTTTCTGTGTTGGACATTTCCGAGATAGAGAATCAGTATATGCTCAGGCTGGGCTGGATCATTGTCCTCCTATCTGTGACAGGCATGCTCCACCAGGCCTGGTCCTCTGTAGTTGGGGTAGTAGACATGTAGCACCGCACTCAGTCATCAGTTTAGATGGATTATCCCAAACTCTTAGTCAATGGCAGCCAATTCTTGACCACAGGTGAAGCCCTGGGTTAGGCCTCAACCATTGGACCTCAGTTTCCCCATGGGACAATTGCGAGGAAACAAGGGACTTATACAGAGGGTTCTTGGCAATTCTGTGAGCAAATGACAGGAAGATACCTGGAAAGAGCTCATGGGGCCTGTTGGTAATTGTGAACAGTTGTGGGTTTATGGAACAAATCATGGCTCTCTTTAATCCTTACCCTATTCCCATGAGGAAGGGGATCCTTCACTGTGTTCAGTTTTGCATTATTTGTCTACCTAGTTTCATTAAGTACACATAAATGCAAATATACTGGTAGCTCACGCCTGTAATCCTAGCTACTCAGAAGGATGAGACCAGAGGATGGTGGTTCAAGCAAGCCTGGTCAGGAAAGTCCATGAGACACTTATCTTCAATTAATCACTGGAAACCCGGAAGTGGTCCTGTAGCTAAAGTGGTAGAGTGCTCAACTTGAGCTGAAGAGCTCAAGAACAGCACCCAAGAACAGAGTGCAAGCCACATGACAAACAAAAAAAAATGTGCAAATATGACTTTCAGTTTCCCTAGAAGGAATGACAAGGTCAATAATAATCTTCCCAAGCATAAAAAATAATTCCAAAATGATTCAGAGCACCTACTTTTGTTGAGTAATTTAAGCTATGGTTTCTTTGCTGGGCATATTCTCTTCTTTTAAAAATTGTCAAATATTAGCTTTATAATAAACTTCATCTAAGATTCCTTGGTTTAAAAGAGAACTCCATACAGTTGATGTCACTTGGCTTTCTTACTATCTTAGTTCAAATACAACACAGGCAGGAGAGTCTATCAAACTCTTATCTGTAATTAAACACCAAAAAAGCCAGAAGTGGAGTTTTAGCTCAAGCAGTAGAGTCTAACTTTGAGGACAGGTGGGCAGGAAAGACAGCTGTTCAGGGACAGGGTCCAGCCTCTGGGTTCAAGACCCAGAACCAGGACAAACTAAACAAACAGGAAATAAAAACAACCCCCAGATATTTCGTTGGGACTCTCCTTAAAGGAGTACTGGTCTGAGAAGAGGCTGCTTTTGCTGATCATACTCACTGGATCCTGCTTTTTTGGAATCTTTATTGCTATGGAGAACTCAGGACCAGACTAAAGGAATTGATAACAGACTCTTGCCAAAAGAGAATCATCTCAGGGTTGAAATATTCATCCATAAGACACTTTTAAACCTCCATGTGTTTGTTTCTTTGCAGTAGAACAATTTTAAAGCAATGTTATTAGGGGCTGGGAATGTGGTTCAGTGGTAGAGTGCTTGCCTTGAATGCATGAGGCCCAGAGTTTAATTTCTCAGTACCACATAAGCAGAAAAAGTCATAAATGGCGCTGTGGTTCAAGTGGTAGAGCACTATCCTTGAGCTTAAGAGCTGACAGAGATCTCCCAGGCCCACAGTTAAGGCCCCACAATTGGCAAAAAAAAAAAAAACCAACAACTTTGATTCTTTTTGTTCTATGCTGGCCTTCACATGCCACATTATTTCCTTTTGTAATACTCTCAACTAGAAGTTTACAAACAACTTTTATATGAGTAATAAACACATTGGAAAGAGTCAGGGACAGAGTTTCCCTCAAGCCTTGGGATTCTTTTCTTGTACAGTGAAAGGAAAGCACAAGTTAATTGGATCTTTGTCATTCCTCTATGTTCAATTCCTTTCCTGGGATCACTTTCCACGACTTCCAGTAACAATCATTAGTTCTTCTTGAAGGATAATGTATGTTTTCTGGCTTCATTGAAATAACACAAGGACAATTTTGGACATGAGGCAGCAGGTGTTTCAGAGACAACTTAGTATAGAGAAAATATGAAATTTATATTATCCATGAGTACATTGAGTTCAAACTTCATAATTGCTCTGCAAATTAAGGCGAATTTTAAATGGGAAGAAGGTTCTCAGATCATTTTTTGTGAGTGTATGTGCTGTGCATTATTTCCCTAATGTACAGGAGTTAACAGTAAGAGAAACATTTGCAATATTACGAGAAAGAGAAGTGCTGTGTTTAAGTATAAGGGTTCAATACAGTATAGAAGACTACAAATAAGACAACATTGAAACAAAAAGCCAATTCCAATATGAAGATTTATAGGAGTGATATAGAGAAACCATTACTCCTAAGTGGAGCATGAAGTATGAGGCCACTCCGTTTCTAAATCACACTTGCTAATCACACAAATTTTTAAAAAGTAGAGTGGAAGAATAATTCTGGTTCCAATGCAAGTTAGATATAAGAGCATGGACTTAACTGGAAAAAAATGTGTCTTGAGAGAGCAGGGATTATACTAGCAATGAACTAGTGGCAAAGATCACAATTATTTTTCTTTCTTTTTCTTATATTCTTTTTTGTTGTTGTTGGTCTTGGCACTTGAACTCAAGACCTGGGCGCTATCCCTCCGTTACTCAGATCAAGGCTACTGCTCTACCACTTGAGTCACAGTACCACTTTCAGTTTTCTGGTAGTTAATTGGAGAAAAGGGTCTCTGGGACTTTCCTACCTGGGCTGGCTTTGAACCCCAGTCCTCAAATATCTCCACCACCTGGCTTAAGATCACATTTCTAATAGAGTACACTCAGCATATGCAATGTGTATGTTCATCTATCTTTGTATGAATTCTTGAGTTAAAAATCTGGGCTACAGCTTAGACTTTACACTCACAAAAATATTTGTAGTTTAAAAGTTGATACTTCTGGAGAAATAAAACCTAAGAATGTAAATGAGTCTGGGAAGTTTAGTTGGCATGCAGCCTGAACAGAACAGTCTTTGCCACACTAACAGCCAAAAGCTAAATTGGAAGAATGGCTTAGGTGATGGAATAACAGTCATGAGCAAAATTGATGAATAAGAGCTTGAGGCTTTTGCATACATACATACAAACATACACATACACACAGAGGCACTTAAATGTGCACACACAATTACACAAATGAAACAACTTAGAATATGTAGAAAAGTTAAAAAACAATAGAAAATATGTCCTGAGTAAGAATCAAGTTATAAATTTTAATATTAGAAAATCCTCAAGTGAACTTTCTTCAAAAAAGTTTGGGACTATTACATAGGTAGGGAACAGAGACAATAAGAGAGTCCAGTAATTATTATTAAAGGATCAGCTCCATGGAGAAATGAATAAGAGATCCCAGCATGTGCATTTGAAAATGTTCATATCCTGTGTCAAATGATAGAAGATCTTCGAAAATAGTACATAAACACTCTGAGCAGTCAGTCTAGTGGATAATATCATTGGAGAAGTTAAGAATTGCTAGTCTGTATCTAGATTACATAAACCAAGAAACCATGGCAGGGCAATGTGATACAAGCCTGGAATTCTAGCATGCAGACTAAGACAGGAGATTAGAGAGTGGAAATACAAAGTGATACCTTCCCTGGACCAGGTAGTATAATTTTGTTTAATAAAACAAATCAAACAAGAAAGGAATACACAATTGCAAGTCTGGGCTAATTTTGCCATTATGTTTTGAGAAGTCAAGTTTCCTATTGAAATACAACTCGTATATAATCTTCATTTGTGTTTTAAATGCTCTCTTCATTACAGACCATTCCTAAATGCAAAATGGCTCATGATTCCCACCCAAAATTTGAAAAAGTAAATAAGCATCATTCTGTTGGTTTCGAAAGAAATGATGGATTAAAAAAACTTAAGCCTAGAGAAATAATAAAGTTTACCTAATGCAGGAATTTGTAGATCTTGCTAAATTAGAATTTAGAGTTAACATAAATATTTTGGTTTTGTTTGTAATTTCATATTTTATAGGATACTACAAAATTCTTTTTAAGTAGAGGGTTTAATTGAAAAATTCACAAATGATTCTGGCATTCCATTTTCCTAGAATATTCTTTCAAGAGGATTATAATTAGATCTTAGTTGATAGATAATTCCAACAGTTCATGGTTAAAGTGATAATGTGAATAATCTAGACAGAGTTGCCAACAAATGGATATTAATTTATAAATTTAGCAAAAGAGGAATTTTTGAGTGTTTTGTATAACATTGTATGAAAAAAAATAATTGTGTGACATCTTCTTTCTTCTACCTATATGTAACACAGGAAGCCATTTCCTTAATTACGTGCCTCTGTATGCAATGAGAAAAATGTTATATTGGGGTTTGTTTTTGTTTTATTGGTTTGTCCTAGGGTTTGCACTCTGGGTCTGGAAACTGTCTCTGAGCCTCTTTATGTTCAAGGCTCGTGTGCTACCACTTCAATCTCAGTGCCACTTGTGTCTGGCTTTTTCTGAGAAATTTACTGGAGATTTGAACCATAATCTTCCAACCTTAGCATTCTGAATATCTGTGATAATTAAAAAAAGTTTAAATATAAATAACATTTGCAAGTGTTCTGATCTCAAGAATTTCACTGGGGGAAATTTTTGCAACCCATTTTATTGTGGTGTTCTTTCCAGAACAAGGAGGGCGTCACATTAGCAGATGTGTGGTATTTTTTCACAATTTATATAAACTATTCATGAAGTATATTAAGGGAATTTTAAGGTGCTCTTTACGAGTTGGAAACTATTGGACTAGGATGACTTTATGGCATAAATCTTGGGATTGATGGTCATAGAAATAATAGCTTACTTTGATAAATATTTGCTTACTCTTGAAGAATTAATTACAGATGCTTCATAATTTTATCCTCTACCAGAATGTGGCTATTTTTCTGTTGACTTCTCAATCTGTAACACTCCATTGGAAATTGCATCTATTGCAGAATTGCAAACAGGTACTGTTTTGAATCTCTCATGTATGGAATGTTCAGAAATTTAAAATGAGTAGTTATTAGTCATAGGAATTTTGAAGAACACATATATTCTGTGTTCTTAACAACTTATTTACTTTGAAAAGTTATTGGTTTCCATAGAGTTAAACTGTATTTGGTTTTAGTGTGAGAAAGTACTAAATTTATTCTTTTTTCAAAATATTGGCAAGTTTATTGTGAAAATATTGTCTAGTTGGATAACATTAAATTTGATGACCCTCTGATAAAAAGGAGTAATTGTTTCAAATTAGATGCCAAATAGTATTGATTTTTAATAAATTACAACATAAAATAAAGGATAATATTTACTGTAAAAATAGAGTGAAATTATATTTTATGCAGCTTATTTTAAAATTTATTATCAAATTGATGTACAATGGGGTTACAGTAATTGTAAGGTAGTGAATACATAACTTTTCAAACTTTTTAGCCCCTCCTTCATTTTTCTCACAGTGTTCCTTCACCTCAGTACTCCTCACAAGTTGTAATGTACATTTCCACATATTGCATGAGAGTATTGCTATTGCATTGGTTTTCCTTTTGTCCTTTGTCTCACCATTTTGTTGTTCATCTTCCCTTCCCTAATTAAGGTAAATGTATACACAATACACAGGGCACCAAAATCAAATACAGCAGGGGAAAACCATAAGGGAAAAACCCAAAGATAATGGAAATCATATAGTATATTATAAACAACAACTACAAAAAAATCTCTCTTCCATATCTTGAAGTTCATTTTGTTCAGCACCAGCTTATATGGCCATATATACACATAAACCCACTGGAAAAAATAGTTGTAGGGACAGTATATCATGAAAACAACATGTCAACTGATTTGATGGTAAAGGTTGAATTAGGATTAGTGAACATGTGATTCTGATAAAGGAATTTCAAAGGAGTTTGAAAATTATGACAGGTATATTTTGATTGTTCAAACTTTTTAAAAACTTAGCGTATTAAGAAAATTGCGTGGGAAAATAGGCTTTCATGCAAGAAATCTATGGAGACTTAATTAAGAGGGAGCAATGTGGGTGAAGATAGCTCATTTTCACACTAAACAAACAAACTTAAGAAACCTTGCTGTAAATCCTGTAGGTTCTTTGAGAATTGTCCTTACCCAGGAAATATACTCTCACTGTGTGAAATTCAAAGTTCTTAAAAAATTCAGATATCTAAATTTGTGAATTGACTTGTAACTACCAAAATAATTCTTTGAAAAAGATAATTTTGGTCAAAATATTTAGGGCGAAAGTGCCCTCTACAATGAAAAAAGGTATTGGGTTCACACTTTTCTGTTTGTAACACTTTCTACAATGTCTTTGTACGTGAAACACTGAAACAGAGAAAAAAAATCTGATTGGATACTCCAATGATTACACATTTCTAAGTAGCTCACAAAAAATAATATCCTTATTATCATGAGATAATAAAGATTTCTCTTATTACATAAGCCAAAAACTTTTGGGATCAGAAAAGAATTGAGCAAATTGAAAGGGTAACAAAACAGTGTTCTTAGAAGTCCTAGCTAAGCATATTGGCTTCAGCAGTGGAGGGAGGCCTAAACTTTCATACATGTTGTCTTAATATTTTTGCTGCATAAAGTGATTTTATAGAGCCTATTTGGCTGACTATAATGCAGAACAGATTGAATGAAGACATGAAAATAAATTCTGAGTCCAAATGAGGCAACTTAAAAGAGTTTTAAAAGAGAAACCATGAAGATATAGTGGGGCGGGGTGGGGGGGAGACCTTATAGTCCTTCAGCTTCACTGGACTTGAAGCCAAGAAGCTGTGATTAATTGGAAATCAGACAAGAGATAAGAGGAGGACATAGAATTAGACATAGAAGGACTGTCCTTTGTAACAGACACTGTCATCCAAGGAATGGATGATTTAACTCTTCTTTCCCATACATCTTGCTGAACAAATGCAAGACCAAGAGAAGAATAATCTATTGAAATAATTTTTCAAAGAATAACTTCACTGAAACTGATAAGGTATCTAAGGAGAGTCTTAAGAGAGAAGATAAAAGTAGAGTATTCTTTGATTTCCCCTAAGCATCTTGTTATCAAAATATATCTTTGAGGTTAGAAGTGATTGAACCAAAAAGTGGTGGAGTACTTATTTTTGTGGGTACTTTAGACACAAGAAGACTTTCAAGGTAAAAAAAAAAGTATAGCCAAATATTTGTGATCACAGCTTATGGGACTGATTTTTTGGAGACAAAGTTTTACATTAGAGTTTGTCCTCATTAACATAGATGTAGGGTTGTCGTGGCAACCAAATGCAAGGGTGAAGTTTAATGGACTCGGACAAGTAAACAGCATGATACAAAAAAAAGGCAAATAATATTTAGTGAACTAACTTGACCAATTACTTTGCCAGAACAAAGAATGAAAAATAAAATTCAAAATCAGTTGACTTAAAAGTATGAAAAAAGAGTAGTGAAGAGAGATGAGAGAAAACATAGAGTATTGTTTTCTCTCCAGTGGACAGAACCTGTTAGGTTCTTGATCTTGTTTCTTCCATTCTATCTTCAGAATCTATCAAGTGTGGGTCAGGACTGCAGTACCCATTTCCGACAAAGAGAATTCACAGAAGAAAGATAATATTTGCAGCAGATGTAGGTGATTTATAACCTTAGACAATCTATTTAAATCTATTCAAAATTCTCCCCTACCCCGAACTGCCCTCTTTGAAAAGCATTGTTTGCTTTTCCCAAGACTGTCCTTCATTAACTCCTTAAAATTTTGAGAGGTCATATTCACACTCTCTAGAGATTGCTCTTTGGTTGTGATTTTTGTGTGTTTTTGTTTTTTGTTGTGTTTTTTAACTGAATTTCAAAAGGTTGTGCAAGTGTGTTACAATTAAATAGGTTCATCTAATTGTCCAATGCTCCTGGATCAGAGTCACTTTTTCTATCATTCTCAACCAACCCCTTCTTCAAGATTTATTTCAGATTTACCACTTCCTTTATCACATGTGTACATTAAGTATTCTAACTGTACTTGCCACTTGTTCCATTTTTCATTCATTCTATGTCTTTACTATTATTCTACTTTGGTTTTAATTTCCTGGTAGTCATTCTGTTAAACTGTTAATACTTTGAAAGTTTTATATACATTCCATGGAGTTTCAATCCTGCATATGTTTGAACTGATATCAGCTTATATTTCCATAATTCATTCATCTGCAATAATAATTTGCAAGACTGTAGACGTGAAGGACCTAGACATGGTTTTATTCTCATCCATTTGGAAGATTAATCTTTAGTCAAAAAAAGTTTTAAAATGGCTTAGAATGTATTCCTAATTACCAATTTTTATAAATGGCTTTGTACAATGGTTTGTGATTATTTTGTTTTACATGGGATAATATTATCTACTACATATAAGTTTTGGAAAATGAAGAAAACTAAGATTTACTACTATCGAAGAATGTGATAGAAGTAGAAGACAGATTTTATGTTTGTCACATCTCTGATGAATACCCATATTCAAGACTTAAAGTCATATTTCTTACTCTGTTAGACAGATAGGGAAAACATAAAACAACATATGATGAGGCAACTATTTGTGAATTTTTCAAATGTACCTTATTTAAGTGATGAAATTTACTTTATTAGCTAACATTTGGGTTTGAAATATAGGAGGCTGATCTATTTAACACATTTCTGGAAGGCACCTACTAACACACAAATGGTGGGCAGAACTATTTCTATACTTTAATGAATAGTTGAACCGGTTTGGCATTGGTGCTGGGTAAATAAATCAACTCTATTGAAACTTGCTCCCTAAACTTGAAAAACTTGTAATGCCACTAAGTATAATCTATTTGCAAATGTTATTTAGGTGATTGTGATTTTTAAAAGTATATTTGAAAAAGAATATACTTTCAGAAGATTAAATGTAGGTTATTATTGTTTTCAGAATGACTACATTTTTATACTACCGAACCAAGTTTTACTGAAGTACCAGTGTTTTGAAGTACTAAGGATCTTCTCAATTAATGTTTTTCTGAATTATATTTGGCATCTAAGTCAAGTTTTCCTGGTCTTGGTAGACCAATTACGGATCTATCCTTCCAGGATCTACTTTTTTGGCCTACTTATGCTGGACTAAAATCATTCAGTAATCATTAGGAGAGTGGTATAAAAATAATCTTGTGACTTTTTTTTATCTCATTCAATCATATGGACTGGTCATCTGTAAATTGAAAGTTTGAACTACAGTACATTCTCTCAGATTTTGTGATATCATCTTTTATTTTAAGTTGCATTGCATTTCACAATTGCTTACTGAAAATTCCTGTTTCTCAAAGAATTCGGGCCCTGAAATATTATAGGAAATGAGAAATTGAGATGGGTCTTCAATTACTTTCTGTTGGTATGTTGCATGGGCCTAGGTGAAAAGTCTTGCCTCTGTTATTTGATGATGCAGGTAACTCGGACCTGGGATCCTAGGAACTGTGGGTCCTGCAGAAAAAATATCTTGTAGATAGCATATCAGCAAAATTTGGGTATAATCAGTAGGAATGCTTCAGAAATATGGAGAAAAACTGTTTAGGACCAGCGAGTTAAAATAATAAACAGAGCATCAGAGTAAAATACTTTATAGATTATAGGAAAACAAAATTGTTTTTTTACTATGTGAATTCATAAGACCAAGAGCACTTTGAAGGTATCACAAGTTTGTACGAAAGACATTGCATTGATACTTTTTATATTCTAATATATATTCTAAACCTAATTATTTATATTCCAATCTATTTATTGGAATAAAAAATATAATTTTTTGTCAAATTATCAATTATTTGTAGTAAGATTCACTGTGTGAAATAAAAAATCAGCACATATAAATATAAAATATATAACTATACATAATATAATAAAAAGGGCACATGTTTTGCATTGTTCTGTTGTGGTTAGGGTATAAATGGCAACTCTGTTTTAAAGTATTATTCCATTATCTCTACCTCAGTGTTTGGTAGAGTTAGAACTAAAGCTTTACTATTTGCAGATTTACAACCTGGACACACAAGGAAACACTCTGATTAAAACATTACCAATTTAAGGCCTAATAACGAGAAGAAACATATGGACTTCTCCTGGAGCTATGGGAATATTTGTTGATAGAAAGGCAGTAGTGTAAGTTCCTGCCTGGTTGGATGGTTGACAGGCCAGGATATTAGGTAATCATGCATATGAACAATTTTTTCACCTTCTTGGCTTTAGCTAATTTTGAAATGGTAGGTATATTAAATAATTGTATTTTGATAAAATACCTTCTATTCTGAACAGTTCTGTCTGAATTGTTCTTCTCTCTATGATCCAATTTAACTAATAATAGTTTTGTTTCAGTAAGACAATCTATGCTGTCAGGGTAAGATATTCTAGTTGATCTGTTGCTACATGGAAGAAGAGTAAATGGTCAGGTAGACATTTGTGCCAGTAAGACCTCATTTGGTAAATTTTATGCTGCAGAATTTTATAAGTCGCTCTTAAGCAAGGCTTACTTTGAATCCATTAGCTCCACAAAGCTAACTCAGTTGGATAAATAAGTATTTGTAAAAGCCATCATCTTTGGACCTGGCTATAAATGCTTCAAAGTATGATCAAATTTAAAATGAAAAAAAATTTTCATTGACAAAAAAATGCAAATGTGAGCAATAGACCAAACAATATAATTTTTTTTACTATATATAGAATTTTAGGAAAAGAAGATCAATAGCATTGTTAGGAACAATAAGTTTCCCTTGTTACAAATAGGCAACCAAAGATATATACCTATATAAAGATTGCATCATTAACTGTTTAAATTTAGAAGATACTACATGCTTCAGCAGCACGTATACCAAAATTACAACACAGATATGATATGAAATACAGGATGATATGAAAATTTGTGAAGTAGTCCATTTTTTTCATTCTTTAGATGCAAGAAATGAAAAAAGTTATTAAAATGTTGATTACAAAAATATGAGTGTAACAATATATGTAATTCATAGAATTGAAAGTAAGTTTGACATCAGTATATTAAGTTTTCACCTTAGAAAGGCCTTTAAATAGCATAAACTTTACAAAACTTTTTAAATTAGATAGCATTGTTATTTTATCCCAAAGAAATAAAATAGTATAAGGACCTAGGAAAAA
Organism: Dipodomys merriami; assembly: GCF_024711535.1. Lineage (NCBI taxonomy): Eukaryota > Metazoa > Chordata > Mammalia > Rodentia > Heteromyidae > Dipodomys > Dipodomys merriami. The sequence goes on from NW_027202949.1 coordinate 386,797, forward strand.
AAGGAATCTTAAACTGTTTCTATATGGAATGCAATCTTAAAGGACACATTTATTAATGAACCTATATATTATTAAACGATGTAGAATTCAATGTATTATATCTAGGAGAAAATGAAATAGATTATGGAAATTGTACAAACAAGAGAATATAAAATATTTTAAAATATACTTTTTTCAGAAAAGCACTAGAAATATCTTTAGTTTCTGTACTACTCATTTCAACAGATAAGTTAAAATTATTTCTGATTTAAAAAATCACAAACTGCAGAAATTATTATAGATGTATACAAAAACTCTTGAATACATTTTGGCATCAAAGTCAGGCAATTGACTTGGAAGAATACCATGGAATTCATGAATTTTTAACAGTAAGATATTGCTGTTACTTTGTACTGTGAAAACATTTTGTACGGACCAACGAATGGACTGGCACTTTTAAACTTGAGAAGCTTAATAGAAACATTATGACTTAGGAAAAATTTGTACAGCCTTCCACAACTTCAAAGAGGTAGTGATACATACTTATCCTTTTGGCATTATCAAATACAGTTTCTTCCTAGATGTTCTTTAGACCTGGTTTAAATAACGGTTCAACAGAAGGAGATCCAGCGTATCTTTGCTATCTCTATTCCCAGCAGCAAGATGCAAGAGGTCAAAAGGCCTTAAGTTTGGGCATTGGTATCTGCATCATGATGCAATAAGAAAGAAGAAACTCTGGTATTATTCCACGTATAATCACTGTGCAGGAGTGTCAAGCCATCCACAGTTATTGCATGAGTATCTCCCTCTTGAGCCACCAACTCATGGATAATGTCTAAGTGTCCACAGTAGGCTTCCCGATGAAGAGGGGTATACTCATCTTCATCCCTAGTATTCACATGAGTGGCCTTTTTGAAAAGTAGTCTTGGAACTGTAGTAAGCCGATTATTTTCGGCAGCCCAAAGAAGAAATTGTTTGGATCCTATTCCATTTTATTTTTTTGCAACTGATATCATTCCTCACTTATTTATCTTGTTCCTCATCTTCATCAGAATTGCCTACCAGTGGGAATGAGATGTCCATATATTTCCCCAATAGTTCACGTTGGTTGAACTGAAGTCAATATTGAATGGTTAAACTGAAATAAAGTGTGGGTCCAAGCTTGAGATGAAATGTACTTTGCTAATTAGAAGGCAGAGATTTAGAAGACTGATATCAAGGCCAGTTCTAAAAAATATAAATTCGTGAGAAACTACGAAAACAAACAAAGCTAGATATAGTGTAATTTCCCTGTTATGTCATGTTTGTGGAAGCCATTGGTAAGCTATCATTCCTCAAGGGAGGCTTAGCCTGAAAAATAATCTAAAGTGATTAGAGCATTAGCAACTTCAAGCACCAGTAGTGTCAAAGGAAAAAAGAAAAGAATAAACCAGAAAAGGAAAGGAAGGGCTAGAAAAGGAAAATATTTGCTCTTCATTCTTGTAGTTTCTTGTCATTGGATACAAGTGTTGAGAATAATTTATTTACTGTTTTAGGATTCAGGCCTCTCTAATATGAAAGCATTTATTTAAGATAATTATTGTATTACTACTCTTTATTAACTTATTATTAGGCTTTCATGGAAATTGAACCTATGGCTTTATATATATTAGTCTAGTCCTACAACTGAGATGTACCCCAGCTCTCTTGTATACTTTTTGAAATAGTTTATGAATTCTTCAATAGTTACCTATTCTACTTTTCATCTTATCTTTTCTCTCCCACCTTTTTCCCTATGTGTTTAAGTTTATGTGCTGAAAGCATTCTTCGTTTTTATCTTCTAAACTTAGAATTTTGCTTTTGAATTTACAGAGAAGTTGGTTATTTTCATGACATCTATTAAAATTATATACAGATAGATGTATTTCACATGTATGATTGATTCTTAGAGTTCATTGCAATAAGCAACATTTATATGGTCATATGCACATAGGCATTGAGACATTGTGATTCTCTCCTAAGAATAGTTTACCTTGTTCCTGACGTGTGAATGCTTAGATTGCTCTTAGTTAATCATATCCAAGTGTAATTGTATGTCTTTTACTAACTATTGGATTAACTTGTAGATTTATAGACATATCTAGTTATTACAAATGAGGACAACCATGCAGCATATATTTAATTAGATCTGGCTTATTTCACTTAATATCATTGTTTTCCAGTCTTTCCTTTTGTTCAGGAATGGGGTAGTGGCATTCTTTCCAATGGAAGCACAGAATTCCAACAATACAACAGAATTGAAGGTCCAGGAATGAATCCACTCCTATAGGTAAATAATCTTTGACAAGGAAGCCAGACACACAGGATGGAAGAAAAACAAATTGTGCTGGTAGAATTGGCAGTATACAGAAAACCGAATTTAGATCCTCATATATATCCGTGTATCAGAATCGATTCCAAATGGATCGAAGACCACCATGTAATTCCAGCTACCTTGAGAATGTTACAGGTAGAGTTAGGAGAAACATGAGGGCTCCTTGGTAGAGGTCAAAACTTCCAAAGTAAGTCTGGATAAGTGGGATTACATCAAACCAAATCAATCATTTGTCAGACTCAAAAGCCATGAAGAAAAATGAGATCGTGTAGCACAGATTTATTAGGGAGCAAAACCACAGATGAGAGCCTCAGCCAATACTAAACACTCATTTCACTAGGTTATTTATGGTGGGATTTACATGAATATGAGTTTTCTGGTGGGGATTAGTAAGAAAACAACTAATGTAAAGACAGAGATAGCATGTGAAATGAATTGTAGCTGGAGAAATGGAGGGATTATGGCAGGAGGGGAGTCAAATTCAAAGCCTTGGCCTGGTGCCAGCTCAGTAAGGCATAGGTGCCCAAAGAAAGGGGTGTAAAACAGGAGCGGTTATAAACAAAAGCACTGGTCTGAAGCCTCAAAATAAGGACCCCAGTCTGTGTGGTCCAAACAGTCTCTAACATGAGCTTTCATTTAAATTAACACGCACGAGTTTAGATTTTGAAGACTGGGATGGTGCATAGTTACAGGCAATGTCTCCTATGTCAGGTAATCCAATCTACTCTTTCACATGTTACCCAATAGCCAAGTTTCAACACAAATGCCTACAATGAGATTGTACAAATGAGCCTGCGACCTTTCCTTCTCATGAATCAAATTTCTGTCAAATGATTTCTGTCTTCCAGATGTTTAGACATTTCTCATGATCTTTTCTACTATTTTGTCTTCATTATTGTTGTTCATAATACCTTTGTGTTGTTGTTTTGTGTGTATATGCCATTTTTATGGATTGAACTTGAAGTTAATGGTCTAACTTGTATTTTTTGCTCATGGCTGATGACACTGTATTCCTTGAGCTACATTCTCACCTTCTGCTTCTTGCTGGATAATTGGAGATAAGTTTTCACATTTTGTTGTTTGGACTGACAGAACTAAAATATTCAAGTCCAAGCCTCCTGGGTTTCTAGGATTCTACACTTGAATCGCTAACACCAATCTTTGCTTTATTGTTATTTTAATTATGTAATAAAGTGGAAGTACATTTGTGTTGTGTGCAATTTTCAAATACAAGTTTCAATCAACTTGTTATAATGTAATTGCTATCAATTTTTACAGTTGAATCAATGTATAGTACACATTCCCAAAGAAATATAACTGAAAACAAAAGGTATAATTGTCTTCTTAAAAAAAGTAATGGAACCATTAATTTCTTTCACTTTACAATTTATGTTTTATATAACTTAATTAGCAGACTTCTATGACTAAAAGTAAATATATTAATTGTATACCACAAGAAGCAAGGTGATTACAGTTAAGAATATATATATTTCATCATAGCCAGAAGATAAGTTTTTGAGCATTCTAACTAAAAAGAAATATTACATGCAGAAATTAATGGATATGATGTAGCTTGATCATTACACAACATATAAATGAATAGGATTACCACTTAATATTTCATAAATATGTAAAAAATAATTATGTAGCTAGGTGCTAGTGGCTCATGCTTGCAACACCAGCAACTAAGGATTCTGAGAGCTCAGAATCATGGTTCAAAGCAAGCTTAGGCAGGAAAGTCCATGAGACTCTTATCCCCAATGAGCCAAAAGAAAACTGGCTGTGGCTCAAGTGGTAGAGGACTAATCTTGAGCTGAAGAGCTGAGGGACAGTGTACAGGTCCAGATTTCAAGCCCCATGGATAAAAATTAAAAATAAACATGTATGCAGATATATATATATATATGTTTGTAAAATTATATATATATGTATATAATATATAATGCATACCACGATGAGTGTGTAGCGTTATTTCTACTATAAACTTGTCCTTTCATTAAATTTGAATAACATATTTCAATAAAATATAAGTAAAACAATTACTCCCTGAAATCAAGAAATCCTGGTTAAAACATTGTCATATACTATAAACCCTAAATCCCAGAGACCACCTCCTGAAGCAGTTCTGGCACTATCATTTTTTTTTATTCATTCTGCTTAAAATCTTCTCTTTTCAAGAGCATTTAACTGCTACTACTTTGAAATTATGGTTAATACTTATTTGACTGCTATTTATAAAGAATGCACCACCCAATACTGCTTTTCTTTTTCTAACTTTTTTGTCTAAACTATTTCTGAAACAGCTATTTGAATTACATGAATTGGTTATTGAAATTGAATCAGTGTGGAGAGGAAAAGAAGAAAAAAGTGTCTCTGTGGGTATGACATGTTAAAAAAGTACCTACAAGGTATTTATTTTTAAATCATCTACTTTTATTATATTTAGATTCTGATAAAATTTTGCCTCTCAACTCACCCAATGATAATGCAGTCCTATTTCATTCCTGGCAAAAGCAAACAACAAATTATGATGTAAATATTTTTATAAAAATATTTAACAATTACTCTTTATTAAAAAAACTATTTTTTTAAAAAAATAGCGAAAGCAAATATTTTATTACATATTTAAAGTCATGTTCGACACTATGGTAGAAGCGAGACAGGAGAAAAAATCATGTTTGTATTCTTCCTCGAGGCACTCGGATTTACTTCACCTATTTCTGAAAAAAATGAAAATCTTTTTTTTGTATTTTTTTTTTATTTTTTTGTCTTTTTTTATTTTTTGTGAACATATTGTACAGAGGGGTTACAATTACATGGGCAAGATAATGAGTACATTTTTTATCAAGCATTGCAGGCTCCTCCTTTGTTTACCCTTCACATCCCTTCCCAGCCTCCCACCGCCCCCCCACCCAATCCCCCCTACCCCCCCCCCCGCACCAAAGTTGTAAACTTCCTTTTGATGTGACAACTTGTACTTCTCATAGTTGCATCGGGTCCACCTGTATCATTAACCGACTTGTTTTTCCCCATCCCCTCCACAAATTATATTGACATCAAATATAATGAAAGCAGGGGTTGTAGAGTTGGGGAGGGACATACAAAGCAACAAAGAAATAATCTTATAAATGAGTTAGAAACAAATGCATGAAAGAAAAAAAACATTTAAATACTTATCTAAGGGTTCATTTTCCTAACCTTATGTTATCTGACCATTCCTGCTTGACTCATACATATACTAGATATTGCAAAAAAGGGAAACCATAGGACCTTTGTTTCTTTGGGCGTGGCTTACTTCACTTAATATAATTTTTTCCAAGCCTTTCCATTTCCTAACAAATAGGAAAATGTCATTCTTTCTGAAGGAGGCATAGGATTCCATTGTGTATATAAACCACATTTTCTTGATTCATTCATCTATGGAGGGGCATCTGGGTTGGTTCCAGATCTTAGCTATGGTAAATAATGCTGCAATAAACGTAGTTGTTTTAGTAGCTTTAGTGTGGTCTTGTTGGTAAACATTTGGGTAAATGCCCAAAAGTGGGATTGCTGGGTCATAGGGGAGCTCTATGTGAAGACTTTTGAGGAATCTCCATACTGCTTTCCAAAGTGGTTGAACAAGTTTACACTCCCACCAACATTGAAGTAAGGTTCCCTTCTGTCCACATCCCCTCCAGCATCTGTTGTTGTTAGAGTTCTTGATTATAGCCATTCTAGCTGGTGGGAGGTGGTATCTCAATGTTGTTTTGATTTACATTTCTTTTATGGCTAGGGAGGCTGAGCATTTCTTCATGTGTCTGTTGGACATCCTTCTTTCTTCTTCAAAGAAGTTTCTCTTCAAGCCTTTAGCCCACTTATTTATTTTTTTTTAATTGTATTTTATTTTATTTGAGAACATACTGTACAGAGGGGCTACAATTACATGGGCAGGATAATGCATACATTTCTTACCAAGCATTGCAGCCTCCTCCTTTGTTTACCCTTCACTTCCCTTCCCCGCCTCCCCCCTCCCCCCACCCAATTTTACCCCCCTCCCTCCACCCAATTATACCCCCCTCCCCCCCCACACCGACATTGTAAAGCTGGTTTTGACATGACATTTTGTACTTCTCATTGTTGCAACAGGTCCACCTGAATCCTTAAACGACTTGTTTGTCCCCATCTCCTCCACATGTTATACTGACATCAAATATAGTGAAAGCGGGGGTTACACTATGGGGGAGGGACATACAAAGCAACAAAGAAATAATCTTATAAATGCGTTAGAAACACATGCATGAAAGAAACGAAAACATTAAAATACATATTTAAGGGTTCATTTTCCTAACATCACATTATCTGACCTTTTCCGCTTGACTCATACCTATACTAGATATTGCAAATAAGGGAAACCATGGGACCTATGCTTCTTTGGGCCTGGCTTACTTCACTTAATATAATTTTTTCCAAACCTTTCCATTTCCTAACAAATGGGGAAATGTCATTCTTCCTGATGGAGGCATAGAATTCCATTGTGTATATATACCACATTTTCTTGATCCATTCATCTACTGAGGGGCATCTGGGTTGGTTCCATGTCTTAGCTATGGTAAATAATGCTGCAATAAACATAGTTGTGCTGGTAGCTTTAGTGTGGTCTTGTTTGTAAACATTTGGGTAAATGCCCAAAAGTGGGATTGCTGGATCATACGGGAGATCTATGTGAAGTCTTTTGAGGAACCTCCATACTGCTTTCCAAAGTGGTTGAACAAGTTTACATTCCCACCAACAATGAAGTACGGTTCCTTTCTGTCCACATCCCCTCCAGCATCTGTTGTTGTTAGAGTTCTTGATTTTTGCTGTTCTAACTGGAGTGAGGTGATATCTCAATGTTGTTTTGATTTGCATTTCTTTTATGGCTAGGGATGTTGAACATTTCTTCATGTGTCTATTGGCCATCCTTCTTTCTTCTTCAGAGAAGCTTCTCTTTAAGTCTTTCGCCCACTTATTTATTGGGTAGTTGTTTCTTTGAGGCTTTGTTGTTGGGTGGTTTAATTTTTTTAGTTCCAAGTATATTTTAGATATGAGACCCTTGTCCGTTGTATGGCTAGTAAAGATCTTCTCCCAATCGGTGGGCTTTCTATTGATCTTGCCAGCTATGTCATTTGCCCTGCAGAAGCTCTGCAATCTTATGCAATCCCATTTGTCCAACCTTTCTTTGATTTGTTGTGCTTCCGGGTCTCTATTCAGAAAATTTCGACCTGAGCCAAGGAGACCTAGGGTTTCTCCTATTCCATCCTGTAATGTTTTCAGAGTGTCTGCTTTGAGTTCAAGGTCTTTGATCCATTTGGAGTTGATTCTGGTGCAGGGTGATATATAAGGATCTAGCTTTAGTTTTCTACATGTAGTTAACCAATTTTGCCAGCACCATTTACTGAAGAGGCTGTCTTTCTTCCATTCTATTGTTTTAGCTTCCTTATCGAAGATTAGATGGCTATAGGTCTGTAGGTTCATTTCTGGGTTTTCAATTCTATTCCATTGGTCCTGAGGTCTGTTCTTATGCCAATACCAAGCTGTATTGATTACTATGGCTTTATAGTAGAGTTTGAAATTTGGTGTTGATATTCCTCCAGCAGTGTTCTTTCCGTTGAGGAGCGTTTTTGCTATTCGGGGTCTTTTATTGTTCCATATGAATTTTTGGATTGCCTCCTCTAATTCCTTGAAGAATGAGGGTGGAATTTTGATAGATATCGCGTTGAATTTGTAGATAGCCTTGGGAAGTATTGCCATTTTCACGATGTTAATCTTGCCAATCCAGGAGCATGGGAGGTTTTGCCATTTTTTAAGTTCTGTGTTGATTTCCTTTTTCAAGATTTTAAAGTTTTCATCATAGAGGTCCTTCACTTCTTTGGTTAAGTTAATTCCTAGGTATTTTATTTTTTGTGGGGCTATTACAAATGGAGTTGCTTTCCTAATTTCAGCCACACTTTTCTCATTGTTGGCATATAGAAAAGCCATTGAATTTTGGGGGTTAATTTTATAACCTGCTACTTTGCCAAAGTTTTGAATCAGCTTGAGTAATTTGGGAGTGGAGTCTATGGGATTCTTTAAATACAAGATCATGTCATCTGCAAAGAGGGAGAGTTTTATTTCTTCTTTCCCTATTTGGATCCCCTTTATGTCTGCATCTTGTCTTATTGCTGTAGCTAGGCATTCTAATACTAGATTGAAGAGAAGTGGAGAGAGTGGGCATCCTTGTCTTGTTCCTGAGTTAAGAGGAAATGGCTTTAGTTTTTCACCATTGAGTATAATGCTGGCTGTAGGTTTGTCATATACAGCCTTTATTGTATTGAGGAATGTTCCATGGATTCCTAATTTTTCCAGAACCTTCATCATAAAGGGGTGTTGGATCTTGTCAAATGCTTTTTCTGCATCTATTGAGATAACCATGTGGTTCTTATTCTTGCTCCTGTTGATGTGATGAATAATATTAATTGATTTGCATATATTGAACCAGCTTTGCATCCCTGAAATGAATCCTGTTTGATCATGGTGTATGATTTTTTGGATGAATTGTTGAAGTCGTTTGGCCAAAATTTTGTTGAGAAGTTTTGTATCAATGTTCATCAAAGAAATGAGTCTATAGTTCTCTTTCTTTGATGAGTCCCTGCCTGGTTTTGGGATGAGGGTTATGATGGCTTCATAGAATATGTTCGGTAGTGAGCTTTCTCTTTCAATTTCATTGAAGAGTTGGAGGAGTATTGGTGTGAGCTCTGCTCTGAAGGCCTTGTAAATTTCCGCTGTAAAACCATCTGGTCCTGGACTTTTCTTAGCTGGGAGGTCTCTTATTGCTGTTTCTATTTCAATACTTGATATGGGCCTGTTAAGCTGGTTTAACTCATCTTGGTTTAGTTTTGGCATGTCAATATTTACTAGGAAAAGGTCCATTTCTGTCAAGTTCTCAAACTTATTAGCATAAAGTTTTGAGAAGTATTCCCTTATAATGTTCTGAATCTTGGTTGTTTCCGTGGTGATGTTTCCATTCTCATCTCTGAGTTTATTAATTTGGGTGTGTTCTCTCCTTTTTCTGATAAGGTTTGCTAAGGATCTGTCAATTTTGTTAATTTTTTCGAAGAACCAACTCTTTGTTTTGTTGATTCTTTCTATAGTTTTTTTGGATTCTAATTCATTTAATTCTGATTTAATTTTGATTATTTCTTTCCGTCTACTGGATTGGGGTTTATCTTGCTGCTCTTTTTCAAAGAGGTTTAGATGTGTCATTAAATTGCTAGTTTCCGATCTATCCAATTTGTTGATGTAGGAGCTCAGAGCTATAAACTTGCCTCTGAGTACTGCCTTTGCTGTGTCCCAGAGGAGCTGGTAATTTGTGTGTTCATTTTTGTTGAATAGCATGAACATTTGAATTTCCTTTCTAATCTCTTCCATGACCCACTCATGGTTCAGCAGTGTGTTGTTCAGCCTCCATGTGATACCGGACTTTCTTTGGTGGCTTTTGGTGTTGAGTTCTAATTTTATTCCCTTGTGCTCAGAGAGAATGCAAGGTATAACTTCAATGTTTCTGAATTTAGACAAGTTTGCTTTGTGGCCTAAAATGTGATCTATTTTAGAAAACGTTCCATGTGCTGCTGAGAAGAACGTGTATTCTGATGCTGCTGGGTGAAATGTTCGGTATATGTCTGTTAAGTCTAGTTGATCTATGCAGCTGTTTAGATCTGCGGTTTCTCTGTTGAGTTTTTGCCGAGTTGATCTATCTAGTGGGGAGAGTGGTGTGTTAAAATCCCCAACAATTAATGTCTTTGGATCTATATGGGATTTGAGGGAAAGTAGTGTTTCTTGGATAAATTTGGGTGCTCCATGGTTTGGCGAATAGATATTTAGAATTGTAATATCCTCCTGAAGGAGAGATCCTTTAATTAGTATGTAGCGACCTTCTTTATCTCTTCTCACGAATTTTAATTTGAAGTCTATTTTATCTGATATTAGGATTGCAACTCCCGCCTGTTTATGCGGGCCGTTTGCTTGGTAGATTTTGTTGCAGCCTTTAACCTTGAAAATATGTTTGTTTTTACGGGCAAGATGTGACTCCTGCAGGCAGCAGATAGAAGGGTCTTGTTTTTTAATCCAATTATGCAGTCTATGTCGCTTAATTGGAGAGTTCAATCCGTTAACGTTAAGAGATAGGACTGAGAGGTATTTGGGAGTTCCTGCCATGTTATCCACCTTCTTGGGGGCTGTGAAAACTGGGTTCTTCCTAAGGTTCTTGGATTCTCAGTTTGGGTGCAGTTTCTTGGCCTTTGTTGCGTTCTTGTTGGTTTTCTATGTGTAGGACATCTTTAAGAATGTTTTGTAGGGCTGGTTTGGTGGAGATGTATTGTTTCAATTTTTCTTTGCTATGGAAGGTTTTTATTTGGCCTTCAGTTATGAAGGAGAGTTTAGCTGGGTACAGTATTCTTGGTTGATAGTTGTTTGTTTTTAGGGCATGGCATACGTCATTCCAGGCTCTTCTTGCTTTGATTGTCTCTACTGAGAAATCTGAGGTAATTCTAATTGGTTTCCCTTTATAGGTGATTAACCTTTTCTCCTTGACAGCTTTAAGGATATTTTCCTTGGTCTGGGTTGATCCTGTGTGGATTATAATGTGACAGTGGGATGTCCTATTCTGGTCTGATCTGTTTGGGGTTCTAAAAGCTTCTTGTATCTGAAAAGGCCTATCTTTTTGTATGTTTGGGGAGTTCTCTGCTAGGAGCCTGTTAAACAAATTTCCTAGACCATTAACTTCTGTTTCTAGGTGCTCCTCTACACCCATTATCCTTAGATTGGGCCTTCTGATGGTGTCTTCCAGGTGTTGGATAGACCTATCATATTTCTTGGACTTGTCTTGGATGGTTGAATGTTCTTTCTCTATAATATCTAGGCTGTCTTCAATACCTGAGATTCGATCTTCTGCATGGTCTAACCTGCTGTCAAGACTCTCTACTTTGTTTTTTATCTCTTTTCCTTCTAATTGGTCAGCTTTGATGGCTTCAAGTTCTTTGTTGAAGCTCTGTTTTAGGTCTTGTATGAATTTCTTTACTTCCTTAATTTGGTGTTCAGTGTTTGTTCTCAAATCACTTAGTTGATTTGGTTATGGTTTCTTTGGACTCCCATTCCTTCTGTTGGGTTCCATTCAGCATTCCCTTTGTGGTCTCCCTGACTTCCTTCAGCTCTTTGTTAATGGATTCCATGAATGCCTTTAGTGATCTTTGTGTATTCTCTACCTCGTCTCTTAATTCGTGAATTACTCTTTGATTAGTTTCCTCCCTTCTGTGGGATTCCTGCAGTTCTCTTTGAGTGTTCTCTGCCTGCTCACTCCATTCCTCCCTTTCTCTTTGAGTATTCTCAAGTTGTTCACGCAAATCCTGTATCAGTTTTTGAGAAGCTTCCTCACGCTTATGATATTCCTGTATAAACTTCTGGGATGCCTCCTCTCTCTCCCTATCACGCTCATACAGAGTCCTTTGTACATTGTCAAACTTCTCATTTATCATGTTTGCTATTAGTGTTTGTAGAGCTATTTGGGAACTCTCCTCTGGATTATTCTTTATCTGTTCTAATCCCTGATTATCAAGGTTGGGAATTGAGATACCCGAATTTGCCATTTTTCTTGTGTTTTTCCGGCTTACTAGGCCCATTTGAGATAAAGATTGCACCAGTTTTGTGCTAGAACACTATCTTAAGGCAACCATCAACCAAAGTTTGCATTTGTACCGTCAATAGTCTACAGATACAATCTAGTTCAACAGATACATCTATTCAACATCAAACGACTATATTAAAGGACTTCGAACCGCAGAAAAGAATTTGGAAAACCAGAAATTATTAGGATTAGGGAGAGATGTGGGTAAAAAATGGGAATAGATTGGTGTGGGGAGGCACAGTGAGAGTTAACTATGTCCTAATCACAGTGCAGGAAATGGGTTGGGTAGGATGCAAGTAGAGAGAGAGAGAGAAAAAGAAGAGACGGAAAGGGGAATAAAGAGAGACCAGAAAAAGAATAGAAATGTAAAAATTAATGTTATTATAGAGGTTAAAAGACCATCTATTTAGAGAGGAATGTGAATATGTTCAGAGAAGGGGAGGGACATAGAGGAGATGTGAAAATCTTTAAGGATGGGAAAGGGAGAAGAAAAGATCAGAAGTTCAGTAGAGCTGGATAAAAAACAAAAAGATAATTAAGAAAGAAAGAAAAAGAGAAAGAAGACAAGAAAAGAAAGGAAAACTCTCATTCACATATTCCTAAAATAAAAATTATAAGATGAGAAAAAAAAAAGTTACTGGAAAACAATTATTTTTTCAGAAGAGGCAAAAATGAAAGATTAATAAAAGTTTTAGAAGGGAAAAAAATTATATATATATATATATATATATATATATATATATATATGGTAACAAAAAACAAAAAACAAGCAAAAAAAAAGAAAAGAAGAAGAAGAAGAAGAAGAAAGAAAAAAAAGTCTTTTGATTTTTTTTTTTTTGGGGGGGAGGAGTGGGAAGAATCCTGTATCTCCCTTTTGTCTGCAACCAGTCTCTTGTTGGAGTCTCTGGTCAGCTTGAGGTCCTGTGGCTTGATTGGTTTCTTAAGTCGGTTGGTTGGAAGAGGCAGAAAAATGCTCTACTTTACCCAAGATTTTGAGATCCCCCTCCCAGGTTAGTTTTCTGGGAGGGTGGTCTGCTTTGAGAGTCACAAAAGAGGGGGATGTGGTGATGAGGCTAGGTTCTGGGTACAGTTGAGGCCTTTCAACAAACAGTAGCTTTTCCCTGGGGCTATTTTGTGATAAAGCTCACAGCGCCCAGCCTGGAGCCATTCTCAAGGTTTCTGTTTTTCAATTGATTGTGGTGGCTGCTAGAGGGAGGGGCTGCCTCTGGGTCTGGTTACCCAGTGAGGCAAGGCACTCCGATGGCTGGCGCCTGAGCTGGGTGACTTTTCCCTGGATGGAGCTGAGTCTGGCAGGTCACTTCGCCGTTAAGTTCTTGTGACCTGCTAAATGACTCATTTTATTCCAAGGCCTGAGCTGGAGCTAGCAGCTCCTCCGAGCTTTGTCAGTATCCAAGATGGAGATCACCGGTGCTGGGGGGGGGAGGGGTGGCCTTCCCTCCTCTGCTCCCTGAGGAGTGAGGATGTCGGGCTTGTACTCACGCCGAGTCTTGGATCCTGAGTCGTCTCTGGTCTGCAAACAGCAGGATGAAGATGTTCGCTCCTTGTCGGTTCTTGTTGGTGTTGAGTAGAATCCGCTCGTCCGCTGCGTCTGGCTCCTTCGTCCCTGACTCTCTGTGTCTCAGGTATGACTCCGCGGCGGTGGTCGCTGCCGCGACCCCGCCGCCGGAGCGGCAGCTGATGGCTTCCCCTCTCTTGTATAACTCTCCTTGGCTTCCCCTCTCTTGTCTAACTCTCTGTCCTGTGATGGCACACTTGGTGTGATTCTCTGGCTTAGGACTCTTCACTGGAATTCTAAAACTACTTTCTATGCGAGTGCTTGTTCAGATTCCAGCTTCTCCTCCGCCATCTTCCCGGAACTCAAAAAAAAAAAAATTTTAATGAAAGAGCCCACCTGTAATCCTAGCTACTCAGAAAGCTGAGATCTGAGGATCACAGTTCAAAACCAGGCAGGGCAAGAAAGTCCTAGCCCACTTATTTATTGGGCAGTTGTTTCTTTGAGGATTTGTTGTTGAGGGGTTTAATTTTTTGAGCTCCAAGTATATTTTAGATATGAGACCCTTGTCCGTTGTATGACTAGTGAGGATCTTTTCCCAATCTGTGGGCTTTCTATCGATCTTGCTAGCTATGTCCTTTGCCATGTAGAATCTCTGCAACTTCATGCAATCCCATTTGTCCAACCTTTCTTTGCTTTGTTGGGTTTCTGGGTCTCTATTAAGAAAATTTCGGCCTGAGCCGACGAAGCCTAGGGTTTCTCCTATTCCATCCTGTAATGTTTTCAGAGTGTCTGCTTTGACTCTGAGGTCTTTGATCAATTTGGAGTTGATTCTGGTGCAGGGTGATATATAAGGATCTAGCTTTAGTTTTCTACAAGTAGTTAACCAAATTTGAAAGCACCATTTACTGAAAAGGCTGTCTTTCTTTCATTCTATTATTTTAGATCCCATATCGAAGATTATTTGGCTATATGCCTGTAGGTTCATTTCTGGGTTTTCAATTCAATTCCATTGGTCCTGAGGTTTGTCCTTATGCCAGTACTAAGCGGATTTGATTACAATGGCTTTATACTAGAGTTTGAAATTTGGTATTAATATTCCTCCAGCAGTGTTCTCTCCGTTGAGGAGCATTTTTGCTATTCGGGGTCTTTTATTGTTCCATATGAATTTTTGGATTGCATCTTCTATTTCAGTGAAGAATGAGGTTGGTATTTTGATAGGTATTGCATTGAATTTGTAGATGGACTTAGGAAGTATTGCCATTTTCACGATGTTAATCTTGCCAATCCAGGAGCATTGGCAGGTTTTGCCATTTTCTAAGTTCTGTGCTGATTTCCTGTTTCAAGATTTTAAAGTTTTCATTATAGAGGTCTTTCAATTCTTTGGTTAATTCCTAGGTATTTAATTTTTTGTGCGGCTATTACAAATGGAGTTGCTTTCCTAATTTCAGCGACACTTTTCTCATTGTTGGCATAGAGAAAAGCCATTGATTTTTGAGGGGTAATATTATACCCTGCTACTTTGCCAAATTTTTGAATCAGCTTGAGTAATTTGGGAGTGGAGTCTATGGGATTCTTTAAATACAGGATCATGTCATCTGCAAAGAGGGAGAGTTTTATTTCTTCTTTCCCTATTAGGATCACTTTTATGTTTGCATCTTGTCTTATTGCTGTAGCAAGGCATTCTAATACTAGACTGAAGAGAAGTGGAGTGAGTGGACATCCTTGTCTTGTACCTGAGGTAAGGTGAAATGGCTTTAGTTTTTCACCATTGAGTATAATGCTGGCTGTAGGTTTGTCATATACAGCCTTTATTGAATTGAGGAATGTTCCATGGATTCCTAATTTTTCCAAAACCTTAATCATAAAGGGATGTTGGATTTTGTCAAATGCTTTTTCTGCATCTATTGAGATCATCATCATGTGTTTCTTATTCTTGCTCCTGTTGATGTGATGAACAATATTAATTGATTTGCGTATATTGAACCAGATTCGCATCACTGAAATGAATCTTGTTTGATCATGGTGTATGATTTTTTGGATGAATTGTTGAAGTCGTTTGGCCAAAATTTTGTTGAGAAGTTTTGCATCAATGTTCATTAAAGAGATGGGTCTATAGTTCTCTTTCTTTGATGAATCCCTGGCTGGTTTTGGGATGAAGATTATGATGGCTTCATAGAATATGTTCGGTAGTGAACTTTCTCTTTCAATTTCATTGAAAAGTTAGAGGAATATTGGTGTGACTTCTGTTTAGAAGGCCTTGTAGAATTCCGCTGTAAAAGCATCTGGTCCTGGACTTTTCTTAGCTTAGAGGTCTCTTACTGCTGTTTCTATTTCAATGCATGATATAGGCCTGTTATGCTGGTTTAACTCATCTTGGTTTAGTTTTGGCATGTCAATATTTGCTAGGAAAAGGTCCATTTCTGTCAAGTTCTCAAACTTTTAAGCATAAAGTTTTGAGAAGTATTCCCTTGTAATGTTCTGAATCTTGGTTGTTTGCGTGGTGATGATTCCATTCTCATCTCTGAGTTTATTAATTTGTGTGTATTCTCTTCTTTTTCTGATAAGGTTTGCTAAGGGTCTGTCAATTTTGTTAATTTTTTCGAAGAACCAACACTTTGTTTTGTTGATTCTTTCTATAGTTTTTTTGGAATCTAATTCATTTAATTCTGATTTAATTTTAATTATTTCTTTCCATCTACTGGATTGGGGTTTATCTTGCTGCTCTTTTTCAAAGAGGTTCAGATGTCACATTAATTTGTTGGTTTCAGATCTCTCCAATTTGTTGATGTAGGATCTCAGAGGTATAAACTTGCCTCTGAGTACTGCCTTTGCTCTGTCCCAGAGGAGCTGGTAATTTGTGTGCTCATTTTTGTTGAATAGCATGAACATTTGAATTTTCTTTCTAATCTCTTCCATGACCCACTGGTGATTCAGCAGTGTGTTGTTCAGCCTCCATGTGTTACTTTACATTCTTTGGAGGCTTTTGGTGTTGAGTTCTAATTTTATTCCCTCGTGGTCAGAGAGAATGCAAGGTATAACTTCAATGTTTCTGAATTTGGACAAGTTTGCTTTGTGGCCTAAAATGTGGTCTATTTTAGAAAATGTTCCATGTGCTGCTGAGAAGAACGTGTACTTTGATGCTGCTGGGTGAAATATTCGGTAGATGTCTGTTAAAGCTAGTTGATCTATGCAGCTGTTTTGATCTGCAGTTTCTCTGTTGAGTTTTTGCTGAGTTGATCTATCTGTTGGGGAGAGTGGTGTGTTAAAATCCCCAACAATTAATGTCTTGGGATCTATGTGGGATGTGAGGGAAAGTATTGTTTCTTGGATAAATTTGGGTGTTCCATTGTTTGGCGAATAGATATTTAGAATTTTAATATCCTCCTGAAGGAGAGATCCCTTAATTAGTATGTAGCGACCTTCTTTATCTCTTCTCACGAATTTTAACTTGAAGTCTATTTTATCTGATATTAGTATTGCAACTCCTGCCTGTTTATGGGGGCCGTTTGCTTGGTAGATTTTGTTCCAGCCTTTAACATTGAAAATGTGCATGTTTTTACAGGCAAGATGTGACTCCTGAACCAGCAGATAGAAGGATCTTGTTTTTTAATCCAACTAGATAGTCTATGTCGCTTAATTGGAGAGTTAAGTTTGTTTATGTTAAGAGATAGGTCTGAGAGGTATTTGGGAGTTCCTACCATGTTATCTGCCTTCTTGAGGGTTGTGAACACTGGGTCCTTCCTATGGTTCTTGGATTCTCAGTTAGGTGCAGTTTCTTGGCCTTTATTGTGATCTTGTTGGTTTTCTATGTGTAGGACATCTTGGGCTATTTTGGTGGAGATGTATTGTTTCAATTTCTCTTTGCTATGGAAGGTTTTTATTTGGCCTTCAGTTATGAAGGAGAGTTTAGATGGGTACAGTATTCTTTGTTGATAGTAGTTTTTTTTTGTTGTTTTTTTTTGTTTTTTCTTTTTTTTTTTTTAGGGCTTAGCATACATCATTCCAGGCTCTTCTTGCTTTGATTGTCTCTGCTGAGAAATCTGAGGTGATTATAATTGGTTTCCCTTTATAGGTCATTAATCTTTCCTCCTTGACAGCTTTAAGGATCTTTTCCTTGGTCTGAGTTGATCCTGTGTGGATTATAATGTGATGGTGGGATGTCCTATTCGGATCTGGTCTATTTGGAGTTCTAAAAGCTTCTTGTATCTGAATCGGTCTATCTTTTTTCATGTTTGGGAAGTTCTCTGCTAGGATCCTGTTAAACAAATTTCCTAGACCATTAACTTCTGTTTCTAGGTGCTCCTGTACACCCATTATCCTTAGATTAGGCCTTCTAATGGTGTCTTCCAAGTGTTGGATAGATCTATCATATTTCTTGGACTTGTCTTGGATGGTTGTATATTATTTCTCTGTAATCTTGTATGGATCTTGTATGGACTTCTTTACTTCCTTAATTTGGTGTTCAATGTTTATTCTCAAATCACTTAGTTTATTGGTTATGATTTCATTGGACTCCCATTCCTTCTTTTGGGTTCCATTCAGGATTCCTTTGTGGTTTCCCTGACTTCCTCAGCTCTTTTTTAATGGATGCCATGAATGCCTTTAGTGATCTTTGTGTATTCTCATCATGCTCTCTCAGTTCCTGTATTGCTCTTTGCTTAGCTTCCCTAGTTCTCTTTGAGTGTTCTCAGCCTGTTCATGCCATTCCTGCCTTTCTCTTTCAGTATTCTCAAGGTGCTCAAGCAAATCCTGTATCAGTTATTGAGTAGCTTCCTCACGCTCATGATATTCCTGTATAAACCTTTTGATTGCCTCCTCTCTCTCCCTATCACGCTCATACAGAGTTCTTTGTATATTTTCAATATTTTCATTTATCATGTTTGTCAGCAGTGTTTGTAGACCTATTTTAGAACTCTCCTCTGGATTATTCATTATGTGTTCTGTCCCCTGATAATCATGAGTCGGATTGGAGTTACCCTGACTTGCCATTTTTCTTGTGACTTTCCGGCTTACTCTCCCCATTTGGGATGAAAGTAACACCAGTTTTGTGCTAGAACACTAACTTAAGGCAAGCATCAACCCAAGTCTGAATTTGCACAGTCAATAGTCTGCAGATACAAACTAGTTCAATAGATACCTCTATTCAACATCAAACAACTATATATTAGTGGGCTACGAACCACAAAGAAGAATTTGGTAAACCAGAAATTATTAGAGTTAGGGAGAAATGTTGGTAAAAAATAGGAATAAAGTGATGTGGGCAGGTACCGGGAGAGATAACTTAACTTAGTCCTAGTCTCAAAGCAGGAAATAGGTTAGATAGGATGAAAGTAGAGAGAGAGAAAACAAGAAGAAAGAGAAAGCGAAAAAAAGACACCAGAAAAAATAGAAAAATAAAAATAAATCATATGCAGATTCAAGAAAAATCTATTCAAAGAACGTGAATATAATGAGAGAAGGAGAGGGATATAAAGGAGATGTGAAAAACTTAAAAATAAAAATACTTAAAATAATATATAGGTATAAAGAGGTAATACTGCTATTAAGGAATTTAAGTCTCAGAAGTTTTGAATTGAGTAATAAATTTGTGGATTAAGTGTGTACACAATGGGGGATAGGGTCTAATAATCAACTATGGGTTTATCTGAGAATGTGCAGAACAACAATTAAGTCCCATAAAGAAGCAGAAAAGAGAGGAAAAGGTGAGAACGATAACAAAGAAAGAAAAAAAAGATCAGAATTCAGTCGAGCTAAGCAAAAAACAAAAAGAAAAATTTTTTTTAAAAGAGAAAAAAAAAAAAGAAAAATGCACACAAGCATGTATCCCTAAAATAAATATTATAAGGGGTAAAAAAGTTACTAGAAAACAATTTTTTTCAAAAAAAGGTAAAAATTAAAAATTTAAAAAATTTTTAGAAAAGAAAGTTTTTTTTTTTGTAAAAGGAATAAAAAAATAAGAAGAGGAAATAAAGAGTGTTTTGATTTTTTGGGGACGGTTGGGAAAAATCCTGCATCTCCCTTGTGTCTGTAATCAGCCTCTGGTTGAAGTCTCTGGTCTGCTTGTGGTCCTGTGGCTTGGTTGGTATCTTAAGTCAGTTTGTTTGGACAGGCAGAAAAATGCTCTGCTTTACCCAGGATTTTTCGATCCTCCTCCCAAGATAGTTCAATGGGAAGCGGGTGTGCTTTGAGTATCACAAAAGAGGGAGATGGCTTTTTCCTCAAGTTTGGAGATGCTGTGATGAGGCTAGGTTCTGGGTAGATTTGAGGCCTTTCAGCAAACAGTAGCTTTTCCCGGGGGCTAGTTTGTAAGAAACTCACAGTGCCCAGCCTGGAGCCACTCTCAGGTTTTCTGTTTACTGAATTTCAGTTGATTGTTGAGGCTGCTAAAGGGAGGGGCAGCCTCTGCCTCTGATTACCTGATGAAGAAAGTCACTCCTAGTGCTGACGCCCGAACTGGGTGACTTTTCCCTGGGTGGAGCTGAGTCTGGCAGGTCAAGCCATTAAGTTCTTGTAACTTGCTAAATGACCCTAGTTTTATTCCAAGGCCTGAGTTTGAGCTAGCAGCTCCACCGAGCTTTGTTCGTATCCAAGCTGGAGATCTCTGGTACTGGGGGAGGGAGGGGTGGCCTTCCCTTCTCTGCTCCCTGAGAAGGAGTGAGGACGTCAGGCTTCTACTCAAGCCGAGTCTTGGTTCTTGGGTCATCTCTGGTCTGCGAACTGTAGTATGAAGATGTCCGCTCCTTGTTGGTTCTTGCTGGTGTTGAGTAGAATCTGCTTGACCGCCGCATCTGGCTCTTTCGTCCCGGACTCTCTCTGTTTGAGGTATATCAGTACAGCCGCTGCCGCTCAGGTCTGTCTCCTTGCCTGGATTTTCCCTCTCTGGCCTATCTCTCTGTTCTGTGATTGCACACTTGGTGTGATTCTCTGGCTTAGGACTGTTCACTGGAACTCTAAAACTGCTTTCTATGCAAGAGCTTGTTTTGCCTCCAGCTTCTCCTCCGCCATTTTCCCGGAATTCTCCCAAGAATGAAATTCTTGATTTGAAGCCTTTTGCTTGGTATCCACAATGTGGCATTCTTCCTTTATTAATAGGAGAATTTGGAGAAAGTATGAGAATTCACACTAGAAAAAGAAAAGAGGAAAAGAGAAGGAAAAATCCAGGAAGTATTTGATGTCAGTATAACTTGTGGAGGAGATGGGGAAAAACAAGTCGTTTAAGGATACAGGTGGACCTGTTGCAACAATGAGAAGTACAAGTTGTCATGTCCAAAACGAGCTTTACAACGTCGATGCGGGGGTGGGGGGGTGGGGTGGGAGAAAGATTGGGACTGGGGGGGAGGAGGGAGGCTGGGAAGGGATGTGAAGGCTAAACAAAGGAGGAGGCTGCAATGCTTGGTAAGAAATGTACGCATTATCCTGCCCATGTAATTGTAACCCCTCTGTACAGTATGTTCACAAATAAAATAAATAAATAAATAAAAGGAAATCTAGATAGTTTGTTCTTCCTCATCTCAATCACAAGGTATGGATAATGATTGTGGATATTAGATACAGTGCTCTAGAGTGATTAAACCCACATATAAAAAAGATAACCCCATAAGTGATCTCATGTAGAATGCTTCTTTATAAAAAATGTAGTATCATCAAACAGGAAAAGTTTCTATTTGTTTAGTTTTCGTTTAGTATTTGTTAAATTCTGGTGTGATACAGTCAACTATCATAAAGGCATACAAGGATGGTAAGAAACTAACATCTTAGTATCACATTCTAATATTAGCTTAATTCTTGTTGTGTTATATGTATGTGGCTATTTTTGAATTTTGCCTCAATTTCACATGCCATGTTCTTCCAGTATATAAGTTGGAAGCAGATTCCCTCTGGAAATATGCTATTTTTATAGCTAAGAGAAAACAAGTCAGCTGTCAGCTGTTAGACAGGGAGAATTGCATAGAAATCTGTCGCCACTTCTCGTTCATTTTTGTAAACTAATGTAAGTCACATGACCAATCGACATTGCAGAGTAGAGTTAAATCTCACTTACAGGGAGCTGATGCAGGATATAGAGTAATATACCAAAATATGCAACACTTGAGATAAAGAGGGAAAAATGAGAACTATAATACAGTCAATCATACTTTCTATCACATGTCTCTGCAAGAAGGAGGCTATTATCTACCTTTGTTTCTAAAACTACTCAGATGTTCAAATCATTCTTTAATGCTTGGATGTTACAGGAATTAGAGAACATTTTGATACTGAGACAGCATAAAATCTCATAGATAGCTGGAGTAAACATTTCAATACTACATTTTGTTCTGCTAAGAAAAGAAACCATTTTATAGTCAATAATTTATACTTTCTTACCTAGTACTTTTTTTTTAGAAATGGATTTTGTTAATATATATGACTATCCACCAGAATAAATGCATTCATTTATCTGCATCTTGTGCAGTTAGTATAGTCAATTAGATGTAAATGGGCGTTCATCAGTAGCACTTTTTAAAAATCCAAAAAATGTGGGCAGGAAGCCAATATACATATTTTCCCACCATCTCCTTCCACACCCTCATTCTTCCTTCCTAGGAGAAACAATCAATAAAATGGCTTAGATATTTGGCTCTTGACCTTGAAAGTGGAAGCAGAATGTTACGGATGTTGGAGATGACTATTAATGGTGTTTTACATAATAATGTCACATGTAACCGCCCTATGAGTCCTGCAGGTCTTAACACTCTACTTGCTTAGTGATGTGACAGGAATGTCAGCCTTATTGGACTTAGTAATGTTTTCCACTTCCTTTTCTACCACCTGGATTAAATTATAATACATAGTAACGGAATGAAAAATTAATGCTATCTTAAGAAAGTCATTAAGTCTCTGGGAATGTGGCTTCATGGTACAGTTATTGCCTAGCATGCATGAATCTCTGGAATCAATTCCTCAGTACCAAATAAACAGAAAAAGAAACACTGGAAGTAGTGTTGTGCCTCACGTGGTAGAGTGCTAGCCTTGAGCAAAACAAAACAAAACAAAAAACTCCTCAGGAACAGTTTCCTGGCCCTCAGTTCAAGTGCCAGGACTTGCAAAAAAGACAGTTAGTAAATGCAAAATAAAGAAGCCGTACTTGGAAAATATAATTGCTCCTTTCATACTGATACCTGACAATAGTCCTTAATTCATGTAATTTACCCATATTAGAATACAGTGTTGAAAAAAATGTTTTGTCAATAGGTCATGGCAATTAATGCAAGGAATGTGCTTAGATATCAAGTGAAGATTAATACTGGAAATTGAAGGCTTCCAGGCATTTCAGTGGTCAGTGCTAATCACAATGAGACAGGTAGTGTAAGTAAGATTTGAAATCTTTTTGCTCCGTCATGGCACCAAAAATTCAGAGGCTAATTAACAGTTGTGACTGAAGAGAAGGAATAACTCCCTGGTCCAGAAAGTTCATGAGACTCTTATCTTCTGTTAATCACCAGAAACCTGGAAGTGGTGCTGTACCTAAAGTGGTAGAGTGCTCAGCTGGAGCTGAAGAGTTGAGGGACAGGGCCCAGGATCAGAGTTCAAGCCCCATGGCGAACAAAAAAAATGTAAATATGACTTTAAGTTTCCCCAAAAGGAACTACGAAGTCAATAGTTATCTTCCCAAGAAGAAAAAATAATTCCAAAATGATTTGGTGTACCTACTTTTGCTGAGTTATTGAAGTTATGGTTTCTTTGCTGGACATATTTTCTTCTTTTAAAAATTGTCAATTATTAGCTTTATAATAAACTTCTTCTAGTATTTTTTGGTTCAAACAGAAATCTTATGTCACTTGGCTTTTTTACTTTCTCATTTCAAAGTAAACCCAGGCAGGAGAGTCTCTCAAATTCTTATCTGTAATTAAACACAAAAAAAGCCAAAAGTGGAGTTTTGGCTCAAGCAATGGAGTACTAGCTTTGGGGAAAGTTGGACAAGGAAGACAATTGTTCAGGGACATGGTCCAGCATCTAAGTTCAAACCCCAGAAGAAGCACAAACTAAACAAACAAACAAACAAATAAACAAGCAAAAAAACGCACATATTTCTTTGGGACCATCCTTAAAGCATTGGTTTGAGAAGAGACTTATTTTGCTGATCATACTCACTGGATCCTGCCTTTTTGGAATCCTTATTGGGATGGAGAACTCAGGCCCAGACTAGAGGAATGGTTAACTGACTCCTGCAACAGGAAAATCATCTCAGGAAGGAAATATCCATGCATAAGTCACTTTAAAACGTCCATGTCTTTATTTCTTTACAGCTGAACACTTTTTTTTTTTTGGTCCGGTTGTGGGGCCTGAACTCTGGGCCTGGACACTGTCCCTCAACTCTTCAGCTCAAGGCTAGTGCTCTACCACTTGAGCCACAGCGCCACTTCCGTTTTTTTTCTTTTTTTGCTTATGTGGTGCTGAGGAATCCAACCCAGGGCCTCAGGCATGCAAGGCAAGCGTTCTACCACTGAGCCACCTTCCCAGCAGAAAACTTTTTAAACTAAGTTATTTCCTTTTTTCCTATGCTGGCCTTCAAATGGCACATTGTTTTTTGTTAAACTCTCAACTATAATTTTACAGACATGTTTTATATGAGTAAATAACACAATCGAACAAGTCAGGGACAGTTTCCTTCAAGACATGGATTCTTTCCTTGTTCAGTAAAAAGGAACACATAAATTAACTTGAATTTTGTCATTTCTCCATGTTCAATTCCTCTCTTGGGATCAGTTTCCACTTGCAGTAACAGTTCCTTCCACTTATTTCCAGTAACAATCTATGGCGCTGCTCGAGTTAAAATGAATGTTTTTTGGCTTCATTGAAATAGCACAAAGTCATCTTTGGACATGAGGTGACACGTGTTTCAGCGACAACTTAGCAAAGACAAAATAGGGAATTTAAATGGCTTATAAAAACATTATCCATGTACATATGGCCATATAAGATGATGTTAAGTGAAATGAACCCCAAGATATGGACACAAATTACTGTATTTTACTTGCTCTAGTTTTTAATGTATCTAAAATGTACTATGTGATTTTTGGTTTGTCTTCTATGTTCTTCCCCCATGGTATAACCCCTGTTTTCATCTTGCATCTTGTATATACATTTTTCTAATGTGGGGAGGGGAAGGGAAATAACAAAATGATGAAAGAAAGATACAGGATGGCCTATTGTAACAATGAGATGAACAAGACACTTTGTAGAAGATGAACTTTACAACTTGGGGAGGGGAGGGGGGATTTGGGTAGATGGGGATGGAAGGGATGCCACAGGAAAAACAAAAGAGAATGTAACAATGCTCAAAAGGAAATGTACTCATTACCTTACTCTAAGCCCTCTACACTATTTTTACAATAAAAACATGAAAGAAACCATTATCCAAGAGTACATTAAGTTCAAATTTCATAAGTTCTCTGTAACTTAAATTTAACCGGGAAGAAGATTCTCAGAATTTTTTTTTTGTGAGTGTGTGTGTTGTGCATTATTTCCCAAGTGTACATAAGTTAACAGTAGAAGAAACAATAGGAATAATAGGAGAAAGAAAAGTTCTGTGTTTAAGTATATTGGTTCAATATACTACAGAAAACTCTGCAAATAAGACAACTTTGAAACAATAAAGCCAATGCCAATATGTAGATCTATGGGAGTGACATACAGAAAGCATTAATACTAAGTGAAACATGAAGGATGAGGCCACTCTCTTCCATCTTCTAACTCTAAATCATGGTTGCTAATCACGCAAATTTGTAAAATTTAGAATGGAAGAATAGTTCTGGTTCAAAGCAAGTTAGATATAAGAGCATGTACTTATCTAGAAAAAAAAGTCCATGTTGAGAGTGAGGGAATTATACTAGCAATGAACTAATGGCTAAGATCTCATTTCTCTTTCCTTCTTTCTTTCTTTCTTTCTTTCTTTCTTTCTTTCTTTCTTTCTTTCTTTCTTTCTTTCTTTCTTTCTTTCTTTCTTTCCTTCCTTCCTTCCTTCTTTCTTTCTTTCTTTCTTTCTTTCTTTCTTTCTTTCTTTCTTTCTTTCTTTCTTTCTTTCTTTCTTTCTTTTTGATGGTCGTGGCAGGGCTTGAACTGTGGGCATGGGCAATGTCTCTCTGCTCTTCAGCTCAAGGCTAGTGCTCTACCACTTGACACACAGCGCCACTTCCAGTTTTCTGGTGGTTAATTGGAGATAAGTGCCTCTGAACCTTTCTTTCCTACTCATGCTAGATTTGAATTGCAATCCTCAGATCTCAACCTCCTGAGTAGCTAGAATTATAGGCGTGAGCTCAAGTGATAGAATACTAGTCATGAGCAAGATTGCTGAATAAGGTTGTTGAGGCTTTTGCATATATACTTACAAACATACACATACACACAGAGGCACTTATATATGCAAACAAACCTACACAAATAAAACAACTCTCGGAATGTGTAGAAAAGTTAAAAAATATAAAATATATCCTGAGTAAAACTAGATCAATGATAATTGTTAATATTAAAAAGTCCTCAAATGAAATTTCTTCAAAAAGCTTGAGAATATTACATAGGTAGGAACCAGAGATAGTAAGAAGGTCAAGTAATCATTATTAAAGGGATTGGATCCATGAAAGAATGAATCAGAGACCCCTGCATGTGCATCTGAACATGTTCATATCCTGTGTTAAATGTTAGCACATCTTTGAAAATAGTACATAAACAGTTTGAGCAGTCAGAGAAGTTCAGAATTGCTAGTCTGTAAATTAAATAAACCAACAAACTATGACAAAGCAATGTGATACAATCCTGGAATTCTAGCACTCAGACTAAGACACGAGATTAGAGATTATAATTACATAGCGATACCTTCCCTGAGCCAGATAGTATAATTTTATCTCCATGAAACACCAAACAAAAAGAAAGGGATACACAGTTGGAAGTTTGGGCTAATTTTTGTCAGTATGTTTTGAGAAGTCATTTCCTATTGAAACGCAAGTCCTTTATAATCCTCAGTTGTGTTCTTAATGCTCTCTTCATTACAGAACATTCCTAGATGCAAAATGGCTCATGATTCACAATGAAAACTTTGAAAAAGTAAGCATCCTTCTGTTGGATTCCAAACAAATGATGAAGGATTACAAAATTTAAGCCTAGAGAAATAGCAAAGTTCATCTAATGTAGTACTTTGTAGACCTTGCTAAATTAGAATTTAGATTTAAAATAAATATTTTGTCTTTGTTTGTAATTTTGTATTCTATAGGATACTACAAAATTATTTTTAAGTAGAGGGTTTAATTGACAAATTCCCAAATGATTCTGGCATTCTATTTGCTTAAAATATTCTTTCAAGCGAGGTATAATTAGAACTTAGTTAATAGATAATGCATGTATAAAATGATACTGTGAATAATCTAGACAGAGTTGGCAACAAATGCATGAAATTAATTTATAAATTTAGAAAAAGCAATTTTTTGAGGCTTTGGTGTAACAAGGTATGAAGAGAGTAATTTTGTGAAGTCTTGGTTCATCTCTGTGTTTGTAATACTGGAAGAAATTTCCTTAATTACGTGCCTCTGTATACAATGAGAAAAATGCCAGTGTTGCGGTTTGTTTTTATTTTGTTTTTGTTTTTTGGTTTGTCCACAGTCTCGAACACTGGAGCTGGCCTCTCTCTCTGAGCCAGTTTTTGCTGAAGGCTTGCGCCCTACCACTCAACCTCAGTGCCACTTTTGTCTGGATTTTTCTGAGCAGTTTATTGGAGATAAGAATCTAATGAGCCTTCCTCCCTGGGTGGGCTTTGAACCATAATCTTCTGGTCTTAGCCACCTGAATATCTATGATAGATAAAAATATAAATATTATTTGCAAGTGTTCGGATTTCACAAATACCACTGGGGGGAAAATGTTGCACCAAAGTTTAGTGTAGTGTTCTTTCCACATTAAGAAGGGCATCACATTAGCAGAAGTGTAGTATTTTTTTGCAATAGTGATAAGCTGTTCATGATGAGAATTACGGGAATTTTAAGGTGCACCTTACAAGTTGGAAATTGTTGGGCTAGGATGACTTTATGGCATAAAAGCTTGGGATTGATTTTCATAGAAATAATAGCTTATTCTTGAGGAATTAATTATTACACATCGTAGTTTTATCCTCTACCAGAATGTGGCTATATTTTCTGTTGATTTCTCAAACCTCCATTGAAACTGCAGCTATTGCAGAATTAAATAACATGCAAATAAGTACTGTTTTGAATGTCTCTGTATGTCTGTGAACCAGAGACATTCAAAATTTGAATGTCAAAATTCTGGTTCAGAATTTGAAAATGAGTAGTTAGTGTTTGTAATAATTTTGAAGAACACATATATTCTGTCCTCTTAACAATTATTCAGTTTTAAAAGTTAGGAGTTTCCAGAGAATTAAACTGTTTTCGGTTTTACTATGTGACAATACTAAAATTTTGGGTTTTTTTCCCCAAAATAATGGCAAATATATTGTGAAAATATTGTGTAGTTGATAACGTTTAAGTTAATGACCCTCTGATGAAGAAGGGGGTATTTAATTCAAATTAGATGGCAAATAGTGTTCATTTTTTTTAAAAAGGTAATACACATAGAATAATATTTACTATAGCAATACAGTGAAATTATATATTTTTATTTAAACTTGGTTGCTTTACTTTGTATTTTTTTTAATTCACAAAAATCTTTACAATATCTACTTTCCCTGTTGGTCATGAAGGCTTTATGGTAAGACAATAAAAGTTTTGTCACATCATTTGGGCCTTAATCAAAAACAACAATTTAAAACTAAGAGCATTTTGCAAAATATACTGTAGAACACACCTGAATATATCTATCCTAAAATTAGACTTTAAAACGCATCAAAAAGCAAAAACCAGATAAGCTGTTAAACACTGACAAGCTTATCAGAATGCTGCCAATGGCAAGCTATAACAGCTTTAAATGCTTGTGCCTGTACTGAAATATATGTTAGTAAACATCAAATAATTTCAATAAAGTGAATAACTCCTCTGCCTATGGTATTGTCTCAAATGTTACTTGTAAAAAATTCTTGATTAAAGGAACTGAATTCTGGGAACAGAATATTTAAGGGAAAGAAAACACTGAGAGGATAAAATAAAATCAACATCAATGACGTCTTGATCATTCTAAAGTGAGCAACACATCAATATTCACACTGAAGAATAGCAGATAATATATGGAACTTTTATTGGGCTTATAGTTTATAAATGTTGGAAAAGTTAAGAACTTAGATTTCAAAGAGAGGAAAATTAAGGTGGTCACAGAAAAGTGGCTTTCATCAAAACTTGTAAAATGATATAACACATATTTTGAAACATGCATCATAAGCTTCATTAAATTATTTATATTGCTATTTCCAGTTTCAATGTAAATTTTAGGTACTTTTAGATGAAGGAAACAATAAAGGGCATAGAAATAGGCCAGAATTGAAGTGAGAACATGGTAGAAATGGAAAACGAATGGGAGTATAATGCAATTGGGCAGTAATAACAAACATGATTGTTAAAATTTCCATATTAACTAATGCCAGGCCAAAAGAAACATAGGTCCCATGGTTTCCCTTATTTGCAATATCTAGTATATGTATGAGTCAAGCGGAAAAGGTCAGATAATGTGATGTCAGGAAAATGAACCCTTAGATATGCATTTTAATGTTTTTTTCTTTCATGCATGTGTTTCTAACGCATTTATAAGATTATCTCTTTGTTCCTTTGTATGTCCCTCCCCCACAGTATAACCCCTGCTTTCACTATATTTGATGTCAGTATAACTTGTGGAGGAGATGGGGGAAAACCACTTGTTTAAGGATACAGGTGGACCTGTTGCAACAATGAGAAGTACCAGTTGTCATGTCCAAAACGAGCTTTACAACGTCGGTGCGGGCGGGGGCAGGGGGAAGGGAGGGAAGGAGAAGGATTGGGATTGGGGGGGAGGGGGGAGGCTGGGAAGGGTGTGAAGGGTAAACAAAGGAGGAGGCTGCAATGCTTGGTAAGAAATGTATGCATTATCCTGCCCATGTAATTGTAACTCCTCTGTACAGTATGTTCCCAAATAAAATTAAAAAAAAAATTATTTTGGTTCAATGCACAGGACTGCTGAAAATGGTCAGTAAATAAATGGAATATTCTAATGGTGCCTGTTAAATTCTTAACTAACTCATGATTTGGTTGGCTCACTCATGAAGGACTGTACACACAGAGATTGCTTGCTAACTTACTAATTCTCCTTTGTTTCTTTCAAGAACATTTTTGAAGACTAAGACATATAAAAGTCAGCAGAACAGGGGCTGGGAAGGTGGCTCAGTGGTAGAGCGGTTGCCTTGCATGTTAGAGGCCCTGGGTTTGATTCCTCAGCACCACATAAGCAAAAAGAAAAAAGCCAGAATTGGCGTTTTCGCTCAAGTGGTAGAGCATTAGCCTTGAGCTGAAGAGCTGAGGGACAGTGTCCACTCCCAGAGTTCAGGCCCCACAACCGGACCCCACCCTCCCAAAAAAAGTCAGCGGAACAAAACACTCACATTATAGAGACTAATATAAGAAAAGTTGAAAAAATGGTTTAAACCAGTATGGGTCTATGAAAATGTTAAACTCCAATCTCCTATATTTGCTGAGTTTTTTCCGCAGAAAGTTATTGCAGCAATTACATTTTTAAAATACTCATCTTCCACCTCAAATTGCTTTCTTTTATTCTTAATATATGATATTTAAGATTTGATCAGCTACAGTACTCCAAACATTCATGAATATTTTAAGAGAAAACACTGTTATTTATTTTGAGAAAAAATTTGAAGTTATGATTTAGAAATTTGAAAGTTGTTTTGTTGCTGAATGAAAACTGTTCTGAAAGCAAATATGCACTAAGATACCAGGGTTCTGTTTATTAGGATGATATCCTCAACTTGCTAAAGGACTAACAAAAGAGTCAGCACAAACAAAAATTCACAACTCAAAATGGTAGCAGTTTTCACATGGCGATCTCTGCTCCAAGAATGCAAAAACTATCATTTTAAGTGGAAAGATCTCTGCCTATAAGTTACACTCAAATGACCAAACAAATCAGCATATGTTATAGGAGACAGTAGAATAGAGCAAGTTCAAAGAGCTAGTCTCCAGGATTGCTTTACCAAGGCTTAGCAAATTAACCATCATTTGAGGGGGAGAGACGGGGAGTTGCTGGGGGAATATGGATTAAGTGACTTTATGTTTAGAAAAAATTATAGCTAAAGTATCTTTCAAAGACTATTTTAGACCTTTGACTGAATTGGAAATATGGCCAAATAAAATATTGCTCTTCATCTCAAAAGTCCCGTACATTAAAGATTTACACAGTTCCACAGGTGGAGGAGGGAGGGTGGTTATATCTAGAAACATTTCTTTTAATGTTTATTATACCTAAACACTAATTCTTCTAAAAATGCTCTCCAAAATCTTGAGCAGAATTATCATACTCTGCAATTTAATGCTTCAATTCTTCAACAAAACGCTCACCTATTCCATGTAAATTCTGTCTCAGTGCCAACTGTATTGACTGTTATAATGAAGGATCTTTTTCAATCAACATTTTCACAACCATCCCGAAAGTTTCCCAGTGTTGCTGATAAACCTTTGATGAAGGAACTGCTGAATAGCTTGAAGGTGAAGTTTCTCGTGATGTTTTCAGAGACTGAGTAGAGGGCTGGGGAGGTAGCTCAGTGGCAGAGCGCTTGCCTTGCATGCATGAGGCCCTGTGTTCGATTCCTTAGCACCATACAAACAAAAAGTAAAAAATCTGGAAGTGGTGCTGTGGCTCAAGTGGTTGAACGCTAGCCTTTAGCTGAAGAGCTGAAGGACAGCTCCCAGGCCCAGAGTTCAGGCACCACAACTATGCTGAGACTTGTGGAATGAATATGCTCTGCTCCATCCTGGAGAGTAGCCCCTGCTGCTGAAACTGGAGCCAGATCTGTTGTATGGAGAGTCCTTTCGACCTCCAGGTGGAGGTCCCTTTTATCGGGAGAATGTTTCCTTGAAAAATGGGAAGAGTAGAACCTTTTCCTTCTAAAACCATCTCTTCTGTCCATCATGGTGGCTAGAGAGTAGACAAGAAAGAGTGAAATTATATTTTATGTAGCTTATTTCCCCTTCTTTTTCATTCTTTTCATTTTTTCTCTTTCTGTTTTGCATGCCTTAATTGCTGTTTTGCGCAGCCGCAGATATATCACCTTCATTGATTATTATATGTTATCCCCAATTGGGTACACACATAATCCAGAAATGTATTACTCTATTCACAAACTCTTAGGCTTAAATTCTTTAATAGCAGATTATCTCTTTATACCTATATAATTTTCAAGTAACTAATTTTAAGGATTTTTATTTTTTATTTTTTCATATTTCCTTTCTGTTCCTCCCCTCCTCTCATCTTACCCTTTTCTTCTCTCAATATTTCTTTACATTTACATGATTTTGAGTTTCACTTTTTAAATTTCAATTGTTCTTTTTCCATTTTTTCTTGTTTTTTTTTAATCTCTCTCCTAACATTCTGTCCAATCCTTTTCCCTCCCTGAAATTAGGAGTTTATTAAATTCACTCTCCTTTTACCTTTCCACATACATCTCAGCCTATTTCTCCCACATATTTCCCTAAACCTAATAATTTCTGGATTGCCAAATTCTTCTCTGCTGTTCAAAGCCTATTAATCCATACTTTTTTGAATTGATTGTATCTGTTGAACTACAATTTATCTGCAGCTATTTTGACTGTGCAAATACAGGACTGCGGTTGATGTTTGCCTTAAAATACTATTCTAGCACACAATGTTACTTTCATACCAAACGGACAGAACAAGACAGAAAAACACAAGAAAAATGGCAAATCAGGGTATCTCAACTCCCATTCGTGATAATCAATTGACAGAAGAGTTAAAGAATAATCCAGAGGAGAGTTCCCAAAAAGCTCTACAAATACTACTGCTAAACATGGTGAACGACATGATTGAAAACTTGTAAAAGTCTCAGGATGAGCATGATAGGAAGAGAGAGGAGACAAACCAAAGATCAATACAGGAATCTCATGAGCATGAGGAACTACTCAAAGAGTGATACAAGAATTGCGTGAGCAGGTTGAGAACAGTCAATGAGAAATAAAGGAATTGTGTGAGCAAGCTGAGAACAGTCAAAAAATACAGGAATTGTGTGAACGTGAGGAAGCTAATCAAAGAGTTATACAGGAATTGTGAGAGGGGATGAGAATACACAAATATTTTCATGGAATCTATAAACAGACAGCTGAAAGAATTCAGGTAAATCACAAAGGGAATGCAGAATGGAGCCCAACAGCAGGAATGGGAGTTCAAGGAAACCATAACCAATCAACTAAGTGATTTTAGAATAAACACTGAGCACAAAATTAAGGAAATAAAGAAGTTCATACAAGATTGAAAACAAAGCTCCAACAAAGAATTTGAAGCCTTCAATGCCAACCAATTAGAAGGAAAAGAAAGAAAAAAAAAACGAAGTAGAAAATCTTGACAGTAGGTTAGACCATGCAGAACATTGAATCTGAGGGAGTGAGGACAGCCAGGTTATTATAAAGAACATACAACTATCCAAGACAAATCCAAATAATATGATACATCTATTCACCATTTGGAAGACACCATCTGAAGGCCTAATCTGAGAATAATGGGTGTGGAGGATCACATAGAGACAGAACTTAATGGTCTAGGAAAATCGGTTAATAGGATCCTAGAAGAGAATTTCCCAAACATGCAAAAAGATAGGCCTATTCAGATACAAGAAGCTTTTAGAACCCCAAATAGACTAGACAAGGATAGGATATCCCACCATGACATTATAATCTGCACGGGATCAGTTCAGACAAAGGAAAAGTTCCTCAACGCTGTCAAGGAGTAAAAGTCAACCACTTATAAAGGAAAACCAATTAGAATCACCTCATATATTGCAGCAAGACAATTAAAGCAAGAAGAGCCTGCAATGATTGAGGCCATACTCTAAAGACAACTATCAATCAAGAACAGTGCAACCAACTAAACTCTCCTTCATAACCAAAGGTGAAATAAAAACCTTCCATAGCAAAGAAAAACTGAAACAATATATCTCCACCAAGCCAACTCTATAAAAGATACTTAAAGATGCTTACACATAGAAAATCAACAAGACCACAATAAAGTCCAAGAAACTGCACCCAAACTGAGAATCCAACAACCATAGGAAGAATCCAGTCACTGAAGCTCCCAAGAATGTGGATAACTTTGCAGGAACTCTCAAACACCTCTCATTCCTAACTCTGGACTTAACTCTCCAATTAAGTGACATAGACTGTCTAGTTGGGTTAAAAAGGAAGATCCTTCTATCTGCTGCATTCAGAAGTCAGAACTGTCCATAAAAAAACACATTTTGAAAGCGAAACACTGGAACAAAATCTACCAGGCAAATGGCTCCCATAAACTGGTGGGAATTGCAATCCTAATATCACATGAAATAGACTTCAAATTAAAATTAGTGAGAATAGATAAAAAATGTCGCTACATACTAATTAAGGGATAGCTCCTTCAGGAGAATATTACAATTCTACATCTCTATTCACCAAACCACGGAGCACCCAAATTTAACCAAGAAACACTACATTCCCTCAATTTTCACATAGATCCAAAGACATTAATTGTTGGGAACTTTATCCCACCCCTATCCTCACTTCATAGATCAAACTGACAAAAACTCAACAAAGAAACCACAAATCTAAACAACTAGATTTAACAGACAGTTACCTAATATTTCTCCCAGAAGTATCAGAATACAGGTTTTTCTCAGCACCACACAGAACATTTTCCAACTAGACCACATTTTAGGTCCAAAGCAAACCTGTCCAATTTGAGAAATATTGAAGTTATACCTTGCATTACTAAGAACACAAGGGAATAAATTTAGAACTCAACACCAAAAGCCACCAAAGAAAGTCCTGTAACATTTGGATGGTGAACAACACACTATTGAATCACCAATTGGTCACGGAATAGATTAGAAAGAAATTCAAATGTTCATGATATTCAACAAAAATGAACACAAAAATTACCAGCTCCTCTGGGACAAAGCAAAGGCATTACTCAGAGGCAATTTTATAGCTCTGAGTTCCTACATCAACAAATTGGAGAGGGCTGAAATCAAAAATTTAGACAGATCTGAACCTCCTTGAAAAAGAGCAGCAAGATAAACCCCAATCCAGTAGTCGGAAAGAAATCATTAAATTAAATCAGAATTAAACGAATTAGAATCTAAAAAACAATACAAAGAATCAACACAACAAAGAGTTGATTCTTCAATTAAATTAACAAAATAGACAGACCTTTAGCAAAACTTAGAAAAAGAATAGAGCACAGCTAAATAAATAAATTCAAAGATGAGAATGGAAACTTCACCACAGAAAGTACCAAGATTCAGAACACTATAAGGGAATACTTCTCAAAACTTTATGCTTATAAGGTTGAGAACTTGGCAGAAATGGACCATTTCCTAGCAAATATTGACATGCTGAAACTAAACCAAGATCAGTTGAACCATCTTAAAAGGTCAATATAAAGCATTGAAATAGAAACAGCAATAAGAGACCTCCCATCCAAGAAAAGCCCAGAATCAGATGGATTTACAGTGGAATTCTACAAGGCCTTCAAAGCAGAGCTCACACCAATACTCCTTCAAATCTTCAATGAAATTGAAAGAGAAATTTCACTACCAAACTCATTCTATGAAGCCATCATAACCCTCATCCCAAAACTGGGCAGGGACTCATCAATTAAAGAGAAGTATAGACCCATTTCTTTGATGAACATTGAAGCAAAAGATCTCAACAAAATTTTGCATTGATCATGGTCTATGGTGGTCTGTTAGGGGGCATCCAAAATATGGGCACATCTTCTGGGGGCTCATCCGTGATGCCCCCCATAAACTCACCCAGACCCCAAAGCATGGAGTCGTGAAAAACCCGACAAGTAAGTTGAGTCATTACCGTTCTCTGTTTTTGGTCGCCTGCAGATTCTGTATCTGTAATTCTGGTTTCCCGCGGGATCTGTATTCTGGTTGGCAAAGAGTCTTGTAGGACACGCTATAGGGCTGCCACGGGGTCTGTGGGAGAATTCCCGAGTCCCCATCTGAGTGAATTGCTGTTTAGTTCAACCTTTATGTGGTTAACAAATTAGCATCCACTTCATTGTGCTTATTTGTGTAAATGAACAAGCAACACAAACCACATCTTCCCACATCCAAAGGTAATGCAAATAAACCTAAGTCTCCAAAGAAAAGAATGACCATTGCATTAAATATTGATTTTATGAGCGATAATTGCTGTAATAAAACAAACAACATTATACTTCTTTTTTCATTGAGCTTCGGCTTGAGAAACTGAACAGCAGAAATAAATCTTAAGATATGAAACATGGCAGAAATGATAGTTCTCTGAAATCTGGGAGATGCATTGGCAAAACCACAGACATAATACACCCCTCACCTAGAGAAAAGCTTTTTATTAATCTGAATTTTGGCTAATATTTGACTTCTTGCAGTATAAAGCTACCAGGGAAACTGGCTCAAGGAATGAAGAGAACCAATGGCAATTTTTTACCTGGTGGCAGGTAAGAAACAAACTTTGTATTAGGCCCTCTAACTGCATACTTTATTAAATGACTGAATTTAAAAAAGTGAAATGCTTCATTGTATTTTCTCAGAATCTAATCAAAGATGACAAGTCCTATACAATTTGGAGACACAAAGTGGATGCTGAGTGACTATAAATCAAATCAGGTGTGGAATTTTAGAAAGTTAGTAAATGGCACCATGGCTCTGGAAGCAGATACAAAGGAATGATGCTCTGGAGAGGAGGTAGGGACACTCTGTGATCGGCCCATGGACAGATGAGGGTTCCAGCTGGAGGTGGGATCTTTAATTCTATGGCTTATCTTCCAGTGCTCAAAACTCTGTCTTCATAAATGGTAATTTCAATAACTCGAAGTCCTCTCTCAATGGGGTCAGTCAGGAGGAGGCCTTGGGGAGCATATATCTTCTCATTCTGTTCTTGAATATATTTGGAGACTTTCTTCATTATGAGAACATTCTCATAATGGGTTTCCATACACAAGAAGATGGTATATGCTGTCAAACAAGCCAAAAAGCCTTCAAGATATGACTGGCCCCCAAGCTTCTCTGCTTCTGCATAAAGATTATTTAGAGTTTGAACTGTTTCTTCAACTTGCTGCCTATCAATCCTGTTCTCCAACTCTGCAGGAAACTTGGTCCGGAACTGACAGCGTGTGCCACTGCTGTAGTCGCACTGAATGAATACCTTCCTGGACACCGGCGCCTGCTGCAGCCTCATGGTGAGGACAGGACCCACCTCCCCACCTCCTAGGCCCTCCAGCTGCTGTCGCGCTGGGCCCCATCAATCCCTTTTTAAGATCAAGAGTCCAGAGTAAGTTTTGGAAAAACGAGGCAAAATAGATAAAATAATTATTTTAAAAAAATAAGCATAAAGAATAGTGTTAACAGGTGTGCAAGTGTTCAGACTGCATCTGTTGGAGATGGTTACAAGATTAAGCCTTTTGTGTTTGTTTACAAAAATATATGGTTAGTAAAAAAAAATGTCATTTTGGTAAATTATCCTGGGCTATTGGCTAAACAGTCTTAATATCCAACAGGGCCAAAGCCTCCCAAGTCTATGCAATGTATCCTTAACCAGTCTGTGTAGGAATTTGCAGTCCAGCATGAGCTGTGACAGTACCTTGGAGCCACTGAGAGACCTGCTGCTGCAGCTGCACACCCTAATGGGTAAAGTTTGAAGACCAGCTGACAGTCACCTGGAAGAAATCTATATCATCACTCAGACCACCTCCACCATGGAAAAGTAGTCTGAACTCCTTCCGGGTTCAATCACTTGAGACTCAACCCGGTTAAAAGCTGCTAAAACTAAGATCTTGTGGGACATTATTTTGGGTGATATCCAAAAACCCTCTCTATTCCCACAGTAGATATTGGGAGAAAGGATATCACTGGCTTGCTTGCCATAGGCACTTCAGTGCATAGTCACTGGAAATCTACTCTATACTCACAGCCTAGTTTGGCTCTGGTATGGTAATAATCTGAGTGTGTTATCAATGCAGGTAGTAAAAGGATAAGACACAGCTCTGCTCTTAGCTTTAAAATCTAGCAAAATTCTCCATCGCAGTGGTGTTTTGAGGCTGTTCTGAGATAACTTGGTTCCACAAGCAAGAGGAAAAAATGGGCAGTTTTACACTCTAGCCACAAAGAAGCTCGAGGAATTGTAAAGAAGAGCAGGGTAGTAAAGGAAACCTTGGGGGAAAAATTGGGAAAAAAATTGGTATCCTTTGGACAAAAAATAAATAAAAAAGGACGTCTTAAAATGTTTAAAAAATATAAGGACCTTTGGTACTGTTATTTTTTTACTCACAATTGGACCTTGTAAAAAAAGAGATCAGTGCAGTCCATCTCTTAGTTCTGAGATCCCAATACCAAACTGTAAATATAAAAGACTGTGCCAATTAGGGGACCATGATTGGTTCCCGATGCTCTAGAAGAGGATGGACTGAAGATCTACAGAAACTGCATTTTAAGATTAAGTCAACAACCTGTAGCTGTGCTGCCCTGAGAATACCCTCAAAAGAGGAACAGTTCTCAAAAAACCGCAGGCTGCCACCAACCCTGCCCACCCTTAAGGAACAGACCAGTTGCCTAATTGTTCCATCAGAAAAATGGTAGTGCCATCAGGGTGGACTTAAAACCCCTGAAAATGTGAACTTGCTTGTTTGGAAACCCCCTGAACTTGTGAACTCGCTTGTGTGAAACTCCCTAAACTTGATTGTTTGATACTATAAAAGCTGTGCTAAGTTTTAATTTTGTACTCAGGAACTCTTAGCGTCACTGGTTACCGAGTGTGCAGAGAACCAAGCTCTAGCTTGCAATAAACGACTCTTTGCTGTTTGCATTGATCGTGGTCTCTGGTAGTCTGTGAGGGGGCATCTGAGATCTGGGCACTTCACCTAGGAATTAACTTAACCACAGAAGTGAAGGATCACTATGATAAAAAATTTAAAAACCTGAAAAAGGAAATCAAAACAGAACTTAGAAAGTGGAAAAACCTCCCATGATCCTGGATAAGAAGGATCAACATTGTGAAAATGGCAATACTTTCCAAAGCTATCTACAAATTCAATATGATACCTATGAATATTCCAGCCTTATTATTCAAGGAAATAGAAGAGTCAATCCAAAAATTCATATGGAACAATTAAAGACCCCGAATAGCAAAACTGATGCTTAACAAAAAGAACTGTGTTGGAGGAATATCAATACCAAATTGCAAACTCTACTACAAAGCCATATTAAACAAAAGAGCTTAGTAGTGGCACAAGAACAGACTTCAGAACAAATGGAAGAGAATTGAAAACCCAGAAATGGACCCACAGCTCTATAGCCATCTAATCTTCCATAATGGAGGTAAAAATTAGGATGGAAGAAAGACAGCCTCTTCAGTAAATGGTGCTGGCAAAATTGGTTAACAACTTGTAGAAAATAAAACCTATATCCTTCGATATCACCCTTCACCAGAATCAACTCCCAATGGATAAAAATCCTCAGAGTCAAAGGAGACACTCTGCATTAATGTTCATCAACGAGATGGGTCTATAGTTCTCCTTCTTTGATGAGTCCCTGCTTGGTTTTGGGATGAGGGTTATGATGGATTCATAGAATGTGTTTGGTAGTGAACATTCTCTTTCAATTTCATTGAAGAGTTGGAGGAGTATTGGTGTGAGCTCTGCTTTGAAGGCCTTGTAGAAATCCGCTGTAAACCCATCTGGTCATGGACTTTTCTTAGCTTAGAGGTCTCTTATTCCTGTTACTATTTCAATGCTTGATATGGGCCTGTTAAGCTGGTTTAACTCAACTTGGTTTAGTTTTGGCTTGTCAATATTTACTAGGAAAAGATCCATTTCGGTCAAGTTCTCAAACTTATGAGCATAAAGTTTTGAGAAGTATTCCCTTATAATGTTCTGAATTTTGATTGTTTCCGTGGTGATGTTTCCATTCTCATCTCTGAGTTTATTAATTTGGATGTGTTCTCTTCTTTTTCTGATAAGATTTGCTAAGGGTCTGTCAATTTTGTTAATTTTTTCGAAAAACCAACTCTTTGTTTTGTTGATTCTTTCTATAGTTTTTTGGATTCTATTTCATTTAATTCTGATTTAATTTTAATTATTTCTTTCTGTCTACTGCATTGGGGTTTATCTTGCTGCTCTTTTTCAAGGAGGTTCAGATGTCTCATTAAATTGTTGGTTTCAGATCTCTCCAATTTGTTGATGTAGGAGCTCAGAGCTATAAACTTGCCTCTGAGTACTGCCTTTGCTCTGTCCGAGAGGAGCTGGTAATTTGTGTGCTAATTTTTGTTGAATAGGATGAATATTTGAATTTCCTTTCTAATCTCTTCCATGACCCACTTGTGATTCAGCAGTGTGTTGTTCAGCCTCCATGTGTTACTGGACTTTCTTTGGAGGCTTTTGGTGTTGAGTTCTAATTTTATTCCCTTGTGGTCAGAGAGAATGCAAGGTATAACTTCAATGTTTCTGAATTTCGACATGTTTGCTTTGTGGCCTAAAATGTGGTCTGATTTAGAAAATGTTCCATGTGCTGCTCAGAAGAACTTGTATTCTGATGCTGCTGGGTGAAATATTTGGTAGATATCTGTTAACTCTAGTTGATCTATGCAGTTGTTTAGATATGCAGTTTCTCTGTTGAGTTTTTGCCGAGTTGATCTATCTAGTGGGGAGAGTGGTGTGTTAAAATCCCCAACAATTAATGTCTTTGGATCTATATGGGATTTGAGGGAAAGTAGTGTTTCTTGGATAAATTTGGGTGCTCCATTGTTTGGCGAATAGATATTTAGAATTCTAATATCCTCCTGAAGGAAAGATTCCTTAATTAGTATGTAGCAACCTTCTTTGTCTTTTCTCACGAATTTTAGTTTGAAGTCTATTTTATCTGATATTAGGATTGCAACACCCGCCTGTGTATGGGGGCCATTTGCTTGATAGATTTTGCTGCAGCCTTTAACATTGAAAATGTGTTTGTTTTTACGGGCAAGATGTGACTCCTGAAGCATCTGCATGGCAAAGGACATAGCTAGCAAGATCAATAGAAAACCCACGGATTGGGAGAAGATCTTCACTAGCCATACAATGGTCAACCGTCTCATATCTAAAATATACCTGGACCTCAAAAAATTAAATCCCACAACAACAAATCCGCAAAGGAACAACTTCCCAATTAATACGTGGGCTAAAGGATTAAAGAGACACTTCTCTGAAGAAGCAAGAAGGATGCCCTATAGACACATGAAGAAATGCTCACTTTCCCAAGCCATAAAGGAAGTGCAAATCAAAACAACATGGAGATACCACCTCACTCCAGTTAGAATGGCTAAAATCAAGAACTGTAATAACAACAGATGCTGGAGGGGATGTGGGCTGAAGGGATCTTTACTGCATTGTTTGTGGGAGTGTAAATTTGTTCAACCACTTTGGAAAGTAGTATGGAGTTTCTTCAAAAGACTCCACACAGAGCTCCCCTATGACCCAGCAATCCCATATTTGGGCATTTACCCAAATGATCACAAACAAGACCACACTAAATCTAGGAGCAAAACTGTGTTTATTGCAACATTATTTACCATATCTAAGATACGGAACCAACCCAGAAGCCCCTCAGTAGATGAATGGTCAAGAAAATGTGGTATATATACACAATGAAATTCTATGCCTCCATCAGAAAGAATGGCATGGCCTCATTTTTTAGGAAATGGAAAGACTTGGAAAAAATTATATTGAGTGAAGTAATCTAGGCCCAAAGAAACATAGTTCTCATGGTTCCCCTTATTTGCAATATCTAGTATATGTCTGAGAGAAGCAGAAAAGTTCAGATAAATAAATTTTAGGCTAAATAAACCCCAAGATAAGGATTCAAATGGTTTTTCTTCCTTGCGATTATTTTTAACATATATATAAGATGATTTTTTTTGTTGCTTTGTACAGCCCTACTGCACGGTATAACCCCTGTTCTCCCTGTATTTGATGTTGGTATACTTTGTGGATGGGAAGTGAAAAGGAAAATTGTTTAAATAGGGATACAGGGGGACCAATTGCAACAATGAGATGTACAAGACATTAAGTCAAAAAATGAACCTAACAACTTTGACTGAGGGGCAGGGGGTGGGCGAGGGTGGTGGGGATGGGCGTGGAGGTGTGTCGTGGGGGAGGGGGTGATGGCAAGGGATGGGAAGGGGAAACAATGGAGGAGGCAACAATGCTTGATAAGAAAAGTACTCCTGGGCTGGAAAGTTTGCTCAGTGGTAGAGTGCTTGCCTTGCATGCATGAGACCCTCGGTTAGATTCCTCAGCACCATATAAGCAAAAAGAAAAAAAAGCGGGAAGTGGCACTGTGGCTCAATTCGTAGAGCATTAGCCTTGAGATGAAGGGTTGAGGGACAGCACCCAGGCCCATAGTTCAGGCCCCATTCCTGGACACCCCCCCCCCAAAAAAATGAATGCATTTATTACCTTGTCCATGTAATTGTATACCCTCTCTGCACTATTTCCACAATTTAAAAAAGGCATAATCTTTAACTTCCAAGTTAAAAAGAGACCAATAGCATACCCCCACTTAATTTAGGTTCTTGAAAAAATATTTACTTGGCTTTTTCCCACTTTAATGCTCCAAAATCAATGAAAATTTTAAGAAAATTAATATGATTGTCATTACTTCAATCAGAACACTAACTGTGATGTGCCCTCTTTTTCTCACTTTGCTCTTGGAAAATACTCCTTAAATTGATGATATGTGGTTGATTTGAGAGTCAGAGTTAGAGGCTTCTACTTGTATGATTATCCCAGAATGGTTTAAAGTAGTTTTTTTTTTTCCCCTATGTTATCGAACTACATTGCCTGGCTGTACTTTGAACACACCCTCACACCTGAGCACATTATTTGAAATTGCACTTCAGCATTTCCTTGGCACATTCTTCTTTATTCCTTTTTCTTCTTTTCCACTTTCGTTCTGAGTTCACAGTTGCTCTATTTCCATTTCATCTGTACAAACTGCTAAGAACATTTTTCACGTACCACTTCTTGTTTGCACATGTCCAGTCTATGTAAGAAGGTACTTTCTCCATGTTAAGCAATAGGGTCATACTCACTATCTGAAGGGGAAAGTTCAACAGTGTAACCTTATGCCCACATTAGCGGGTGTACAATTTAAAGCATTTGGAGGCAAACAGACATATTATAATTGAAAGGCTCCTTAGGGACATTTTCTTGGAGCACATTAGATTACCCACGAGAACTATAAATATCCACAAACTTTGGAGCTCATTAGTAAGTATCCAAATTAAAACTAGATCCTGAATGCTGTGTTAATACAAGTCACCATTGTATTATTGTTGCATTAGAATCCTTCCCTACTTGCCAATGTATATGAAAAAAAGCAAGAAAGGCATTAGAGCAAAATGCCTTATCTTTTTAGGCATTTAATCCTAGTAGTGAGGGTACTGTCTGAACTCTTCCATTCAATAAAAGTTTGAAATTTATAAGTGCACTTCCTACATATAAGATTTTGTGGGAAGTAGTGCTGTGGCTCAAGTGGTAGAGCGCTCGCCTTGTGCTGCAGAGCACAGGGACAGCGCCCAGGCCCAGAGTTCAAGCCCTACGATCGACAAAAAAAAAAAAAAAAAAAAAGAATTTGTGGAAAGTTGATTGGCAGGGTTATTTCAGAATGGAAATATCCCTGAAAAGAACTAGATTGAAATACAGTATTTGGCAATTATGATGACTCAGTGGCTAAAGAAGAATCAATTTGAGGTGTCTTGAGTAACATTAGTATATTTTCAACCTAATATTTGGTGTTACTTGTCCTACATTTTTAATGGATAGTCTGATAAGATATCTAAACATATATACAGATATTTCAATGAAATCCCAAATTGATGTGGATACATGGGTAACTCATTGGAACTGTAGGACAAATGAGTCCTGTCTGTGTTTTAGTTCAATCTATAATCTCCTGGCTAAAAAAGGCTTCAAAACTATTAACAGAATACATCTAATTAAAGTTCATGTCAGTTACATCAGTATAATTCTTCTAAGGATAGGATAAAAGCATTTGTTCCCAACATTTAAAATCAACAGGATCTCTTGAATTCCTGGATCCAGAATTTTATGGCTTCAAATTCATATCTCAAAATTTCATCAATATGACATATCTCTACCATTTTACCAAAACTCTGTTCTCATTGAACTTGTCTCTGCCCTTTTAATTTTCAAATCCAAATAGCATATTTCCTTCAATACCTCTGTAAGAGTTTTGACCTTTTCTTCTGGCAAATTCTTTCCTTTCTTTACTTGTATAAATCTGTGTTTATTACTTTCTTGTTTCCTTCTTTATCTCTTTGTTCCAATCTTGTCCACACTGGTGCTCATATTGCTCGCACTTGTGTCAGAACTTTCCTTTTCCTCTTCCCTTTAATAATGCCCCCGATTTTATTATTCTTTTTCATATTCATGGTCATGAATATTTTGATGGTGTCTAAACAGACCTATCTTTGCAACAGTTTAATATAAACTCAGAACTCTCAGTGAGTTTTTTCCCCTAAATCCATCACTTCCTTCTGTAATCTTTATCACCAAGAATATCACTAACACAGTTGCCAGGCCATGGCTGTAGAACACTTTAGATTTATTCTTACCCATCTACTCCCTCCCATTAGATTAGATGAATGATCAAGATTTTCTCAGTTTCTGTCACTAATATGATTTCTATGTACTCCTTTTTATACCCCTGACACCAGCCTGTTTCATGTAATCATCACTGGTCACCTAATATTAAACAACCTTTAACAAGTATGTTTTTGCCCCATAGTTTTTTTCATACTGGTCCTCTCCACCACCAAATTACTACTCCTTATAAGCACACAGAGTGAAGAGCTCAGACACAAATTCTAGTATCATTATTTATTCATTACATTGACTGTTGGCCTTACATTTCTTATCTGTAAATGGATATAATCTACCAGAAATATTGAAGAATGTATTTATTGACTTCTAGAGCAAGAAAAAAGAAAGTGAAGAGTCCTTACATTTTCCACCTTAGCTTACAAATAAGAAAAGAGTCAAATCCAGTTTTTTGGTATAAAATCTCAAATTTTTTCATGCAGAAATAAAAATAAATTTTACCTCCTGGCTCTA
Organism: Dipodomys merriami; assembly: GCF_024711535.1. NCBI lineage: Eukaryota > Metazoa > Chordata > Mammalia > Rodentia > Heteromyidae > Dipodomys > Dipodomys merriami. Next base: position 431,638 of record NW_027202949.1, read on the forward strand.
AGGCCTGTGTTCTTTTAAGGCAACTACAGATATGTAAGTGTTATTATGTAAATTGTGTCATGTGTTTACAGATGTATTGAAGAACATACTGTTAATATGTCTAAGGCGTTGGGGTCCCGGGTAAGGGTCACAAAATCACCAGGACACAGGGGATGCAGAGTGCAAACAGCAATTGCCACTGAATGCTGTGCTTTATTGTTAGTGGGTATTTAAAGACAAGCAAGCATTATCTTTGCCAAGATTTAGTCAGGAGACATTCACAAAAAATTCCAACAGGTACATTTTACTTAACCTATGAGACAATGACTTGGTATATTATTATCTAAACTATTTTAGAGAAAGCTGAAACCACTTCCCCAATCTCAGGAAAATGCTTGACCAGCTGATCATCTATGTTTAAGCAAGCAGAAGAGCTACTTCCTTAGCTCCCAGGAGTCTGTGACATGTGTTTTGAGATAGGGAGATAGAACATGTTCCCTCTCAAGCCCGGCATGCCAAGAGCTTTCCATATACACAAACATAGTCCTCAGATAATCCTGAGGCTGGAGCCTGCATCATTCTGCCCTTTTAACATAGACCCTAAGTCTTCATAGAAAACATTGATATTGAATAGTATCTATATGGGAATGTTATTTGAACTAATCACACTTAGTCCATCTAAATTTCTCTTTTGTTTTATTTGTTGTCAAGTGTTCTTCATAAATTTATGCACAGATTTTCTCCAGTGGACTGGAGAGAAACTAAAACTGACCACGGATTTCTGTCTAATGAGTGAACATGCTTGAGGCATTTGTTGTTACCTTCTAGGGATATACAACTAAGCCAATGGCTGTTTGGGTAATGAAAGGCTTTCTCCTAAGTTCTCAAGTTTAGAACAAACAAGATCAGTTGATAACAGAAAGCACTCAACATATTATGTTTTATCTACGTGGAATAATCAACATTTGTAAATAAATGATTTTATTTATAAAAAATCAATACCACGATGAAAAGTGAATATACATTAGACAGACTGCAAGAATGACATTAGGGTTTTTACTCTCTCACCAGTTTATGTGATTGTGTTTCTTGATATTGAAACTCTCCTCTTGTTATTGTATGTAATCCAATGCTGTTTATAACTATGTATTCAATGTGGGAAAGCTAGCTGCAAAGATGGCTAATAATTTTTCCTTTTCAATCACAACATTGTCATTATCAGGCTACATTGTGGTCATTATTTTTATTATTATTACCATCATAAGTGCTAATTATTGAAAGTCTGATATGTGTCTTTGATTTTGCAATTATTTGTATTTTGATTAATAATTTTAATGTTACCACTGTGCATGCAATCACGTTAAATATTTGAATAAAGAAACCCTCAAAGAAACAACTGCCCAATAAATAAGTGGGAGAAAGACTTAAAGAGAAACTTCTCAGAAGAAGAAAGAAGGATGGCCAATAGACACATGAAGAAATGTTCAACATCCCTAGCCATAAAAGAAATGCAAATCAAAACAACATTAAGATATCACCTCACTCCAGTTAGAATGGCAAAAATCAAGAACTCTAACAACAACAGATGCTGGAGGGGATGTGGACAGAAAGGAACCTTACTTCATTGTTGGTGGGAATGTAAACTTGTTCAACCACTTTGGAAAGCAGTATGGAGGTTCCTCAAAAGACTTAACATAGAACTCCCCTATGACCCAGCAATCCCATTTTTGGGCATTTACCCAAATGTTTACAAACAAGACCACACTAAAGCTACCAGCACAACTATGTTTATTGCAGCATTATTTACCATAGCTAAGATATGGAACCAACCCAGATGCCCCTCAGTAGATGAATGGATCAAGAAAATGTGATATATATACACAATGGAATTCTATGCCTCCATCAGAAAGAACTATATCGCCCCATTTCTTAGGAAATGGAAAAACTTGGAAAAAATTATATTAAGTGAAGTAAGCCAGGCCCAAAGAATCATAGGTCCCATGGTTTCGGTTATTTGTAATATCTAGTTAGTATATATATGAGTCAAGCGGAAAAGGTCAGATAATGTGATGTCAGGAAAATGAACCCTTAGATGTGTATTTTAATGTTTTTTTTTCTTTCATGCATGTGTTTCTAACGCATTTATAAGATTATCTCTTTGTTCCTTTGTATGTCCCTCCCCCACAGTATAACCCCTGCTTTCACTATATTTGATGTCAGTATAACTTGTGGAGATGGGGAAAAACCACTTGTTTAAGGATACAGGTGGACCTGTTGCAACAATGAGAAGTACAAGTTGTAATGTCCAAAACGAGCTTTACAACGTTGGTGGGGGGTGGGGAAGGGGGGGGAAGGAGAAGGATTGGGATTGGGGGGGGAGGGGGGAGGCTGGGAAGGGATGTGAAGGGTAAACAAAGGAGGAGGCTGCAATGCTTTGTAAGAAATGTACGCATTATCCTGCCCATGTATTTGTAACTCCTCTGTACAGTATGTTCACAAATAAAATTAAATTAAATTAAAAGAAAGAAAAATAAAAAAAAGGAAACAAAAAACTAAGCCATACCAGGTAGCTTGACAATGTGCTTATAACAAATTATTGAATAGATTTTTTGAAGCATTGCAAATTCCTAACCAGTATGAATTAACTTCCTCTCTCCCTGTGATTACACACAAATATTTAAGAGTTTAAACAGAATTTTTCAAAGAATATACTTATGAACATTACTAAAATATCTTGTGTATATCTAAAATTTCATTGAAAGAAAAAACTCTAATTTCTATTGAATTATTAGTTATTTTACTACAGGAAACTTGGGAAAATAGACTGTATATCTTTGAAATGAAAAAGGTAAAAAATAGTAGAATAAAATTTTCAGAGGATGTCTGTCTTCAGAAATATATATATATATATATATATATATGTGTACATATATGTATATATATATATATTTCTGTGTAGAAAGACATACATTTTTAGAGAGAATTTGTCATCAGAAATATATACATATATATAAATTTATGTGTACAACAATGTACATTATCGTGAAGCAAAAATCTTAAAACATTATTAAAATTAAAAAAAAATCAAACCAAGTGCCAGTAACTCATGCCTATATCTACTCTGGAGGCTGAGATCTTAGAACTGTTTTCAAAACTAGCCCAAACAGAAAAATACTTGTTAGATTCTTATCTCCAATTAACCACTCAAAAACCGGAATTAGCTCTGTTCTCCAAGATGTAGACTGCTGGCCTTGAACATAAAAATGCCTAGGGACAATGCCCAGGCCTTGTAAACAATAACAACAAAAACAACAACAAAATGTATCACATTAATTTCACCAAAGCATCTTTTAAATGCTGTGAATATTTCTTAGAAAAATGAATGCATGCTCCTGGAAAATGTTAAGTAAAAAGTATCGAATATTTACGTCTATGTTAAAATATGACTATTTAAATTGTTTAAGGTATTTAGGTAATGATTAAGAATTAAGCATAATGATTCGTAGGTAATATATTGGGGCCGGCCTTTTATTCTATTTTACGATAATAGTAAGATGACATTTGTAATGATTATATAAAATTATTCTTGCTTGTTATTTGAATTATAATAAGTGATAAATATTTTTAAATGATTTCCTAAGGAAAGGTTCATTTGCTTAATGCTATCAATTCTTTTGTAATTTCAAAACAATTAAGAAAATTATTTCAAGGCTGGTTTGCTCTAAGACTACATTTGTTTTCTTCTTCTAGTTTTCATATGTTGGTAGAAATTAAAATTCCAAAAAAATCAATGGAGGTTGGCATTCAGGAACATCTTCATAAACACTAATACTGAAGTCCCTTAAGTGAAATTGTTTTATTTCATTTTTTATTTTCATAAATAAATCATGATGATTGTGATTTTTTTCTTTTCACTGCTATTGGCTCTTATCTTGAGAATACGTTTTTCCTAGAAAAGTAGAGAAAAGCAATTGGATTGAGCAAGTAAGACATGGTTTTCATAAAAAGCAGATGCATAGATTTGTGTCTTCTCTCATTTGCTAAATGTTTCTTCCAGAAAAGATTATAAATTACTTATAAAAGATACATAATTCGTATGTATTCCAGTTATCACATGCACTTTTTGAGTGAGTTATCTCTGTATACACTCAAAATAAACAGAAATCACATCTTTGTTTTAAAAACTAGTTTACAAAGTGTTTTTAACCAACACCAAAACATCTTTCTAGGTAATCTGCGTTTTGTGTGAAGTATTTTTTACAATAGGTTTTTTGCTGACATGTAATTCACATGCAATATATTATCCCCTTTCATTGTATACATTTTATTACTTTGGAAGTGAATTGTACAATCAGAGGTTTTCCAAGTGTAATTTTCACAAACTTGCATTTCTTCAAATAGAAATTCTGTAAACTTTAGAACAGACATTAAAATAGATATAAAATTCACTTACAGGAACTTGTCCATCATACATTCTCTATAGTGTGTCTTTTCAAAATTTGTTTTGGGGGATTATTTCCAAGGTCTCCCATATACTGTTCCAGTGCACTGTCAATGAACTACATTCCCTGTCCAAACAAGTTTTTTACTTCTCTTTAATACATACATAGAAGTGTAATGGCTGGATCGTATACAATTCACTTTGACCTTTTGAAGACTTGAAATCTTGCTTGCTAAAATGATTGCAGTATTACACAAATTGATCTGATGTGTGGAGTAAATCAATTTCTCCACAAATGCATTAGTAAATTTTTTTCGTCTTTTAATATAATTGTCACATTAGTGACTTTTCTTTTTATTTTTTCTTAGATACTAAAGAGGAGCTTACTTCATATACACCTCCTATTGACTATTAATTTACATCTGTTCTTTAAAGAAATATCCTATTCAGAAATAATTTGTATACAATTAGAAGATATAAAAATACTTAAGACTCAGGATCATTGTAGCCTTACATTGTAGCATTAGCAAGTATGTGTCCTTTATCTATTGCATATGTTTTCACTTCTTGTGATATTGTCCTTTGAATTATGAAAGGTTTTCAGTTGATATTATCTAGTTTATTCTTGCTTTTTTTTAGCCACTAATGAGCCCCGTGAGCATCTAGGACTACAAGCATGACCTATTGGTGCATGTTTCTCTTTCAATATTTTCAGTGTTTTCTCTTTCTTTTGAATTTATATATTCTCCTTTCTGTAATTCTGCACATTCTCAGATGGTTGTTCTCTAGCAGTCAAGATGATAAGCATCTGTTTGATCGGTAATTTTCCTTTTTATCATGTTTGACATATTTTTCATTGTTTCTATTGATTTTTGAGTTATCCTTCCTAATTATTGCATATGATGAGTAGAATATTTAATATATAGACTTCAGCTTTGCCTCTAAGGAGATGGTAGGAATCATGTCCAAAGAACGTTTTATAAGATTCTTATAGAGACAGAATTTTTAACTTTATACATATAAACGACAAAAATTATTTAGTTGGTCTTTGTTCACATGAATAAATTTTAAATATAGTATTTAAATTATATGCTAATATATTTTTAAATGCCAGCTGAACAAAAAATAAAATATGACAATCAGCAAAGTGTTCCCTAGATGACTGTCCTATTTATCTCCCGCTGACACACACACATTTCCCTGTTTTGGAGCCTAGAAAGGAAAGGGAAAATTAGTGTTGCTTATTAAACATTGTGAAATTCTCAAACTGTCTTTTTAGAAGGTCTAAAGGATTGGGATGTAGAATTGTGTTTGACACCAAGGCTAGCATGTGCAAGGCCTTGCGCTGGATCTTCAGCAATGAGAAAAGAGGATGAAGAATAAGAATAAGAGGGGCAGGGAAGGTGGCTCAGTGGTAAAGTGCTTGCCTTGCTTGCCTGAGGCCCTGGGTTCGATTCCTCAGCACCACATAAACAAAAAGAAAAAAGCCAGAAGTGGTGCTGTGGCTTAAGTGGTAGAGCGCTAGCCTTGAGCCGAAGAGCTGAGGGACTTCTCCCAGGCCCAATGTTCAGGCCCCATGACTGGACCCAAGTAGAAGAAGAAAAAGAAGAAAAAGAAGGAGGAGGAGAAAGAGGAAGAGGAGGAGGAGAAGGAGGAGGAGGAGGAGGAGGAGGAGGAGGAGGAGGAGGAGGAGAGGAGGAGGGGGAGAGAAGGAGAAGGGGGAGGAGAAGGAGGAAGAGCTAGAGAATCACATTTATCCACATTTTATTTAGTGAATAATTATGGCAAAATAAGAGGTTCAAGTTTCTTTTTGTTCTTATTGTAGTTCCTGCTTAGCCTCTGGACATACATTCCAAGTATATACCTGAAATCAATGAAGTACTTTATAGACTTAACCTTCAGTATCCAGAATTTCCACATTAGGTGTTCAACCAACCAGAAATTTAAAATATTCAGGAAAAAAATTGTTCCCCAAATATTCAATATAGCAACTATTTACATACTGTTACATATATGTTTGTAATATATATAACATTGACATAATTTAAAGTGTAACTTACATTGTATGACATATTATGCTATTTTATATATGGGAATGGAGCCTGTGCAGATTTTAGTATACCCAATCAGTTCTGGAAGCAACCCTATAAATACCAACATGACCATTTTATGCTTTTACCCAGACAAATATAGTTACAATAAATCTTAAGTTATAAATTAGGAACAGTAAGACAATTATAACAGTAACTAATAAAATAGAAGAATTGTAACAATACACTATAAAAAAGTAATATGAAATGGGTGTGGAAGTGCATACCTGTAATCCCAGGAAACAATATTGACGCAGGAAAATAATGAGAGAGATCTACAGTGAGACCTTACATCCACAAAACTCAAAAAAAGTATTGTGTGAATGTGGTCTCTTTCAAAATATGAGATTGTTTTCCATTTAATCTTTTCAGACCACAATTGAGCACAGGTAACTAACTACAGAAGGGGAAATTACAGTGAAGGGGACTACTGTATATTTAAGTGTTTTGTGAAGAGAAAAATGTATCCTATTTAAAGGTTCTCTTCTGAGAAGAAAAGCCATCACCATTCTTTTGCCTTTTTCTGAAAACTAAGACATTTCTCCCCTCCAACTTAAGCACATTCCCACCTGGGTTGTGGAAAGGACAAGCCCTTCCAAACTAGCTTACCTGTGCTATCAAGGCTGTGCTATGAAGTAAAAACATGTTTTATTTCTGAATAATCAAGTTTCCTGTAGCCTGTTTCAATCCTCCTATTTTGCTCCCAGATGTCCAGAAGACCCTCGTATGTAGACATATTTTGTATTTTCAGGTGAGTGAGATAAATGACTTCCTTAGAAGAAAATGTGAATGTGAAGATTGAAATTGAGAAGGGAAATCAAACTCTTCCATCTTTTTTACTAAGTCCAGAAAAAATGATATGTGTTTACAATGCTGAGAGTAAGCAAATTTGCAGCCTGTGCTAATGAATTTAATCTTGATTCTGAAGTGAAATGTGTCTGACATGTGTCCTGAACCCTAATTCCTTATTTTCTGAGAGCACCACCCCTTCAGGAATAAAATGTAGTTGCTTGGATATTTTGAATTTATGAAGGCTGGGTGAATTTGATTTTATTCTCAGTTAAATTTTAAGCATGTAAATATGAATTGAACCTGATTAAATGAAGTTCTTTTTTTTTGGGGGGGGGGTCCGGTCGTGTGGTCTGAACTCTGGGCCTGGGCGCTGTCCCTCAGCTCTTCAGCTCAAGGCTAGCGCTCTACCACTTGAGCCACAGCGCCACTTCCGGCTTTTTTCTTTTTGCTTATGTGGTGCTGAGGAATCGAACCCAGGGCCTCAGGCAATGCAAGGCAAGTGCTATACCACTGAGCCACCTTCCCAGCCCTAAATGAAGTTCTTTCTGCCCATTTTATCCCGTACAGATTTCTGTGATATAGGAAATCTATATTTTAAGTCATTCTGCATGGCTAACTAGGTCTGTGTATGTGGATGAGTCAATACGAATTGCAGAATTCGCCACATTGATTTTGGAGGAAAGACTCACCGCTGGTAACAGAAGACAGTTGAGGCTGAAGCCATGATCCCTCCTGCCTCTGTTCAGCTCCCAATCTCTTCCCATGTGGTGGTTTCTTTTTCTATCCAAAAGGTTTCTGGAGCTTTATCTTATTCTGGACTCCTAGTAAACCAACATGAGTAGAGTGAAAGTAAGCAAGGGAGATGTGCCAGCGGGATTTTTTTGGGCGGATTAGTTGTGGGGCCTCTGGGCTTGGGCACTGTCCCTCAGCTCTTCAGCTCAAGGCTAGTGCTCTACCACTTGGGCCACAGTGTCACTTCTGACTTTTCCTGCTTATGTGGTGCTGAGGAATCGAGCCTAGGACCTCATGCATGCAAAGCAAGCAGTTTACCACTGAGCCACCTTCCCAGCCTGGGCAGAGGGATTTTGTCTGAGGATCCATCACACTTGGAAGCTTCTGGCTGAAAACCTCAGAAAAACAAAGTGAAGAAACACCTAGGAGAAAAAGTAATATAGGAACACAAAAGCAGTTTCTTGGATAAGGAGACTCATGAATTGGTGTCACCTGAAGAGAAGCTGGTAGAAGAGAAAATATTCAGGAAGACATGAGAAGGGGGCGGGAGAGGAGTGAAGAAAAAGAGGCCTAGATTACCTAGAAATGGGATTTCAATGTGAGCTTAATTTTACTGTGGGAAACCAACCCCAATGACTCAATAGCTTACAACTTTGATTATTCTCTCTCATGCTACCAAGCCTCTTCCAGGCACACTGACAATCAACATGGTGTCGATTCTGGGATTCACTGACCGCCAGAGGTTCCCAGGGGAAGAAAAGAGTGAAAACCACAGGACTAAAGCTCAGAAAAGACACGTGTCATCATTTCTTACATGTCATTTGTCAAAGTAAGTTATACAAACTAGCCTGGTAGCAATGGGGATGGGAATACATATTGTGAGTTATAATAATATCTATTATTATTGTCATATAATAATCTAACTTCTATTATTTTCACCAAAGGGAAAGAGATGGCATTTCTCCCTTTTTAGGAGACAAAACATTCTGTAGAATGGTCTTCAATTGGGGGCTCTCTGAATCTTTTCGCCTAAGATTGTGGCTATGAGGTTTCAGGGAGGAAAATTACAGTGCAAAAGTATGCACTGGTATGGTGCATACTGGTATGGTGGCTCACAACTATATTCCACGCCTGAGATCTGAGGATTGTGATTCGAAGCCAGCCTGGGCAGGAAAATCTATGAGACTCACTTCCAATTAACCAAAAATAGCCAGAATTGGAGCTGTGGCTCAAATGTTAGAGCAATAGCTTTGAGGGGTGGAGTGAGGGGAAGCTCTGGGACAGAAGCTTGGCACTGAGTTCAAACCCAGGATTGGGGGATGGGGGTAAATGTGCTCTGAGTGCATGAAATCAAGGGTGTATGTCAACATCACTATTGATGGTAACTTTGGGGTAGAGTTGATCAGTTTTATTCTGGAAATGATTTGTTCCACTCTTCTCTGTCCTGTATTCTTTAAAAGAAACAGTTATGCACTATCTGGCCCTAAGAGGTGTGGATTGCACTGATGCACTGGTTACTTTTTTTCTACTTAAAAAATTATACCTAAATAGTGAACAAAAGAGTATTAATTTTTTAATTTTTATTTTTTATTATGAGGAGTTTTCATTTAATATGTCAGTTTGTGAGTACATCTTAAAGATGTCACCAATTTGATCATTCTTCTTTATCTTTCCCAACCTCACCCCCTGAATTTACCTGGTTACATTTTCACACACATGCATTATGACTGGATTCGCCCACTGCACCAGTTTTGCAAAATTTCTTCATTGTACAGGCAAGGAAGATGAAGTTGAGGATTACAAGCCCAAGACAGCATAGCTATTAATTGGCATCAAGATTATTTGACTTACAAAATCTTCATATTATGAAAAAGAACATGGTCAGGAAATCTAGAAGCATATATCTTTGTGTGTGTGCTGTTTCTTTGGCCCGCATGCTGTCCCTGAGCTGTTTTGCTCAAGGTTAGAACTCTACCCCTTGAGCCACAGTACCACTTTCAGCATTTTGGTAGTTAATTGGAGGTAAGAATCTCATGAACTTTCTATCCTGGGCTCTCTTTGAACCACAATCTTCAGACCTCAGTCTCCTGAGTAGCTAGCATTGCTGGTGTGAGCCACTGGCAGCTAGAAAAAACATATATTAGTTGTCCCATTTAAACATGGAAGCAGTAGGTCGATTGATACTGGTGACACGCAGATAATGATTCTTCTACTTGTTCTTCTCTGGTGTTATGACTAGTGTGATAATGCTCTTTCAACAATCATTGTTCCATTTTGTTCAGTAAACAGTTTTTCAGGGCAGGAGATCTATGAGGGGAGAATATGGGATGAAAATTTTATCTTACTTTTTGTGGCCTGGCAATAGCTTCTCAGAATGTTTGAAAGAGGAAATAAGACTCCATATCGGCCAAATTAAGGAAAAGACACACACCTGCTCTAGAAGAATGCCATAGAAGGACAAATGGGAAAACTCATCCAGGCTCAGAGCAAAGCAACAGGATGGGTTGTTCAGGAGCATGAAAATTTGTGAAGATTTTTTTACCATGGAGAGATCATTCAATGCTGGCATTTACAATATATTCCAGGACTCATATCTGTTTAAGTCTGTTTCCTCTGAAGCATGTTTGATAATGACAGAAAGGAGAAGGTAACAATGGCACATGGTTATGTTTTCTGAACGAGATTTCAACTCTCTCCCCAAATAAGTTAGGGTTGTAATGAATGACTTGGATTTCCTGAGAGAAATTCATGTTTAATTCCTTGTTTCTATTAAGGTTATCAAATGAATAACTTTAAATTTCTAAGATGTTATTATAACAAATATGAAATTTTTTATGTTATTAAGAGGCACCCAGTTTCCTTTTAGATAGAAAATATTTGGCTGGATTCCAACTAAAGTCTTTACATCTCAGGTCCTCAGGATTGCAGGCATCAGTCACCTCTCCTGGCTGAGACAAACATTTTTGGTAAGGAAAATCACTATGATATAGATCATGAGGCATGAAGAATGTAGACTAAAAAGGAATATTTTGAAAGCATTAACAATACTGAAGTTATCACAAACTTGCCGGCTTCAGTGAGGAGAACAATGAGAAAAAAGTTCCAGAGGCAGAGAATTGCAGACTAAAGATAAGTGAGTGAATATCTCTTTGTTAGCAGAGCTACTGAAGATTTCTTTTTAGAAAAATTGAGCTTCATATAGTGGTGCATGCCTATAATTCTAACTACTTATGACTTAGACTCTGGAAGGTATCGGAGGCTTGCTTTTGGTATGGTGAAAATATCAACACCTAAAACAAACGTGACACATGTTGATAAGAGAGGCAGAAGTAAGAGGATCACAGTTTGAGACAGAAGTGGGCCTTTGTGTGTATGTGGACGGTAATTATGTCATGGAGGCAAGCCTTCATGACTGGGATTTAAGTAAACAAAACCAAATAGATTTCACTCCTGATCTTTAGTACAGTGCATCACTCAGAAAAAAAAATCCTGACTCTCCTGGCATTGCAATCTTGGACCTCCAGGCTCCAGAGTGCAGAAATAAATTTGTTGTTTATAACCGATTCAGTGTCTGGTAATTTGCCATCATAGGTCAAAAGGACTAACAGTAAGCTAGTTGACAAGGACTGTTGTGGTTTCTCTTTTTTTCCCTTTTTCTTTTCTATTTTGGTGGTTGTGGGGCCTGAACTCTGGGCCCGGGAGCTGTCACTCAGCTCTTCAACTGTAGAGTAGCGCTCTACCACTTGACCCTCAGCCCCACTTCTGGCTTTTTCTGCTTATGTGGTGCTGAGGAACCGAACCCAGGGCCTCATGCATGCAAGGCAACACTCTACCACTGAGCCACCTTCCCAGCCCCAGTTTCTCTATTTTAATTTTCCATCTTTCTGGAGTCCTTCTGATATTGAAAAATGCTAAGGCTCCATAGAGAAAAGTTTTAAAATTGCCCTGTTTTCAACTCTGACTTCATAAATTTTGGAGTGTAAGGAATTACATCAAGTACCCGAGAGACCTAAGACAGCACACTTCATCTTCTTCTGCTTTGCTCATCAGCACCTGGTGCAAATGTGCACTATATAAACAAGTCAACTAACGGTAGTTATAATAAATTTAAAAATGCATAGCCAGAAAACACTTTAGAAATACCTTAGCACGGTAGTCTCATTGGCTCCCATGTCCAAAACAGGAAATGGAGGTTTAAATAGAGGTAGGTAATTTACTCAAGGTTGCAAAACTGGTATATGGGTACATTTAAACTCAGACTAATCTATATCCATACTTAGGTTAACATACCATGTGTATTTATTTTTCTGCAGAAATAAAAGGTTCATAGACCATTTTTCAAGTTCTAGACTCATATGTGCTCTCATGATATCTCTGTCCTGGGTGTTTACTGGTGCCCCGAAATCATATGAGCTGAAGTTGATAGATCTGTACCCATGCAACTAAAAATGGCTGGGACTTGGGCAACTGAAGTTAAAATCTCCCATGCACTAATAATGTGTAATCAACAGTATGGAATCATGGGCTAGAGAATAAAAAGTCTATGATGGTGCTGGGCCCACCTGACAAATCTTTCTAGGTCTCTTTCCTTCCTTCCTTTTTAGTGCTGGGGATTGAACCCAGGGCCCTGTACATATTAAGAAAGTGCCATAACACCAAGCTATATGGCCATTTCAATTTCTCCAATTTCACTTTCCAATTTACTGCTACCTAGTTCCTGATACTTTACATTCCTTGGTCATAATATTTGGAGATTACTGAACTTCATAAGCTTTTCATCATTTTACAGAATATTTGTTTTCTCCCTTCCTACGTATCATGACATTGTGCAAGAAAGATTTTCTTGAATTCCCCAGCCAGAGTTCATGGCTCATCATCAAGTTCTATTTTACCATGTATGTAATTATATTACTATATTTATAATAAGAAATCACTTAAATAATTGCTTTTCTTCAGACTATTGGTAGACCCATGTTCAATCCTAGCTTTATATAAACAGGAATAAAATTTTTCTTGTATTAGTTTCCTCTTTTTGACTTGGTACAAATTTTCTTGTTTTTGTAGAACTGTTCTATATCTATGAATATTTTTTCAGGACATTTCTGCGTATTGTATATAATACAATTAAGAGATTTCAAGCCAAAGAAGACAACTCAGAATTCTAGAGGTTAATGTCTGTAATCTGTGTTCCTGTGCACTTGGCAATGCATTTGGCATCTCAGTGTTACAACAGTAGAAATCTATATTGAAAGTTGCTTTCTTTTTTGTTTCCCATTTTGACCCATATGAAGCATTTAAGGTGTATAGCAAATTAAACATGGGAGTATGAGCTGGAAATCTTTTTAAAACTATTTTTATTGTAAAGATACTGTATAGAGGTGTTACAGGGTTACGGTTACAGTAAAGTAATGAGTACATTTCCTGTCGAGCATTGTTATGCCCTCCTTTGTTTTCCCACTACATTTCCTTCCCTCTGTACTTTCCCAACTCCTTTTTCCCCCTACCCCGAAGTTGTGAAGTTCATTTTCAACATAGTGTATTGCACATCTCATTGTTACATTTGGTCAACCTGTATCCTTGTTTCAGCATTTTGTTATTTCCCTTCCCCTCCCCACATTAGAAAAATGTATATACAAGATACAGGGAACGGGAATCAAATGCAGTAACAACAGAAGATATATATGCTGATAATCTTTAGCCTTCAAATTCCAAAAGAAAATTAAGCAATGAATGATAAAATTTGTTCATAAGGGTACTCTCAGGCTTTCAATTGATGCTCTGATTCTTCCATTAAAATAAAATCTTGTTAGAATCAAGTTCTGATCCAGGCTAAAATGGAAATACCCATGGAAATGATGACATTAATTTGCTATTAGTGAAATATGCCTTCCTTTTAGTGAAATACAATGGAAAAGGTTTGTACAAAAACTGGATGATAGAAAGAGGTATTTTAGACAAGGCATTATAGTAGGTAAGGTGTGTAAAAGTTACAAAAATGGAAATGCATGCTGGGAAAAAGAATAACTTCACAGGGAGGAGTAACTACTGTTTCAGGTGAGCCAAGTTAAGATGGATCATTTTGTAAGAAGAATGTTTGTATTTGGTTCTTTCTAACAACTAGCAGATGCTAATCTATTTATAAAAAAATAGATATTAGAATGAAAAATCCAAAAGTACTTTGATGATCCATTTAAATATTTTCGAGACAACAAAGATTTTCAGGGATAGAGACAGTTCAATTAATTATGGAATTTAGTAGCACTGGAGTCTCATGTACTCATTATAAGTAATGTTCTTAGAACAGTATGAAATTTCTAAGGATGTTTTTGGATAGGAAATATATGCATGATATAATGAGATGAAAAGTCAAATTATAAAGTAGGCTCACCCCTGCAATCCTACTGACAAGGTTGAGATTTGAGGATCATGGTTCAAAGCCAGCCCCCATTTAACCACCAAAATGCCAGAAGTGGAGCTATGGCTAGAATTGAGGAAAAAGAAAAGCTGAGAACAATGTGCAGGCCCTGGATTCAAACTCCAGTTTTGGCAATAAACAAATGAGTAATCAAACAAATATATGACCCCAAATGGTAGGAAAATATGTATAGAGGGCTCTAACTGTGGTGTTCCAGTGTTTACCTCGTGGAGCTCCAAGATGGGAACAGCACAAATATTTACTTAAAGGAAATCAAACATAACAATATGTTGGAAATGATCTGTACAACTTGGGGGAGGCGATTGAGAAAGTGAGGGAAAAAGGAAGAAAAATGAGGGAGGGAGTAACAAGTTAGATAAGAAATGTTATCACTACCTTATTTATGTAACTGGAACCCTTTTGTACATCACTTTGACAATAATACTAAGATAAAAAATAGAAACAAAACCTTTTATTTATGTCATTATATTTGAAAGTATATTTTAAGAGTTATATGCATGTTTTAAATTTCTAATGCATTGCCCCACTGTACTGGATTATACTGGAATATGGGGGGGGGGAATTATTTACACATGAGTCGATGAGTAAGGACCCCAATAAGAATTCTACAAAGAAGCGTCCAAATGGACCAAAGGGTCCTACTCATAATACTTTGCATCTACAGTAAATCAAACAACCTCCAAAATCCACATTATTTAATCATTTAAAGGCAAATGATGAACCAGCGTCTCCATTTGTAGAAATAGATACTTGTGACAAGGATGTAAAAGGCACCGAGAACCAAAGTGAATGATGCACAATTTTAAGGAAGATTCCATAGATAACAGAATGTGTCCCACACATTTCCAATTGTAAATCTGGGAAAGTCAGTCATCTTTGTCATACTAATAAAAACCACAAAAAAGCTAACTGTGAGATTCAAAAAGATTGCATGAGAACAGGTGTTCATTGTGACAGCAGAGCAACTGCAGTGCAAATTACTTTCTCTGTCTTTGCTTGTCTTATTCCCACCTCACTCTTGAATTCTGAAGGGGAGATTCTGGAAAGCCAGTTCTCTTTGCTCCAGTAATTAATTGGAGATATAATTTCTTCACATAGTTCTTGTATTCTCACTGTTTATTAAGCTTACTGAGTACTAATGGGATTATAAAACACAAGGAAGTCTTAACTTTTCCACTATTTTTTTTAAAATGTCTGCTGTAAGAACAACAAAGCAAAATCTCAGAAGCCATGGTACCAGAAGAAATTGAAATGTCACATATAAATACCAAATGACATTTACAAAGCACAAATACTAATTCTTCTGTGAGCTAATATGATAATTACACATGTATATTTTACAACAAAATCACCATTAAGAATACCACAGCCAATTTCAATCACAGAAGCAAAGCTGCAAAGAATTGCTAAAATTTCCACCTATTCTTTCCTAGAGTTGAGAGCATTGATTCTGCTGACATTGACTGTTTGATCCTCTTCCTCCTCACAAATAAGTGTGCCTATGTAGAACAATTTATATCTATATCTTAACTTCATGTGTGTTTAGCCTTTCTGGTCTGACCTTCAGTCTCAGTACCATCTATGTAGCATATGTAGTTTATGAGCATGAACCATCCCTTAACAAGCAGAAACATGCTCTAAAACGGTTCTAACAGAAACATATGTGATAATGGAAATATTCTGTATATGCATTGTCTAACACACTACCCACTAGCTATATGTGGCTAATGAATCTCAAATGTGAATAGTGTCTGAAAAATTAATCTTTCCAATTTCAGTTAAATGAAATTTTAAATAATAAGATTCATCTATTCACTCTTAACTGAACAGCTCAGTTTCCAAATAAGGAAGCTGAAGTTCTCACAAAGATGGTAATAAGTATGAAGTCTTGACTTTAGACATGCCAAATTCTTACTCTGGCGCACACTTAAATTCCTAGCGGTCCTGGAGGATTGAACCAAAAACCCTATACTTGTGAAACAGCATCTCTACTAGTGCCATACCTGCAGATTGTAATTGGATTGCTTATTTTGAGGTAGTATCACTATGCCTGGGACTGATTGGACTGCGGTCCTCCTAACACAGGCAAGAAAACATTGCACCCAGCAAACGGTTAGAGTTTCTGAAACTTCTTTTTATTGTCTGGGCTTGTCTGGCACTGGAATTCTCTAATCTTTGTTGCCCAAGTAGATAAGATTAATATTTGAGCCACTTTATCAAGTAAAGCTATATGATTTCAAAATATCCTGATATTGCCTGTATTTGTGCTTAACATATAGATCTAACCTTAATTTTCTCCCTCTTTTGTTTAGTACTCTGAGTTGAAATCATTGGCTTTCTCGATATACATGGCTTTGTTTTAGATGGAATCCCATAACAATAAAAAAATCTCCCAAAATTTTATGTCAAAAATCATGGAAAAGAAGGCTTCAGGTTGGAAAACAACAACAACACCGATCCTTAATTTATAAATACAATATATTTATAGTGTTAGTCAGTGCTTTCTTATATGAGAAGAGAAGGAAGGCAGAAATGTGAAAAATTTGTACATTACCAGAGTTGCTTTATTAGTCTGTAGTTGAACAAAACTTTGATTTATATATTCGCTGTTGTTGTGAATAAGGTGAATAACAATGAACCACAGATATATTTACGAGTTACGGAGAGAGAAATAATCACATTATTGGTGGGTAAGATGATACATTAACTTAGCATTTCTCTTTTTTTGTCGGTTGTGGGGCTTGAACTCAGGGCCTGGGCGTTGTCCCTCAGCGCTTCAGCTCAAGGCTAGCAGTCTACCACTTGAGCTACAGCACCACTTCCAGTTTTCTGGTGTTTATTGGAGATAAGATTTTCACAGATTTTTCTGCCTGGGTTGGCTTTGAATCTGGTCCTCAGATATCAGCCTCTTTAGAAAACTGCATACTACTTTCTACAACGAGAATACTAACCTGTATTTTGACCAAGAATGTAGAAAATTTCCTTTTCTCCACACTCTCACCATTATTACCTTTTATAATAATGGGCAAGTTTTTACTATCTGCAGTACGCCCCAGACTGGCCTTAGACTTAAATCTAACCTCCTAAGTGCTTGGAATTACAAGCCTTTACCACAGCACCTGGTTCCTTTGATTTTGTTGATAAAAGTTATAGTAGTAATGAAGTAGTATCATAGTAATTTTGAATTACATTTCCCTAATGACTTCTGGTCTCAAAGCAATAAGCCAGCATAGAAGTTGTATTAAGTACAATTTTGTTAACCCACTGTCGATCTTCAAGGATTTAAGGAAAACATGTCTATTCTGAACTTTTGTCCATTTTAAATCAAGTTTCTTGTTAATCTAATCTTTAATCTTCTATGCAAAATCAATACATAATTTAAGGTAGTAGAAAGGAAAAAAATTAAGCAACTCAACATTTTTCAATTATCAATAACATGATATTGCTTAAATCATTCTCTATTTACGTTTGAGAATATGTAACTCAATTTAGTTAGACCTTTTACAAGGCTGTATGTATTTTATTTATTTTACCTTGATTATTCATTCCAAAGTGTACGTGTCTAATTTCCCTTGGTTTCTTTCAATCTCAAGTAGTTCAGATTTGGACTGAAGAATAAATTGAAGGAAACAACAAAAAAATACAGTTCCTCTCATCTGATGCTGCTGCTACAAGAATGGGGAAAAAGTTCATCTTTCTAAGGACCTATGATAGGATATCAAAAAGAGAATTCATTCCTCTAGGTCTTCCTTATGATGGAAAACCCTATATATTGCTCAGATACTTTTGTTTTATCAATTTTTCACATTTACATATGGACTTCACCTCAGTTAACAACCTTCATTCATTCTGTTCCTGATATTTTTACAATACCAAGACGTAAGATAACCAGTTTGATTTACAGCATGAGAAGTTATCCACCTGGCTTCCTTGGAAGAAGAGCATGGTCAATACATAACATTACTTCTGGTTGCTCACTACATGTAATAGTTTTTCTAATGCTTATCGCAATCTATTTAGTATTTTAAAAAACGCACTGGCTAAACTCAAAGCTCATTCATAGAAGTTTAGGTTAAGTATTTCACAAGTTTTATTTCCCTTAATTCTTAAGACAACATTTGCTATAATCTTAATGTTATTTCCATTTTAGTGTTGGGAAAAATTGCAATTAAGGGCACTAAGTGCATGGCCCAAAGACACACAGTGAGAAAGATAATGAGTCAATGTTTCCTTTTGAAAAGTACTAAAACTTACTGTCTTTTAAGAATCCCAAAACGAAAAAAAATTCACATTCAATCAACAAAAATGCTTTAAAATAGGAGATAATAAAACAGGCCCCCATGAAGTAAATTTTCTTCTACTTTTAAAATTATTCTGAAATCCTTGTGGTGCTTCGTCACACCTGTAATCGTGTCTACTGGGGATATCTACTCAGGAGCTGGATATTTGTGGATAACTGTTGGAAGTCAATCAGGGCAAAATAAATTCATGAGATTATTTTTCAAAAATTTTAATTAACTAGCATAGGGCCAAGAATAGAGATGTAACTCATAGAGTAGCTCCCCAATTGAGAAAGGAAAGGCCTAGCAAGACCTTGAAGCCCAGATTTCCAATTCTGAGCATGCCAAGTGGCTGTGTGCTCATGCACACACGCATACATTTATTCAAAATACTTTCATATCAGTGTTTTGCAATGATTTCTTTGTTCACGGTATTATAAAATAAAATAAAGGAAATAAACTCTTCCATCTCAGAACATTTTTACACATTTTTATTGTAAAAATACTATACAGAGGGTGCACATTTACATGAGCAATGTAATGAGTACATTTCTGAACAAGCATTGTTACCTCCACCTTTATTTTCCCCCTACCTCTCTTGCCTCCTACCTCCACAAGTATATTCCCGTCCCCTCTTCCCCAACCTAAATTGTAAAGTTCATTTTTCAACATAATGTCTCGTGTATCACATCGTTACAATGGGTCAATTGTATTCCATTTAAGCATTTTGGTTTTTCCCTTCCCCTTCCCAAATTAGAGGAGCATGTATACAATATGTAGCAGCATCAAATACAGTGAAAACAGGTGTTATAGTATGGGGGAGGAACCTATAAAGAAACACAAAAAATCACATTGCACTTTATAAGTATGTTAGAAACAATAGCAAGAAAGAAATAACCACTTGTGTCCCTATCTTGGGGTTCATTTACATTAACATTATCTTTCTGGTCAAATGGACATAGCTTTGAACATTTCTGTTTATCCCAGACATACATTAGTTATTGAAAATTAGGGAAACCATGGGATGTATGTTTCTTTGGACAGGCCATACTAATATTTTATCTGCTACATTGTTGTATTAGTTTATTCAAACACACACAAATATACACATACAAACACACAGATATACATAGGTGTAGTATGAAGAAACAGTCAGTCTGCAAGGCAATATTTTAATAGGAATTCCTTAAAGTATTTAATCTGCTGAGATTTGATTAGAATTTGTAGAAATATCTAGTTGTCCAGTCTGTTTATTTTTCTTCAATCTAGTATTAGAATGCCTAGCTACAGCAATAAGAAAAGATGCAAACATAAAGGGGATCCAAATAGGGAAGGAAGAAATGAAACTCTCCCTCTTTGCAAAGGACATGATCTTGTATTTAAAGAATCCCATAGACTCCACTCCCAAATTACTCAAGCTGATTAAAAACTTTGACAAAGTAGCAGGGTATAAAATTAACCCCCCCAAAATCAATGGATTTTATGTATGCCAACAATGAGAAAAGTGTGGCTGAAATTAGGAAAGAAACACCATTTGTAACAGCCCCACAAGTGTAGGGAGCCGAGGCAAGACTCCGCCCACTCCCTTGCAGCTTTGAGGTAACCACCCCAGACGGTGCTTGGCGGGACTGGGCTGTGCGCGTGCACGAGCCAGGTAGAGTCCCCAGCCAATCCCATGACACCTGGTGATGGTGAAAGGCAGGCGACCAACAATAGAAAGACCCGCGTTCCGATTCTCCTATATAAGCGGCTGTGTTTCGGGTGCACGCTCTCTCGCACCCAAGCTCTCCTACAACTAAAAGGCTCTCCAATAAAGCGTGATCTGAGAAGACTCCTGGTGTGGTGGTCGTTTTTCCTCGCTGGTCGAGTAGACGGTCACTACAACTGGTGCTGAAACCCGGGAACGAACCTGGGACGGGACCCACGCGAGAGGCTGAACCGGAGCCAGAACTCAACACGCGGAGAGGGGATGTCGTTAAATATCCCCCGGTATGCTGTTCACTGTAGATTTAGATATTTATTGGTTGCTTGCATTGCTTCTTCCTTTGTGGCTTGTCTTTTTGATGGTGCGCACTTGCCTCGAGGAGGGAGGGTTTGATTTAATCCAGGAAGGATGCAAAGTACTAACACGGCATCAGGATAGTCTATCAGAGTCAGCATACAGTAAGGGGGAGGAAAATAGGCCTAAAAGAAAAAGGGGAAAAAGACAAAAGGATCCTAAATAATTAAAGCAAGAGGGACTGCAGCCCTCACAAAAGAAGAAGTGTTTTAGGGAGGAGGGGGTCTCAAGGAGACCCCCATGCCCTTCTTTAAAAGCAAACCGGTTCTCAGCCTTACATGTGGAAGGGCGGGACCAAGAATATAGTAATCTTGTGAGTGACTCAGAGGAAGAAATGTTAGAGGAGGAGGGAGAACAGCTCGATCCAGCTGATAGTGAAGAGTTAGAAGAGGCTGCGGCGGAGCACGAGGCAGACAGATATGGGGGGTGGTGCCCCCTAGGGATGGGAGTACCGAAGCAGCCAGGAAGAGGAAACAGAGCTGGCCCTCACCCGTCGGCCCCCTACCGCCGTGCCCGCCGGCAGGGAAGAGTCACTTTATAAAAGAAAACACCTGGTCGAGGCTGGCAGCCGCTTTCCCAGTTTTTAAAAATCCAATTACTAATAAAAAAAAAATTTTGAGCCGGTTTCCTACTCCCAGTTAAAAGATTTAGCTGAGGCAGTCAGGACTTATGGGGTGACGGCTAATTATACCACTGCCTTGCTTCGAAGGCTAACTATTAATGCTATGATTCTGTGGGAGCAAAAACTGTTCAATATTTTCCTGAATTAGTGGCTAAACAGGCAATTTTGGTCTGAGAAAAAAAAAGAGAGAAAAATAAATAAAAAAAAATAAAATAAAAAAAGGCAATTTTGGGTATAAAGTATTGTTTGATGCACTTTGCAAAAATTCCAGATAAATTAATTATTCCATACACCCATGAGCAAGTTGAAATTTTAGCAGCCACAATGGATATGTGGGCAATTCTTGTTTGCTCATTTCCAAATGTAATTGATAATCATTATCCTAAGCATCCTCTGCTTGCCATAGTTAACAAAAATGTAGTGTATTTTCCTGTTGTCACTTCAAAGGAGCCCTTGGCTGATGCTCTAACCATCTTTACGGATGGATCAAAATCTGGACAAGGTGCCTTTTTTGTTCAAGGACACAAACACCGGTAGTCTTTAATTTTCGGCCGAATGCCCCACAGGCTGATGAATGTTTAATTGTGCTTGAAGTTTTTAAAAGATTTGATCAACCTTTTAACTTATTTTCTGATTCATTATATGTTGTAAATGCCGTTGCTTCTCTTGAAGCTGCTGCTTCAGTTAAGCAGGCCAGTACAATTTCTAATGTTTTGTTACAGATTCAATCCCTTATCTTAAACAGAAAACATCCTTTTTATATTGGACATATTCGTGCCCACTCTATGTTGCCGGGCCCGATGGCAAAGTGTAATGATTTGGTGGACCAGGCAACTCGGGCTGTGGCTCTGGTCGCTGCTGATCCTGTAGAATTGGCAAAAGACTTTCATAGATTGTATCATGTACCTGCTAATACCCTTAGGAAAAGATATAATTTGTCCAGGCATGTGGAAGAGATATTGTTAAAGCCTGTAAATCTTGTGTCACCTTTCTTCATCCTCCCCATGTGGGGGTAAACCCCAGGGGGTTGAGACCAAATGCCCGATGGCAAATGGATGTTACTCATCTGACGGAATTTGGTAAGTTGAAATATTTACATGTGTCTGTGGACACCTTTTCTGGTGTCATTCATGCCACACCTTTGGCAGGAGAAAAGGTGTCTCACGTCAGAATACACTGCTTAGAAGCTTGGGCAGCTTGGGGAAAGCCCCTTAGACTTAAGACGGATAATGGCCCTGCTTATACTTCCCATGGTTTTCTCGCCTTTTGCGCACAAATGCAGGTTGCCCACACCACCGGATTGCCCTACAATCCTCAAGGACAAGGTATAGTGGAAAGAGCTAATAGAAGCATAAAAGAAATGCTTCAAAAACAAAAAGGGGGAGTTGCTGAGTCCGCGTCCCCCAGGGAAAGACTTTCTCTTGTGCTCTTTACCCTTAATTTTTTAATTCTAAATGACAACGATCAGTCTGCCGCAGATCGGCATAAGACAAGAGACTCCATGGATACTAAAGACATGGTTATGTGGAAGGATGTTATTAATAATAAATGGTATGGACCGGATCCGGTAATAACGAGATCCAGGGGAGCTGTTTGTGTTTTTCCACAGAGTCAAGAAGTACCTCACTGGGTGCCAACGAGACTGACCAGGCCAGTGGAGACTGCAGCAGAACCCGCTCTTGAAGATGCAGCTGATCTTCCTGCTGTTAGCAACAGTGCTAATAGCAATCCCTGTGATAGCTAAACCGATGATGCTGTGGGCTGTTACAATTTACTGACTGGATTGCCTCTGCGGTGTCCTTTTCCAAAGAGCGGGTGGGAGTCGGAATGTTTTTAGCCTGCTGCTTGGGAGGATGCGTGGTCTGCCTATGGTTGGTCTGTCGCCTTCAAGCCCAAACCAAAAGGGACAAGGTTGTTATCTTGCAAGCATTAGCCGCTTTGGAGAGTGGATCCTCACCCCAGATCTGGCTGTCGGCCCTAAGAGGCAGTTAAGCCTTACCATTCTGCATAGCCTTAGCACCCCGAGGGATCAGGGGATCCCATTGCACCGGGACAGGTATGCAATTTGCAATTTGGGACAGGGTGCAAGGCAAGTGCACTGCACTTGAGGAGATGGTTCTCATCTCCTCAAGAAGAGCATGCTGGGTTGCAAGTGGGTTGATGCCCAAGATCCCACCTCTGCAAAAAAGGCATCGGACGGGCCTGGTCATCACTGGGGAAGGCGCGCCCCTCAGGCGAAGGCCAGTGCAAGGTCCTAATGTTTTAGACAGAGGCCCAACCTCTACTCTTACCTGTTGCCATAAAACAAAGAAGGGGGAACTGTAGGGAGCCGAGGCGAGACTCCGCCCACTCCCTTGCAGCTTTGAGGTAACCACCCCAGACGGTGCTTGGCGGGACTGGGCTGTGCGCGTGCGCGAGCCAGGTAGAGTCCCCAGCCAATCCCATGACACCTGGTGACGGTGAAAGGCAGGCGACCAACAATAGAAAGACCCGCGTTCCGATTCTCCTATATAAGCGGCTGTGTTTCGGGTGCACGCTCTCTCGCGCCCAAGCTCTCCTACAACTAAAAGGCTCTCCAATAAAGCGTGATCTGAGAAGACTCCTGGTGTGGTGGTCGTTTTTCCTCGCTGGTCGAGTAGACGGTCACTACACACAAGAAATAAAATACCTAGGAATTAACTTAACCAAAGAAGTGAAGGACCTTTATGATGAAAACTGTAAAAATTTGAAAAAACAAATCAAAACAGAACTTAGAAAATTGGGAAAACTCCCATGTTCCTGGATTGGAAAGATTAACATCGTGAAAATGACAATACTTCCCAATGCTATTTACAAATTCAATGTGATACCTATCAAAATTCAAATGTTATTCTTCAAGGAAATAGAAGAGGTAATCCAAAAATTCATATGCAACAATGAAAGACTCCGAATAGCAAAAACGCTCCTCCACAGAAAGAACGCTGTTGGAGGAATATCAATACCAAATTTCAAACTCTACTATAAAGCCATAGCAATCAAAGCAGCTTGATACTTGCACAAGAAAAGACCTCAGGACCAATGGAATAGAATTGAAAACCCAGAAATGAACGTACACACCTATAGCTATCTAGTCTTCGATAAGGGAGCTAAAAAACTACAATGGAAGAAAGACAGCCTCTTCAGTAAATGGTGCTGGCAAAATTGGTTAATTACTTGTAGAAAATTAAGCTAGATCCTTATATATCACCCTGCACCAGAATCAACCCCAAATGGGTTAAAGAACTCGGAGTCAAAGCAGAAACTCTGAAAACATTACAGGGTGGAATAAGAGAAACCCTAGGTCTCCTGGCTCAGCCCGAAATTTGCTTAATAGAAACCCAGAAACACAACAAATCAAAGAAAGTTTGGACAAATGGGATTGCATGAAGTTTCAGAGCTTCTGCATGGCCAAGGACATAGCTAGCAAGATCAATAGAAAGCCTACGGATTGGGAGAAGTTCTTCACTAGCCATACAATGGATAGGGGTCTCATATCTAAAATATACCTGGAATCCCCCAACAACTAAGCCTCAAAGGAACAACTGCCCAATAAAAAAGTGGGCTAAAGACTTAAAGAGAAAATTCTCTGAAGAAGAAAGAAGGATGGCCAATAGACACATGAAGAAATGCTCAACATCCCTAGCAATAAAAGAAATGCAAATCAAAACAACATTAAGATACCACCTTACTTCAGTTAGAATGGCAAAAATCAAGAACTCTAATAACAGCAGATGCTGGAGAGGATGTGTACAGAAGTGAACCTTATTTCATTGTTGGTGGGAGTGTAAACTCATTCAACCACTTTGGAAAGCAGTATGGAGGTTCCTCAAAAGACTCCACATAGAGCTCCCCTATGACCCAGCAATCCCACTTTTGGGCATTTACCCAAATGTTTACAAACAAGACCACACTAAAGCTACAAGCACAACTATGCTTATTGCAGCATTATTTACTATAGCTAAGATATGGAACCAACCCAGATTCCCCTCAGTGGATGAATGGATCAAAAAATGTGGTATATGTACACAATGGAATTCTATGCCTCCATCAGAAAGAATGACATTGCCCCATTTGTTAGGAAATGGAAAGACTTGGAAAAATTATATTAAGTGAAGTAAGCCAAGCCCAATATTCCCATGGTTTCCCTCATTTGCAATAGTTAGTATATGTATGAGTCAAGCAGAAAAGTTCAGATAAGTTGATGTTAGGAAAATGAACCCTTAGATATGTATTTAAATATTTGTTTTCTTTCATGCATTTGTTTCTAATGCATTCATATGATTATTTTTTGTTGCTTTGTATGTCCATCCCCCACAGTATAACCCCTGCTTTCACTGTATTTGATGTCGGAATAATTTGTGAAGGGGAAGGGAAAAACAAGTCATTTAAATAAGGATACAGGTGGACCCGTTGCAAGTTGAGAAGTAAAGTTGTCATGTCGAAAACGAACTTTACAAGTTTGGTGGGGAGGCGGGGGGAGGATTAGGTTTGGGGGGAGGCTTTGAAGGGATGGGAAAGGGAAACAAAGGAGGAGGCTACAATGCTTGATAAGAAATGTACTCATTATCTTGTCCATGTATTTGTAACCCCTCTGTACAGTTTTTTCACAATTAAAAATAAAAATTGAAAAAATATATTCTAAATTATTGCTTTTTTACTGTACCTTACCTGCAACCAGTTTGATATAGTTTAATAATTGTCAGGCCAAGTTTCTCTATATTCTACTGGAGATTTACTAATTCATGCATGCAGATATATGTATATGTATATGTATATGTATATATTTGTATTTGTATATTTAGCTATATATTTACATATATATATATATGTTCCAATGTGGATCATCAGACTGGAAACTTTGCTTTGTTTTGGTGTTCAGTATTTGAGCCTGGTCTGCTCATTCTGTGACAATATCTGTGCTTATTCTCATCATTCCTTTATTTACCACACCATCAGCTTTATAAAGTCAGCTTCATTTCCTGGAGAATATTACCAATCAGTCCAGCCAATATCCACCCAGAGGCCTTTAATAAAGCAAGCTTTAAGGAAGGAAGATAGCGTGAAGTGACAACTACAGAATTTCTAAGGAGACCTAGAAGTTCATCAAAATTATGTCTGACATTTTTACATTTCTGTCTTCCTTTTCATAGTTAAGAAAACGTTGAGCAACACCATAAATATATAACTTAAGGATGAATGTTTTTTTTTCCAACCTGAAGCCTTCTTTTCCATGATGTTTGACATAAAATTTTGGGAGTTTTTTGATTGTCATGGGATTCCATCCAAAACAAAGGCAATATTTTCAATTCAAGAATACTAAACAAAAAAGGGAGAAAATCAAGTTTAGCTATATATGTTAAGCACAAATATAGAAAATATCAAGAAATTTTGAAATTGAATATTTTACTGGATAAAGTGTCTCAAACCTGCAATCTTAACTACTTGGGCATCAACAATTAGATAATTCCAGTTCCAGGCAAGCCCAGACAATAAAAAGGAGTTTTAGAAACTAATCATTTGCTGGGAACAATTTTGGGTTTGTGTTAGGAGGACTGCAGTCCAATCAGGCCCAGGCATAGTGATATTAACTCAAAACAAGAAATCCAATTATAATCTGCAGGTATGACCGTGGTAGAGATGCTATTTCATAAGTATAGGGTTTGGGGTTCAGTCCTCCAGTACCACTAAGAATTTAAGTGTGTGCCAGGGTAAGAATTTGGCATGTGTAAGGTCAAGACTTCATACTCGTTTTACAAGTTCTAATAAGACCTTTACCTCTTTGGCTAATTTTTAAAAGTATAACCATAACTTCCATGCCCAAATCAAATAATTTCCTATTAGAGATTTTCTTCTATCTATTAAGTCATATGTTATGTGTTGGATACTGTCCTACTGAAGTCATATTAAAGATAGAAAACCCATTGTCTTAGAAAGTGACTGCATTTGGAAACAGAATCTCAAAGGGAGCATTTAATTTGAAGTCTCTTCCAAGAGAAGCAGAATGCCTTGAATATGCC
Organism: Dipodomys merriami; assembly: GCF_024711535.1. Classification (NCBI taxonomy): domain Eukaryota; kingdom Metazoa; phylum Chordata; class Mammalia; order Rodentia; family Heteromyidae; genus Dipodomys; species Dipodomys merriami. The sequence continues at coordinate 459,104 of NW_027202949.1, forward strand.
AAGGAAAGGGGACTCAGAAGAAGCCAACTCTGATGTTGGAGTTCTACTTCCACCAACTCAGAGGCAATGTATTTACAGTATTAACGCTACCCAATCTGTGGTACTTTATTATTACATTTACAAACAAACAAGTGGAATGTATAAGACACGAAAGTCATTGACTCTTGCTGTCCATGACTCATCTCTGTAATCCTAATGATTAAAAAGGATGAGACTTGGGGGATAATGGTTTTCAGGCTGGTAGGAAAGTTCATGAGGTTCTATCTCCAATTAACTACAAAAAATTCTGGGCTGGAGACATGGTTCATATGGTAGATTGACTACTGTCAGCAAACAAACTGAGAGCATGAGGTATGTTCAAGGCCCACACTGGGAGAAAGAAAAAATCCTTAGAAGAATAGTATGAGAAACAAAGTTATGAATAGGAAAGCAGAAACAAAAGAAATAAGCTTATTGATATAGACAAAGCTTCCCAATGTGAAATATGGCACAAATTGTAATATTTAGTGTTTTCCTTCCTTTGCAGTAGAAGTAAATGGTATTTCTACTTGAAGAAACTGAAGTATAAAACTGTATGCAGTAAATAATGACATTATTTTATGTATCCATACTTTAACTTGTTTTCCTACAAAATACAGAATAGTGTAGCTATGGAAAATCAATAAATATTGCTTTTTCATATAGGATTACATAGCCTTGCAAATGTCTATAATTGATCTACACTAAAATCATTGTCATTGATATCCTTCTGAATATTCCAATGTTTATAATTTCAGGTGAACTTCCACAATACTCACACCCCAAATATAATTTTAGTTCATGCAATCTTAGCAACATAAGCATATGGCCCAAATTTTCATTACCTTTATCTGCTGTCATTAATGTAGTATAACTTATACAATTAAGTACATACCCTCAGAGAAAGTAGATTCTTCCTTGTAAATACATCCTTGCAGGCACACCCACATACACACACATATATTTAGCACTCTAACTCAGGTTAGGTTCCTGACATTGGGTATCAGACAATGATCAAATAATCAAACTTTCCTGCCCAGACATAAAATACATTCATAATTCCACACATACAAAGACACCAGATCATTCAAAATAATGAGAATATTTAACAGAACGACCCAGCTCCTGAACCATCTACTCCCTGATTTCATTCATTCATGATGATGCGTTTTTCATATCATATTTTAAAATCGTTTTGTTTCCCTAATTAGCAGACAAAAATATGCTATCATAGAAAATGTAGGAAAATTACTTGTCTCATCAAAGGCTTCTATTTCCTTCCTGCAGGCTGTTTCTGGCATTTTGCCCTAATGTCTAATATCAAGTTAGAAAGGACATGCCATATTCCTTAATACATTTTCCCTAAAGGTTATGATATGGAGTTGATTCTGATTTTTTTCTTATTCTAAAGTAAATTTTCTCAACAACTTGAATTATTGTTAATGTTAATCCAAAGCCATTTGAAATATCAAAAAGAACTGGAACTGCACCTTGACAATGAATGACAGTAATTTTTGTGGGGAGATAAAGGACTTGAATTATCTAGAGTTCCTTAAAAGTGGCACTGTTATTTATGGACTGATCACTTAGTAAGCTTTTAAAGTGTGATCTTCTTATTTAATCTAGGAAGATAAAAGTATGCTTTTCATCACATTCTTGCCTGCAAGCCACTAGAAATACTTCTCTTGTACAGTTTATGCCTGGTGCTACTGTAGTGAAACCTGGCAACAACTGCACAGCTATGTTAGCTGCTTTAGATTTGGAAATTTTCTTCTAGTAGCCCTAGTGATTTGAGCCCAGGTTCATGGGATAGTAACATAATACATAATTGCAAAACACCACAGATAAAAAGACTATTTCAAAATGAATTTCAACTTTTTTCTTTGTTGTTTTATTTTTTCTTATTGATTGTCTTTTAAGGAGCTGGGGGCTATTTATTTCTCATTATTTTTGATGTAACATAATTAAATTTACCAGATTTTTCAAATAAAATAAACAGATATAAAATGGCATATTTGGTTACAAAATATGGCTAAACTTTTGAGTGATTTTTTTAAAATTCAAGTCCTGTTCTCAGTTATCCTCAAATAACATTGTGATGAGCCAAGCATATGTGTAAATTGACACATATCAAGCACACAGAACTCTGGAATTTTTGGTTTTTGATTTCTATATCAACTTCACCTAGAAAAGAAAATTATCACTTGCTTCATGCCTTAAGTAATCTACTTAAACCAAGTTTTATTAATTTTATCAATAAATCTCATAATCTATGCAATTGATGCATTGAATAAGTGTTTGATTTCTTAGTTCCATTGAATTAAGATTACATTTATTTTACTTTTTTGGATATGAAATAATGACATTCTTGAAGATAAAACATGCCTGCTTTTCATTTTGATTGCCAAAATGGAACTATTACGAACTTTGAAAATTTAACTTTAAGTCTGAACATTCAAATTTCACTAGGACTTGAATTGTGTTACAACTTTAATGTTTAAGTAAAAGGCATTACTTAAATAGAAAAAAAAATTACAAGTTTTCATACCTTATTCCCTGAATTGACTTTATGATAAAAAATTATATTTATATAACATGAAATAAGTACTGAAAGATTTGGAAGCAGAAGACTCCTTTTTTGATTTGTTATTGTTGTTGTTGTTTATAGTTTGTGATGATTCTGTCTTCTTTAGGCATGGTATATTCATTGCAAATCTTCAGCAAGGTGGGGGGTGGGCACAGAGCTTTAGGGAAAAGGGTGAGATTTGCAGCAGTGGAGTTCATTAAACATTGATGAAAGTGAATTATTTAAAACATAGGTGGAGACAGCAAGGAAGGACTGTGAACAAGTGAGGGAACTGAAGATATTTCTAAAAGGAAATATACTCATTACTTGACTCATGTAATTGTAATCCCTCTATAAATAACCTTAATAATAACAACAGAGTGAATTTATTTTTAAAAAGCAAACGAAGCTTTGTTTCTTAGAATCATAGAAGTTTGTTTTTTTTTGACTGGTTTGAGCTGGTTGGGTCTATCTCTGAAAATAGCTACATTGGCATTCATCATTAGAATTTGGGAACTACTAGTAGATAAAATTCATTTATGATTGTCTTTATGTTTTTTGAGACTCTGATTTATTTATTTCTTTAATCTAATTTGTATTCTTTCTGTCTACTGGTTTTTGGTTTGGCTTGTTCCTGTTTTTCAAGGACCTAGTGGTGCATCATTAGTGCTAATGCAAGATTGTTATGATTTGTTGACGTACATACTCAAAGAAATAAATTTTCCTCAGACTATTGCCTGTGCTGTTGTGTCCCAAAGGAGGTAGTATTTTGTGTGTTCACTTACATTGAATTATATAAACGTTGGAACTTCCCTCCATATCTCTTCAGTGATTCACTGGTAATTTATCAATTTTCACAGATTTTTCCCTGTGAGCTAAGATATGATCTATTTTGGAGAATGTTCCACAGGCTGATGAGAGAAATATATATATATATATATATATATATATATATATATATATATATATATTTCACCTAGCAGGGTCACTATATATATATATATATATAGACCCTGCTAGGTGAAATATTCTGTAGATATCTGTTACATATAGCTTGTCAGTGCAGTTATTTAGCCCTGAAGTTTCTTTGCTAAGTTTTGACCTGGATGACCGGTCCAGAGGTAAGAATGATGTGCTCAAAGAACCAACAATGTGTTTGGAGGTATGCATGTTTTCAGGTCAAGTAGTATTTGTTTGATGAATTTAGGAGCTCTAGGAATAAGGGTATTGATATTTACAATTGTTATAACCCCCGATGCAGAGTTTTCTTTACCAATATTTAATGTCCTTCTTTGTCTCTTTTTACTTTCATGCCACTTTTAATTTAAAGCCTGTTGTATCTAATATTAGTATAGCTAATCGGGCCTGTTCATGAGATCCATTTTTAATTTGTAAAGGTGATGTACAGAAGGGTTACAATTACATAAATCAGATAATGAACACACTTCTTTTTGAACAGTGTCACCTCTTCCCTCATGTTCTCCCAGTTTTTCCCTTGCAACTTCCCTCCCCCACAAGTTGTATTGAGCCTTTGTAATCTTCTCCAAAGGGTATCCTCCTTTGATCTCACTGTATAAATGTTTAGAATCCTATATAATTTATCATGTCCAAGTGTAATGTATTATCTTTTACCATCCAAGTGTGTTTACTTGTAGAATTATAGTCACATTCTAATACAACAAATGAGGGAAATTAAGAAACCTTTGAGTCTGTCTTTCTTCACTTAATATGTTTGTTCCAAGTCTTTGCATTTCCTTATGAATGGTGTAATATCATTCTTTCTGAATCAATAGAATTCGTCAAACTGAAGTGTTCCTTCATGTCCAAGGAAAAAGTTAGAAACATATACAGAAAGAGAACAGAATGGAAGAAAAATTTTACTAGCTAAGCATCAGACAAGGATTTTATAACTAATGCATATTTAGAGATCAAAAATTAAACCCAACAAAAATAAAACCTCAAATAAACAAGAACCCAACTAATATATGTGATAAACACTTAAAGAGAAACTTCTCAGAAGAAGAAAGAATGACAATTAGACACATCTCTCTCCATAAAAGAATTGATTCTATCATATTTATAAGATGATTTCTTTGTTGCTTTGTATGTCCCCCACCATGGTATAACCCCTGCTTTCATTATGTTTGGTGTTGGTATAATTTGTGGAAGGGAAGGGCAAAAACAAACCGTTTAAATAGGGTGGACCCATTGCAACAATGAGGTGTACAAGTTCTTATGTCAAAAAATGAACTTTACAACTTTGGCGGGGGGGCAGGGTCAGGGATGTCGTGGAGGGAGATGAGAAGGGGATACAAAGGGTGGGAATGGGATACAAAGGAGGAGGCAACAATGCTTGATAAGAAATGTACTCATTAACTTGCCCATGTAAGTGTAACCCCTCTGTACGGTATTTTCACAATATAAAAATTTTAAAAAGAAATGCAAATCCAAACAACACAGATTCATCTCACCCATGTTACATGTCTTTCGAAAAAATGAAAAATCACAGATACTGATAGGGATGTGGCCCAAAGGAAGCTCTATTAAACTGTTGGTGGGAATGTGTTATTGTTCAAACACTTTGGAAAACACTATGGAAGTTGCTCACCAAACTGAATAGAGAGCTACCTATGTTCCAGCAATTTCATAACGGGCATTTATCCAATAGAGCAGAAACAAGGCCACACTGAAGCTACCAGCAAAATCTGTTCATTGTTGCATTATTTTCTTGCCAACATATGGAATCAGCCCAGATGCCTCTCATTGTAAAAAGGGACCAAGAATTATATATGTATATATGTATGTATATATGTATATATATACATATATACATATATATATATAATTTTGTTGATCCCTATATAAAATTATGTATGCATGTATATATATATATATATATATATATATACATACATAATGGAATTCTGTTCATCCATCAGAAAGGATAACATTACACCATTCTTAAGGAAAATGAAAGACTTAGAAATAATGATGTTAATTGAAATTAACTGGACCCAGAGAAACTTTGGTTGCATGATTTTCCTCATTTGTGGTAAATGGAAGTTGTCTATAAATGTAAAAGTAAACACACTGCATGATATGCAAGGAGGTACAAATGAATCATCTGACGTGTCAGAGACCATGGAGAGTGAAATTACTATAATTCTTTTAAAAGACTAAGTCAAAGACCAACAATTAAATACCAGTAAATTTGTATTGCAAGAGAGTACAGTGGGGGACAATGTGAGAGGGGTAGGAAATTGAAAGGGAAAAGGATAAAATACAGGCAATAACCCATTGTATTCTTCCTGTAATTGAAATATACAAGGCAAGTGGTAGCATAAAATGGGGGTGAAGATGTTGAAGTGGTAACACAATTCCAGGTTCATTGTACACATAAACTACTTTGTTAAATGTCAAGTAATTCCATAACATAATATTGAGATACATAAGTATTGGGGTTAATTGGGAGCGGTGGTTGAGAATGTTGAAAGGCGTGACAATGATCAAGATGCACTGTATCCATACATTGTTTCAGTGAATGGCAACTCCTTTGTTCAACTACTTAAAGATAATAAAAATATGCAAAAATTAATTATGATAGTTGAATAGAGAGTTGAACCTCAACTCAATTCCCATTTTAAAATATTTTTAACATGGAGACTTGGAAAATAAAATTCAAATAATAAAATATTATTAATCTTTTATCAGAATTTGTGAAATTTAAATCAAAACTACTTTGCTTTTGTCAGCCATTGGGCTGTTAGAATATTTCATACTAAGTGGCTTAAAAATAATTAAGAGTACATTATCCATACCCTATTAACTTAAACATTTTTAATAAAAATGGTTATTCAAAGAAATTCTTTGTCTTATGGGAGTTCATTTTCTGGTTCATTATAAGCTATTTGCTGGGCGTTCACAAGGCAGAGTAATTATATTGGGCTTCTTTTATCAGGATCATTAGGGTCATCATGGAGAGGTTCATTGTAATGTAACCAGACAGGGGAATAGAATTTCAACATGTGTATCTGGAAGGAGTTACATCATCCAATAAACTTTGCAACTTTTTCTTTAACTCAGTGTGGTGTATCATTTGGATATGATTTCATAGAAGATAGTCACCTAAGGACAAGCTTATATCATGTGAATTATGTGAATGATTCTTCCTCAAAAGGGAATAATTATACTGATGGCAAAGTGAAATATGATTGCTTAGTGGCTCGATTCACATCATAGGTAACCATGTAAACGTGGTACAGCATTTCTAAGGCCCTTCTGATGTATTTGAACAATTTCTGATGAGTTAATTGTTTTCAGAAATATTCGTTTGAACCAACAAAAACACATCTCCTTTGATTTTAATTATAGTCCATTATTAGGACTCCCACAGACACCAAAATCAGAGGATGCTAATTTCTCTGATAAAATACATAATAATTTGTTACAATTAATGTAACATGAAGACTGTAACATTAATAGCACAATAATTACTAGTATTCACATTATATAATATATTGACATCTTTGGTTACCTCAATTTTTAGAATATTTATATCTAAATGTAAAATTATTGCAAATTACTATTTGATGATGTATAGAAAATGTGAAAAAGATTTGTGTACATATTTATTACAGATGCAAACACATTCATCTGGTTATTTCTGATCCTTCACATGTTGGTTGCATTCATGCATGGGGAACATGCAGAGAATTCACAATGGCAAACTTGCATTTCCTAAAGTGTTAATTGCATGAAGTTTATGTTGGGGTAAATAGCAGATTTTATTAATTAAATAGTTTTTGTCCCTTCCTTCCTCCCTCCCTTTCTTTGTTCTTAGGTTCCTTCATTCCTTCCTTTTTTCCTTCCTTCCTTATTTTCTTCTTTCCTTCCTCCCTCCTTCCCTCCATCCATACCTCTCTCTCTCATACTCTCCTTTCTTTCTCTTTCTTTCTTTCTTTCTTTCTTTCTTTCTTTCTTTCTTTCTTCTTTCTTTCTTTCTTTCTTTCTTCCTTCCTTCCTTCTTTCCTTCCTTCCTTCCTTCTTTCCTTCCTTCCTTCCTTCCTTCCTTCCTTCCTTCCTTCCTTCCTTCCTTCCTTCCTTCTTTTCTTTCCTTTCCTTCTTCTTTCTTTCATTCTTTTTCTTCCATCCTTCCTTTATTTCTTTTACTCAGAATATTTCTTTTGGCTATAGAAAAAATATCAACTGTTGTACTCCAAGGTGTGATGAGTAATTATAAATATACTACATTAATATTAATTTTAATAACCTATACTATATCTTAAGACAAATTGTACTAAAACAACTTCGCAAAAGTTGCAGGATATGTAACAAATATTGCTTTTCATGATATTTTTATTACGTCAAATGAAAATAAGTATTTAGACATAATATTGTGTGTGTGTTTGTTGTTCTTATGACTTGAACTCAAGACCTATATGGGCTGGGAAGGTGGCTCACTTGTACGGTGCTTGCCTTGTATGCATGAGGCCCTGGGTTAGATTCCTCAGCAGCACATAAGCAGAAAAAATAGCCGGAAGTGTGCTGTGCCTCAAGTGGTAGGGTGCTAGCCTTGAGCTGAAGAGCTGAGGGACAGCTCCCTGGACCAGAGTTCAGGCCCCACAACCAAAAAAAAAGACCTCTACCTTAGTTTCCCCCTACCACAAGGATATTGCTCTAACAATTGAGCCACAACCCCACTTCTGGCTTTGTGTGTGTGTGTGTGTGTGTGTGTGTGTGTGTGTGTGTGTGTGTGTGTGTGTGTGTGTTTGTGTGTGTGTGTGTTGTGATGTGTATTAGATTAATTGAGATGTGTCTCACAAACTTTCTTGACAAGGCTGGCCTTTTTTGATTTTTTATTGTGAACATACTGTACAGAAGGGTTACAATTACATGGGCAAGATAATGAGTACATTTCTTATCAAGAATTGTAGCCTCCTCCTTTGTTTAACCATCACATCACTTGCCAGCCTCCCCCCGCCCTCCCCAACCAATCCTCCCCACCCCAACCAAAGTTGTAAAGTTCATTTTCGACATGACAACTTGTACTTCTCATTGTTGCAACGGGTCCATATGTATCCTTATTTAAATGACTTGTCTTTCCCCTTCCCCTCCACAAATTATACCGACATCAAATACAGTGAAAGCAGGGGTGATACTGTGGGGGAGGGACATACCAAGCAACAAAGAAATAATCTTATAAATGCGTTAGAAACAAATGCATGAAAGAAAAAAAAGCATTTAAATTAAATACATATCTAATGGTTCATTTTCCTAACATCACCTTATCTGACATTTTCTGCTTGACTCATACATATACTAGATATTGCAAATAAGGGAAACCATGGGACCTATGTTTCTTTGGGCTTGGCTTACTTTACTTAACACAATTTTTCCAAGTCTTTCCACTTTCTAACAAATGGGGCAATGTCATTCTTTCTGATGGAGGCATAGAATTCCATTTTGTATATATACCATATTTTCTTGATCCATTCATCTACTGAGGGGCATCTGGTTAGTTCCATATCTGAGCTATGGTAAATAATGCTGCAATAAACATACTTGTGCTGGTAGCTTAAGGTGGCTCAGTGTTAGAACGCTTGCCTTACATACATGAGGCCCTGGGTTCTATTCGTTAGCACCACATAAGAAAGAAAAAAATAGCCAGAAGTGGTGCTGTGGCTCAAGTGGTAGAGGGCTAGCCTTGAGCTGAAGAGCTGAGGGACTGTGCCCATGCCCAGAGCTCAGGCCCTACGAAAAGAACCCTCCCCCCCAAAAAAAAAGAATGGATGAGTACATTTCTTATCAAGCATTTTTGCCTCCTCCATTGTTTCCCCTTTTCAACCCTTCCCATCTAACTACCCCCACAACCTAACCCCCCCACACAAAGTTGTAAAGTTTGTTTTTGTACATCGAATTGTTGCAATGGGTCCACCTGTATTCTTATTTAAACCATTTGTTGTTTCCCTTCCCCTCCACAAATTATACCAACACCAAATATAATGAAATTAGGGGTTACACCGTGGGGAAGGGACATGTCTGAGACAAGCAGAAAAGGTCAGATATATTGATGTAAGGTTAAATGAACCTCAACATAAGTATTCAAATGTTTTTTTTCTTTCTTTTTTATTGTTTCTAACATATTTATAAGATGATTTCTTTGTTGCCAAGGCTGGATTTGAACACCACCATCCTGAGTAGTGAGGATTACAAGCTTGAGATACCCATATTCAGCACAGATATAACATATTTAACAATAAAATAAATTTCTCTTTTTCTTTTTTATTTTTTATTGTGAACATACTGTACAGAGGGGTTACAATTACATGGGCAAGATAATGAGTACATTTCTTATCAAGCATTGTAGCCTCCTCCTTTGTTTCCCCTTGCAATCCCTTCCCATCCTCCCCCTGCTCCCCCACCCAATCCTCCCCGCTACGCCCCCCCCACACTAAAGTTGTAAAGTTCGTTTTTCAACATAACGACTTGTACATCTCATTGTTGCAATGGGTCCACCTGTATCCCTATTTAAACGATTTATTTTTCCCCTTCCCCTCCACAAATTATAACGACATCAAATACAGTGAAAGCAGGGATTATACTGTGGAGGAGGGACATACCAAGCAACAAAGAAATTATCTTATAAATGTGTTAGAAACCATCGCATGAAAGGAAAAAAAAAACATTTCAATACATATCTTAGAGTTCATTTCCCTAACATAACCTTATCTGACCTTTTCTGCTTGACTCAGATGTATATTAGATATTGCAAAGAAGGGAAACCATGGGACCTATGTTTCTTTGGGCCTGGCTTATTTAAAAATTAAATCCCCCAATAACAAATCTTCAAAGAAACAACTGCCCAATAAATAAGTGGGCTAAAGTCTTAAAGAGAACCTTCTCTGAAAAGGAAAGTAGGATGGCCAATAGACAAATGAAGAAATGCTCAACCTCCCTAGCCATAAAAGAAATGCAATGGAGGGGGTAACAATGCTCAATAGGAAGTGTACTCATTACCTTACTCATGTAACTGTGTATAGCATCTTTACAATAAAAAAATTTTAAAAAAAAACGACATTGAGATACCACCTCACTCCAGTTAGAATGGCTAAAATCAAGAACTATAATAACAGATGCTGGAGGGGATGTGGACAGAAGGGAACCTTACTGAATTATTGGTGTGAGTGTGAACTTGTTCAACCACTTTAGAAAGTGGTATGGAAGTTCCTCAAAAAACTCCACATCGAGCTCCCCTATGACCCAGCCATTCGACTTTTGGGCATTTACCCAAATTTACAAACAAGACCCACTAAAGCTACCAGCACGACTATGTTTATTGCAGCACTATTTATTACAGCTAAGATCTGGAACCAACCCAGATGCCCCTCAGTAGATGAATAGATCAAGAAAATGTGGTGTATATACACAATGGAATTCTATGCCTCTATCAGAAAGAATGACATTGCCCCATTTGTTAGGAAATGGAAAGGCTTGGAAAAATTTATAAAATAAATTTCTTATTCTTTGAAATCTAGACGCTCAATTTAACAAATTAACATTTAGTTATTTATTTAATTATCAAACCTGAACCTGCACTGTGAAAAATAGTTTTCATTTTTATGTAAAGATATACATTCGAAAATTTAAATGACAGAATCTTTGCATAAATTGAAAATCACTAAATTCCAAAGCAACAAAGGGATCGTTAATCAAATATCTTATGTAAGGTAAGAGCAATAGGCCCTGTCAGTGTGAAAGAAGCAAGATTTTTGTTAAATTAAATATTATCTACTTCGGTCACATGATTTTATCTTCTTTTAAACCTAAACTTTTTTGACATAAAATATAGATCATACAGTTTTTGAGAATATAAAAATCTTAGTTACTGCACATGTATTTTCTGAGGTTTGATTACCAAGGCATTTCAGAGAAACACTGAATTTCATATATTTTATGTAAACAGTGATTTTTAGAAATTGAATCAATCTCCATATGTGATGAAGCAAGGTGTTCAATGACTTAAGCAATTATTAATACAGACTTGAACGTAACTTAATTTTGAATGGTATGAAATTCATATTGTACTTACTCTATAGAATAATTAAGAAATAAATAATCGTTATAGTATTTACTTTTCCTTCAATTAGAAAGAAAGAACTTCAGTATAGATTCCAAAAACTTGAATGGAATGTCATAAAATTATGAAAAATTCAAGTCATTATGAGTTAGATGAAATAGTCATTATTGACTGTCACAAAATGAAATCTCTTGAAGCTTCCTTATCTGTTAAATAAAATGTATTTGCACTCAAAATATCTCTCTAGTAATGGTATAATTAAACCACCTTCATGCCAAATCGCTTCTCTGTATAATTCAAATAAATATTTAGAAGCAGAAGTTATGGAAATGTATAGAAATATTTACCCACCTGAAATCATAAAGGATTGAGATTGATTAGCTTTCACTGTTGCCCTTCCAAAGGTAAACTGTTTGAAAGTTGAACCCTTTCAAGTGGGCATAGTTGTAGAGATTTGGTCACTGAGAACTTGTGACCAAAGTGGATTTTAAGATCAAAGTCCTTTTCTCCTCTTCCTTCTTTTTTTCTCTGTCTCCTTCTCCTTCTCATTTTCCTTCTCCCTCTCCAAATTCTCCTCCTCCTCTTTCTCCCTCTCCCACTCCTATTCTTCTTCTTCTTTACTTCCTTTCTTCCATACTCCATCACATGTTCCTTACATGGGTTACTGTGCCACCAGCAATCCAAAACAGAAACATAAACTGAAATGTATAAAATAAGAAGCCAAGCTTAATATTTCCCCTTTTTAAGATAATTTCATAAAATATTCGGTCATAATAATAGGAGACTGTCACAGCATGCTCTCATTTATTATAAGGGATAAGATTTACTGGAAAAACAATCTGACCAACATTGCCCTAATGAAATGATTGATTAAATTAATATTATACTGGGACAAATCTAGTTTAAAATATCAGATATACTTCAATAAAAGGAGAAAAAATCGCCTCTAGTGTTTCCTATGAATAGACAGCAGAATTCAATCTGTTATTCAAGGAAATTGACCTGCAATTGGCAGCATTGTCCATTTCATAAATGATGTAAGAAGACTATAGAACAAATTTCAACGCAAACTGCCTGATATAAAATTTATTTTGTCCCCTGTATACTATGTATGTCTGGTTCCCAAAATGACTTGTATTTCATATTTTTAATTAACTTTAAGTAGTTGGATGGGAGTTGCTGTTTGACCAAGCAGTTTATGAATAGTGTTTAGTGAGTTTTTTTTTTCTCTCCTGAGGTTTGAACTCTGGGTCTGGGAACTGTCCCTGAGCTCCTTTGGATGAATGCTAGAAGTCTATCACTTGAGGCACAGCAGCACTTTCAGATTTTTCTGAGATTTAATTGGAGATAAGAATCTCACAGACTTTTATGCGTGGGCTGGCTTCAAAACTCAATCCTCAGCCTCTTGATTAGCTAGGGTTACAGGTGTGAGCAACTAGTGCCCGGCTTAATACAATGCACTTTTTTTTTTTCTTGGCTAGTACTGGGGCTTGAACTCTGGGCCTTGGCAATGCCCTTGAGCTTCTTTTCCTAATGCTAATAGTCTACGAATTGTGTCATAGTGCCAATTCCAGCTCATTTTGTTTATGTAGTACTGAGGAATCAAACCCAGGGCTCCACACATGCAAGGCAAGTAGTCTTCCACTAAGCCACATTCCATGGCCAATACAATGCATCTTGATGATCATTATCCCTCATCCTTCTCAACCCTATCTCATCCCTCAATTTACATAATTTTGTAGAATATTCAGACTCGCAATTTCATCTATAGTCACTCAGAGTATATATCACAGATCATATTTTATGGATAGTCTTATTCATCAACATACTTGTTACGTATTATAGAATTCTGTGATTTTAAATTCTAAATTATCACTCAAATCCACCTACTACTATTCTAAAATTTTTCCTAAGGTTAATGCAAATGCAATCTGTAATTCTTCGATAAAATACACTGATTCTTAGAATATTAAAGAGTTGGAATAAGAACATCACCTTCACTTCTAGAACATTTTATCATCACTACCCTCTCAAAATACTCCAATATTTATTAATAGTCACTTCTGTCATCATTTCAACCAACCCGCCCCTTGAGCAGCTATTATTTCATATTCTACCTCTACAGATGTGCCAATTTAAAAAAGCTCATATAATTAGAAAATGTTGACTATTTTATCCATTTCTCCCATGTAATATTACTGTTTCCAAATTTTTCTCATGATAGAGCCTATTGCTTTGTATACATGTGTATAAGGGTATAACATCCTAAATGAGCATTTCAATATTTTATTATATGTTATTTTAAAAGGTTTTGCTATGTATATTTTTGTACATGTGTCTCATTGGACATGTGTTGAAATCTATTTTGCATATAAAATTATGATTCAAAATTATGGATCATAGAAGCTACTCTATGTGTAATATCTAAAGATTGCCAGTATGTTTAACAAACTGACCCTATCATTTTAAGTGTCAAGCACCATTGTGCATGGATTCCAATTTCTACATAATTGTTGTGCAGGGCTATCTTATTGTTTCTATTTCCACTAATTTCTATATGTATGCAATGTCTAGGTATGTTATGATATTTCCATATGTTCCTTGGTTGTTGTTAGATTCCTACAGTGACATGTATTTAGATATTTTTGATAACTTATTCAGGATCGTTAAAATTTTTCATTGGCATTAATATGCTCTTAATATATTTCTGATTCAAATCTCTTTAAATAAATATATAGGTATACACACTATGTGTATTCATATACAAATACCTATATATACATATATAAGAATATACAGATGTTTACATACATGCATATAGACATGTATGTATATTATTATTTTTATTTGTCTGTAAGTTATAAAAAATTATTCTAGTGGAAAACGCATTTACTTCCCGTTCTGCTTTCCAGAAATTCAGAATCTGGGTTGTTGTTTTTTCCTTTATCTTCTAATTAGGAATCTTTATATCTTCATGATGGTTCTTACCTAATCATGTATCTTTTGAACTACACCTGGGACTTTTAAGTACCCATTTGAGTATACTTCCCTCATCTGATAATTATTCAAATTTGTGTTCCTTGGGTAATAAAGGCGATTATTTATTTTTCTTCTTCCTTATCTCAATCACAAGGTCTGGATAATGATTTTTGATATTGTATACAGTGCTCTAGAGTGATTAAACATATCTACAGAAAAAGATAACCTCACAATACATGGATAATGTTTATATATAAAAATTGTAATAATTTCATACAGGAAATGTCTATTTCTTTAGTTCTTGTTTAGGATTTGTTAAATTCTGGTGTGCTATACTCAATTATCATAAAGGTATACAAGGATGGTAAGAAGCAAACATCTTAATATCATATTCTAATATTAGCTTATTTCTGCCTGTGTTATATGTATGAGGCCGTATTTGAGTTTTGCCTTAATTTCACATGCTATATTCTCCCAGTATATAAGTTGAAAGAAGACTCCCTCTGGAAATATGCTATTTTTATAGCTAAGGAAAAACAAGTCAGCTGTTAGACACAGACAATGAGATAGAAATCTTCCCCTAGAAATAATCTTTCACCACTTCTGATTCACTTTTGTAAGCTGAAGTAAGTCACATGACCCATCTTGACATTGCGGAGTAGAGGTAAATCTCACCTACAGAAAGCTGGTGCAGGACATAGAGTAATATGCCAAGATATGCAACACGAGATAAAGAGGGGAAAAAGAGAACTACAATATAATCTATCATACTTGCCATCACAGTCTCTGCAGGAAGGAAGCTATTATGTACTTTTGTTTCTAAAAATACTTCAAATCATGTCTTTTATGCTAGGATGTAGGTATTAGAGGACATTTTGATACTGAGACAGCATAAAATCTCAAACAAAGCTGGAATAATCATTTCAATATTAACTTTTGTTCTCCAAGAAAAGAAACCATTTTGTAGACAATACTTTATACTTTCTTACCAAGTATCTTTTTTTCCAGAAATGGATTTTGTTAATATATGTGACTATCCACCAGAATAAATGTCTTCATTTATCTTTATCTTGTCCAGACAGCAAGTCAATTGAATGTAATTGGGAGTTCATCAATAGCACTTTTTAAAACTGTAAAAAATATGGAAAAGGATCCAATATGCATATTTTTCCACCATCACCTATCACATCCTCCTATTTCCTCCCTAGGAAACACACCCAGTCAATAAAAAGTCTTAGATATTTGGCTCTTGACCTTGAAAGTGGAAGAGGCATATTATGGATGTCAGAGATCACAGTTAATAGTGTTTTCCATAATATTGTCACATGCAACAGCCTTATGAGTCCTGCAGGTCTTAACACTACCTCCTTAGGAATGTGATAGGAATGTCAGCCTTACTGTATTTAGTATTGTTTTCCACTTCCTTTTCTACCACCTCCCCTAAATTATAATACATATTAACAGAATGAAAAAGTGCCATCTTAAGAAAGTTCCATTGCAAAAGATGTTATGTCGAAAAACGAACTTTACAACTTTGGTGACGGCATGGTAGGATCGGTGGGCAAGGATGGTAAGGGGAAACAAAGGAGGCGGCAACAATGCTTGAAAAGAAATGTTCTCATTACCTTGCTCATGAAATTCTAACCCATCTGTACTATATTTTTACACACACACACACACAAACTTATGAATATAAAAAAGAAAGTCATTTAGGGCTCTGGGAATTTGGTTTCATGGAACAGTTATTGCTTAGCATGGTGAAACCCTGGGTTCAATTCCTCCATACCACATAAAAAGAAAAGGTAACACTGGAAGTGGGGCTTTGCCTCAAGTGGTAGAGTGCTTGCATTGATGGAAAATAAAAAAAGAAGCTCAGGAACAGTTCCCTGGCCCTGAGTTCAAGCCCCAGGATGGGCAAAAGAGTCATTTAGTGATTAAATGCGAAATAAAGAACCCATATTTGGAATATATAATTGTTCCTTCCAAATGATATCTAACAATAGTCCTTAATTCATGTACTTTACCTATATTAGAATACTGTGTTGAACAAAAAAATGTTTTCATAATAGGTCATGGTAATTAATGCCAGTAGTGTGCTTAAATATCAGGTGAAGATTAATCCTGGAAATTCAAAGATTCCAGGCTTTTGAGTTGTAACTGCTAATCACAATAAGAAGGGTAGTATATATGTGAGATTTGGAAATCTTTTTGGTAAATCAGGGCACCAAAAAGGCAGAGGTTAATTAATAGTTTTGACAGAGGAGAAGGAGTAACTCCAGATTGAAGGAATAAATGATAGTAATAACTAAGTTACACCACAAACTGTCCTAGGGAAGCATTTATGGTTATTGAAGAACTAGTTATCATCTAGGCTTATTCCTCAGTGCCTTTAGCATTCTAATCACTTAGACTAGTTCTTAATCTTTGTGTGATAAGTTGTATATTCTTCTATGCTGTTCTTTCACAGCTTATCTCCTTTTCTTTCTTAAAATCTATGTCTTTCTCTATTTCTCTATGAACAATTTCTGATATTAAGTCCACAAAAGCAGACAGCAGAGGATGCTAAGGTAAGAGTCCCATACCTCATGAGTCATTAATGTAACAACATGGAAAAGGAGGACATATTTATTGCTATCTCAATTTTTCTAAAAAGCTGCAATGTCACATCATTTGATTCAAATTTCTTCTTTGTCTACATAGTGTCATTTAGTGCACATAAATGCAAATATAAACCAGGTGCTGGTGGCTCATTCCTATAATACCAGCTACTCAGGAGGTTGAGACCAGAGGATTGTGGTTCAAAGCAAGCCTGGTCAGGAAAATCCATGAGACATTTATCTTCAGTTAGACACCAGAAACCCAGAAGTGGTGTTGTAGCTAGTGGTAGAGCACTAAATTTGAGCTGAAGAGCTGAGGGACAGTGCCCAGGATCAGAGTTGAAGCCCTACGACCAACAGAAAATGTGTAAATATGACTTTGTTTCCCCCAAAGGAACAACAAAGTCAATAATAATCGTCGCAAGCACAGAAAATGATTCCAAAATGATTCAATGTACCTACTTTTGCTGAGTTAACTTATGGCTTCTTGTCTGGACATATTCCCTTCTCTATGATTGTCTAATGCACATACTTAGATAGCAATTTAAAACTGAGAGTATAGAAGCAAAGTGTACAGTGATGATATTGTCCTATCAGAAATTCAAGTTAGTAATGAAAATTTCTTCTTAAGATCATACACAAAAAATACCATGATATAGTGTAATAGAACTCACTATTGAACATATGAGCTTTAAGAGCTTTCTAATTGATCCATTATTTATTGGTACCAACATTAGAAAAAATGTATAATTCAGTAATAAAATAGAAGTCCTTTGCATGACTACTTAAATTCCTTGTTTTTTAAAGACACTGTTTTCATCTTAAAAAACTAGGGCTGTCTATTGCCTTCATGTGATTTTGATTATTGAAAGTGCTTAATGAGAAATCAAAATGCATTATAGTCCTTTGTTATCAATTCTCACTTTTTCTGCTTGGAGAATATAATGATCAAAATAATAGTTCAGAATCAGCAAGCAATAGGTCAGAATCATGCTTCCAGTGCAAGTGGATCACCAGTAAGTAATCCTAAATACCATTTTCCACAAAGTTTTGTGAAAGAAACAATCGGCCTGCCTTCTCTAGCTGCTTTCCTAGACTGGGCCTATTCCTTCATTGTACAGGAAAAGTGTGATTCAACTGATTTAAGTCAGATATGTTACTAGAAGTCTCAAGGATTTAGATTTTTGTCTGTATATTGGTAAATCCATGTCTCTTTATGTAGGCTACAAAAATGTATTTACTAATTTCAAGTAAATACATGAATTCTCTTTCCATCTTAAAAAAAATTAAATTCTGCTTGCTCTATAAATTGATCAGAGGCATGGATTTGTGGCTAGGTAGGTCCTTGCACATCTCTCTGTTCCTCTCTCTCTTACATGGTTCTCATAGATAATATGATTGCTCCATAATTATCCTAATATATTTTGCTTTCATATTTTTGGTTCATCATTTCACTTTCTGCTCTGCCATTTCCCAAATCATTTATGTAGAAGGCATTATTTCATATTTTCTCATTCCTAGAATAAGCTGCACATGAAGACACCACTGGTCCTCATTTTAAGTCTGTACCATTGAATACGGAGGAACATCTTTCCTGTGCTCTCCATCAGCTCCCTACTCTCGTTAGAATAATTTAGAATAGTAAAAAATGGAAAAAGATAAAATAAATCATGGTGAAAAAAGATGCAGAAAATTCACCGGATATTTCTGAGCAGTTCAACCAACATGAACTATTAGGGAAATACATGGACACCTCATTTTCACTGGCACTCAAAGTCTCTGGTTAGGCAATTCTGATAAAGATGAGAAACAAGATGAAAAAATGAGAAATGGTATCAATTGCAATAAAAAATAGAGAAGGATCCAAGCAAATTTCTTTTTTGTGCTGCCGAAAATAATCGGCTTACTACAGTGTGGAAACTACTTTCCAAAAGGGCCACTCATGTGAATACAAGGGATGACGATGAATATACACCTCTTCATCAGGAAGTCTACAGTGGACACTTAGACATTGTCCTTGAGTTGGTGGCTCAAGCGGCACACACAATAACTGTAGATGGATGGACACATCTGCACAGTGCATATAAGTGGAATAATAACAGAATGGCTTCTTTCTTACTTCATCATGATGCAGATTCCAATGCCCAAACTAAAGGCCTCTTGACCCACTTGAATCTTGCTGCTGGAAATTAAGATAGCAAAAATTCATTTGATCTCCTTCTGTTGAAACATTACATAAAACCATGTCTGAAGAACAATTTGGAAGAAACTGCATTTGATATTGCTAAAAAGATAAGTATGTATCACTACCTCTTTGAAGTTGTGGAAGACTGTACAAATTGTTCTACTAAGTCCTAATGATTCAATTACTTTTCTTAAATTTCAAAAATGCCATTCCATCTTTTGTGTCCATACAAAATATTTTCACAATCCAAATAGCAATAACTTATTGTAAAAATTCATGGATTCTGTGGAATTCTTTCAAGTGAATTGCCTGCCTTTGATGTCAAAATGTATTCAAGAGTTTTTGTGTATATCTATAATGATTTCTTCAGAGTTTGTGACTTTTTAATCAGAAATAATTTTAACTTATCTATTGAAATTTATACAGAAACTAAAGATATTTCTCGTGCTTGTCTGAAAAAGTATATTTTAAAATATTCTATAGTCTATGTTTGTATAGTGTCCATAATGTATTTTATTCTCTCCTAGATATAATACTTTGAATTCTATGCTACTTTATAATATACAGCTTCATTAATGTGTCTTTTCAGATTTCATTCCATATAGAAATAGTTTAAGATTCCTTTGTTTCCTAGGTCCTTATAGTATTATATTACTTTGGGATAGAACGAAAATGTTGTCTAATTTCAAAAGTTTTATAAAGGTTATGCTATGTAAAGGCCTTTCTTTTTTTTGGTGGTGGTGGGGGGGTGTCCGGTCGTGGACCTGAACTCTGGGCTTGGGCGCTGTCCCTTAGCTCTTAAGCTCAAGGCTAGTGCTCTACCACTTGAGCCACAATGCCAATTCCGGCTTTTTTCTTTTTGCTTATGTGGTGCTGAGGAATCGAACTCAGGGCCACAGGCATGCAAGGCAAGCGCTCTACCAATGAGCCACCTTCCCAGCCCCATATAAAGGCCTTTCTAAGGTCAAGATTTAATACACTGATGTCAAACTAACTTTTAATTATATGAATTACATGTATTTTTACACTTGTAATTTTGTAATCAATTTTAAATGTTTTTTTCATTTCTTGCATCTGAAGAATGAAAAATTTGGAATACTTCACAAATTTTAATATCATCTTTGTGCAAGTGCCATGTTAATCTCTGTATTGTTGTAATTTGGGTATACATACTGCTGAAGCATGTATTATCCTCTAAATTAAATAGTTAATGATGCAATCTTTATACAGGCTTATATCCTTGGGTGCCTATTTGGTACAAGGAAACGTTAATGTTTCTAACAGTGCTATTGATCTTATATTCCTGAAATTCTGTGAATAGTGGAAAAATTATATTGTTCAGTCTATTGCTCACATTTGCAATTTTTTTGTCAATTACTATTTTAAATATTTTCCATTTTGGATTTGATTGCACTTTCAAGTGTTTATAGCTAGGTCCAAAGGTGATGGCTGTTGCAAGTAGTAATTTATCCAAATGAGTTAGTTCTGTGGAGCTATTTGATTCAAAGTAAGCCTTGCTTAAGAGCTACTTCTAAACTTCTGCAGTTGAAATTTTCCCAGAAGAGGTCTTACTTTTCCCAAATGAGATCCTAGGATCCCAGGACCCAGTTATCTGCATCATCAGATAACATGGGCAATACTTTTCACCTAGGCCCATGCAACATGCCAATAGAAACTAATTGAATATGCATATCAATTTCTCGTTTCCTATATTTCAGGTCCCCAATTCCTTGAGATGCAGGAATTATCAGTAAGCAATTGTGAAATGCAAGGCAACTTAAAATGAAGGAGGAGATCACAAAATCTGAGAGACAGTGCTGAAATTCAAACTTTCAGTTTACAGATGCCCAATCCATATGAGTGAAAAAGTTCACAAAATGTCATAAGATTATTTTTAATACCCCTCTTCTAATGAGTAATGAAATAATATCAGTCCAGCATAAGTGGTCCAAAAAAGATACATAATTGCTCTACGTATTTTTGGAAAACTTGACGTAGAGGTCAAATGTAATTTAGAAAAAAATTAAGTGAGAAGATACTTAGTGCTTCAAAACATTGGTACTTCAGTTAAACTTGGTTCTGTGATATAAAAAGGTTGTCACTCTCAAACCAATGATAACCTACATTTAATCTCCTGAAAGTGTATTCATTTTCAAATAAAATTATATTCACCAAAATAACTTGTGACAAGTAGTTGATACTTAGTGACATTACAAGTTTTTCAAGTGTAGGGAGAAAGTTACAATAGAGTTGATTTATTTACCCAGCACCAATGACTAACAGTTTCAACCATTCATTAAAGTGTAGAAATAGTACCACCCACCATTTGTTTTGTTCAGTAGGTGCCTTCCAAAACTGTGTTCAATAGATCAGCCTCCCATATTCCAAACCCAAAGGTTAGCTAATGAAGTAAATTTCAACAAAATAGTTGTTGGGTCTTCGTCCATCCCATGAAAGACAGACGGGGTCCATGGAAAGGTAAGTGTGGCCAGTAGCCTGTTCCCCAGCCTCCCTTAGCCAGGGAGACAATCAGACGCAGCAGGGAGTCAAGTCAAGCTGTAAAGTCGTTTATTAACACAGAGCAAGCCATTTTTAAAGCAAAAAGCAGCACGTGACATGGGAGGGGAGGGAGAGGAACCAATCACTGTAAAGGTCACACCCTATCATGCACCTAAACTTCCACGGGCTGGTTGTGCACTGAACGTAAAGCAAATTGGGCTCTGCCCACTCAACTCCCTCTCAGAGCCATCTTGGCTGCTCATGTGCTCCAAAAATAGTGACAATAGTCACAAATAGTTGCTTATCATATGTTGTTTTATGTTTTCTCTATCTGTCTAACATAGAAAGAAATATGACTTTAAGTCTTGAATATGAGTACTCATCAGAGATGTGACAAACATAAAATCTGTCTTCTATTTCTATCATATTCCTCTATAATAGTAAATCTTAGATTTCTTCTTTTTCCAAAACCTACAAGTAGTAGAAAATATTATCCCAGGTAAAATAAAATAATCACACACCATTGTACAAAGCCATTTATAAAAATTGATAATTAGGAATACATTCTAAGCCATTTTTAAACTTTCTTTTTGACTAAAGATCAATCTTCCAAATAGATGAGAATACAATCATGTCTAGGTGCTTCGCATCTCCATTCTTGCAAATTGTTACTGCAGATGAATGAATTATGGAAATATAAGCTGACATCAGTTAAAGTATATGCAGGATTGAATGTATATAAACCTTTCAAATTATTATCAGACATTTTAACAGAATGAGTATCAGAGAGGAAGTTGAAACCAGAGAGGAATAATAGTAAAGATGAAAAATTGAACAAAGGGTAAGTATAGCTAGAATACCCAATGTACACATGTGATAAAGGAAGTGATAAATCAGAAATAAATCTTGGAGAAGGGGTTAGTTGAGAATGATAGAAGGAGTGACTGTGATCCAGCAATATTGGATAAGTAGATGGATATATTTAATTGTAACACACTTGAACAACATTATGAAATTCAGTTAATAAACACAACAAAAAATCAAAAGCACACAAAAATCACAACCAAAGAGCAATCTCTAGAGAGTATGAATATGACCTTTCAAAATTTTAAGGAGTTAATGAAGGGCAGTCTTGGGAAAAGCAAATAAAGCTTTTCAAAGAGGGCAGTTTGGGGTAAGAGAGAATTTTGAACAGATTTAAATAGATTGTCTAAGGTTATAAATCACCTACATCAGCTGCAAATATTATTTTTCTTCAGGTAATTTTCTTTAGATGAACTGGATACTCCAGCCCTCAGCCACACTTGATAGCTTGAGAATATAAAATGGATGAAACAAGATGAAGAACCTATTGCTCCACTGGAGAGAAAACAATCCTCTATGTTTTCTTTCATCTCTCTTCAATACTTTTTCTTCATACATTTAAGTCGATTTTGAATTATATTTTTCCTTCTTTGATCTGGCAAAGTAATTAGTCAAATAATTCGCTAAATTTTTTTATCATGCTGTTGAATTGGGCAAGCGAGTCCATTAAACTTCCCTCTTGCATTTGGTTGCCATGAAACAACATCTATATTAATGAGGAAAAATCTAATGTAAAGCTTTCTCTCCAGAAAACTAGTCGAAGAATCTGTGCTCAAAAATCTTTGGCTATACATTTTCCTTTTTTCTGTTACCTTGAATGGCTTCTTGTGTCTAAAGTGCCCAGAAAAATAAGTACTCCATCACCTTTCGGTTTAATCAATTCTAACCTCAAAGATATATTTTGCTAACAAGATGCTTAGACGAATTAAAAACTACACCGCTTTTATCTTCTCTAAAGACTCTCCTTAGATACCATATCAGGAACAGAAAAGTTATTCCTTGCAAAATGATTTCAATAGATTATTTTTCTCTTGGGCTTGCATTTGCTCAACAAGATGTATGAAGGAGAATAGAGTTAAATTACCATACTATGAAAGATAGTGTCTGTTACAAAAGGACAATGCTTCTATGTCCTACTTCTATGTGCTCCTCTTAGCTCTTGCTTGATTTCGAATTTATCACGGCTCCTTGGCTTTATGTCTAGTGAAGCTGAAGGACTATACAGCCTCAGTCACTGCTACATCTTCACGATTTCTCTTTTAAAATTCTCTTAAGTTGCCTCATTTGGATGTGGAATTTATTTTCTTCTCTTCATTCAATCAGTTCTACAGTGTAGTGAGCCAGATAAGCTCTGTCAGTTTAGGTAGCAAAAATATTAAGACAATCTATATCAAAAAGTTTGGGCCTCCCTCCACTGCTGAAGCCAACATGCTTAGCTAGGGTTTATAAGAACAATTTTCTAACCTTTTCTATTTTCAATTCTTTTCTAATCCCAAAACTTTTTGGCTTATGTAATTTGTCTTCACTATCTCATGTTAAAAGGATATTATATATTACAAGCTACTTAGAAATGTGAAATCATTGGTTTGAAATATCCAATCAGTTTTTTTTTTTCTGTTTCACTGCTTTACATGAAAATACATTGTGGAAAGTGTTCTGAAGAGAAAAGTGTAACCCAATACCTTCTTTCATTGTGGAGGGCACTTTCTCCCTAAATATTTTGACCCAAATTTTCATTTTCAGAGAATTACTGTTTGATAATTAAAGGTTAATTCACAAAATTTGATATATTATGTTTTTAAGAATTTTGTATTTAAATTCCACTACAACCTTGTTTTACACAGTGAGAGTATATTTCCAGGGTAAGGACAATTCTCAAGGGAACCTACAGGATTTACAGCAAGGTTTCTGAGGTTTGTTGTGAAAAAGCGCTATCTTCACCCACATTGCTTCCTCTTTACTAAGTCTCCATGGACTTGTTTGCATAAAAGCCTATTTTCCCAGGCAATTTTAAATTTTCTTAATAGGTTACATTGTTTAAAATTTTGAACAATTAAAATTTAAACTCTTTTGAAATTCCTTTATCAGAATCACGAATTCACCAATCCTAATTCCATCTTTAACATCAAAAATTTAACATCTTGTTTTCATGATATAGGGTCCATGCAACTATTATTTTTCCGTGACTTTGTTATGCATATATATGACCATATAAGTTGATGTTGAGCAAAATGAAATCCAAGATGAAAATCCAAGAGATTTTTATTTGCAGTTGTTGTTTTTAATGTCCTATGTGATTTCTATTTTCTATGGGTTTTTCCCTATGGTTTATCCCTGCTGTATTTGATTTTGTTACCCTATGTATTGTGTATTCATTTACCTTAATTAGAGAAGGGAAGACGAACAAAGGACAAAGGGCAAACCAATGCAATAGCAATAATCACAAGACAATATGTTGGAAATGTACATTACAACTTGTGAAGGGTGAAGGAGTGAAGGAAAACTGTGAGAAAAATGAGGGAAGGGTAACAAGTTTGAAAAGTTATGTATTCACTACTTACAATTACTGTAACCCTACTGTACATCACTTTGATAATAAAATTAAAAAATAAGCTGTGTAAAATATAATTACACTGTATTGGTACAGTAAATATTATTGTTTATGTAGTAACTTAAAAAACAATACTATTTGGCATCTAATTTGAATTAGTTACCCCTTTTCTATCAGAGAGTCTTCAACTTGAATGTTATCCAACTAGACAATATTTTCACAATATACTTGCCAATATTTTGAAAAAAGAATAAATTTAGTACTTTTTCATACTAAAACTGAAAACAGTTTAATTTTAAGGAAACCCATAACTTTTATAAGTAAATAAGTTGTTAAGAGGTCAGAATATATGGGTTCTTCAAAACTTCTATGGTTAATAAC
Source organism: Dipodomys merriami (assembly GCF_024711535.1). Taxonomy (NCBI): domain Eukaryota; kingdom Metazoa; phylum Chordata; class Mammalia; order Rodentia; family Heteromyidae; genus Dipodomys; species Dipodomys merriami. Next base: position 484,820 of record NW_027202949.1, read on the forward strand.
TACTCATTTTAAAATTCTCAACATTCAATATCTGAGAGATTCAAAACAGTACCTGTTTGCATCTTATGAAATTCTGCAATAGATACAATTTCCAATGGGCGTTAACAGATTGAGAAGTAACAGAAAAATAGCCACATTCTGGTAGAGAATAAAACAATGAAGCATCTGTACTAATTAATTCTTCAAGAGTAAGCAATATTTTTTATCAGAGGAAGCTATTATTTCTATGATCATCAGTCCCAAGATTTATGCCATAAAGTCATCCTAGCCCAACAATTTCCAACTTGTAAGGTGCACCTTAAAATTCCTTAATTCACATAATGATTAGCTCATCTCTATTGTGAAAAAAATACTACACTTCTACTAATGTGATGCCCTCCTTGTTCTGGAAAGAACACCACAATAAACTAAGCTGCACCATCCCCCCACCCCATTGGTATTCTTGAGATTAGAACACTTGCAATCATTAATTATATTTATACTTTTTAACTCTCATAGATATTCAGGATGAAAAGATCAGAAAAATGTGGTTCAAAACCCACCCAGGTAGGAAGGTTTCTTAGATAATTATCTGCAATAAATTTCTCAGAAAAAGCTAGACACAAGTGCCACTGAGGTTGAAGTGGTAGGGCATAAACAGGCTCAGAGACCATGTCCAGGCCCAGAGTTCAAGCTCTATGACAAGCAAATACAATAAAACAAAAATGAAAACAAATCCCAAACTTAGCATTTTTCTCAATTTGTAAAGTTGAACATAATTAAGTGAATGGCTTGTTGCATTACATATAGGTAGAAGAAAGGTGTCACACAATTACTCTCTTCATACCATAGTATACCAAACCCTCAAACAATTGCTCATTTTCCAAAATGATAAATTAATGTCATTTATTTGTTGGCTACTCTGTCTAGATTATTCACATTATCATGTTATACATGAACTGTTGGAATTATCTATTAACTAAGTTCTAATTATAACTCTCTTGAAAGTATATTCTAGGAAAATAGAATGCCAGAATCATTTGTGAATTTGTCAATTAAACCTTCTACTTAAAAATAGTTTTGTAGTATCCTATAGAATATGAAATTACAAACAAAACCAATATATTAATTTTAAATGACAATTCTAATTTAGCAAGGTCTACAAAGTCTTACATTACAAGTACTTTGATATTTCTACAGGCTTAACCATTTGTAACCCTTCATCATTTCTTTGGAATCCAACACAATGATGCTTACTTAATTTTCCAATTTTTTGGATGGGAATCATGAGCCATTTAGCATCTAGGAATGTTCTGTAATGAAGAGAGCAATTAAAACACATCTGAGGATTATATATGAATTTCATTTCAATAGAAAAGTTGACTTCTGAAAACATAGTGACAAAATTAGCCCAAACTTCCAACTGTGTATTCTTTCTTGTTGTTTAGTTTGTTTAATTGAGACAAAATTATACTACCTGGTCCAGGAAAGGTGTGTAATTCCATTCTCTAATCTCCTGTCTTAGTCTGAGTGCTAGAATTCCAAGCTTGTATCACATTGTGCTGCCATAGTTTGTTGGTTTATTTAATGTAGAAACAGACTAGCAATTCTGAATTCCTCCTATGATCTTATCCACTAGACTGACTGCTCAGACTGTTTATGTACAATTTTCAAAGACGTTCTGACATTTGACACAGGATATGAACATTTTCAGATGCACCTGCAGGGGTCTCTGATTAATTCCTCTGATCCAGTCCCTTTAATAATGATTACTTCACTCTCTTACTATCTCTGGTTCCTATCTATGTAATATTCTCAAATTTTTTGAAGAAAGTTCACTTGAGGGCTTTCTAGTATTAAAAATTATCACTTGATTCTAGTCTTACTCAGGAAGTATTTTCTATTGTTTACTAACATTTCTACATATTCTGAGAATTGTTTCATTTGTGTATGTGTATATGTATGTGCATATATAAGTGCCTCTGTGTGTTTGTGTATGTTTGTATGTATGTATGCAAAAGCCTGAAGCTCTTTTTATTTGTGGGGGTCCGGTCGTGTGGCTTGAACTCAGGGCCTGGGCGCTGTCCCTCAGCTCTTCAGCTCAAGGCTAGAGCTCTACCACTTGAGCCACAGCACCACTTCCGGCTTTTTTTCATTTTTTCTTATGTGGTGCTGAGGAATCGAACCCAGGGCCTCAGGCATGCAACACAAGCATTCTACCACTGAGCCATCTTCCCAGCCCCAAGCCTGAAGCTCTTATTCAGCAATCTTGCTCATGACTGGTATTCCAGCTTTTGGCTGCTTAATTATACATAATGTCTCAAAGCCTGTTCTGTCCAGGCTGGATACAAACTTAACTTCCCCAACTCCTTTACATTTTTATTTTTATTTTTCCAGGAGTATCAATTTTTAAACTACAAACATTTTTGTGAGTGTGAAGTCTAACCTGTAGCCCAGATTTTTAACTCAAGAATTCATATAAAGTTTGATGAACATATACATTACATATGCTGAGTGTACACTGTTAGAAATGTGATCGTAAGCTGAGCAGTGGTGAGATCGGAGGATTGGGGTTCAAAGCCAGCCGAGGTAGGAAACTCTTGGACACTTTTTTCTCCAATAACTACCAGAAAAGTAGAAGTGGCACTGTGGCTCAAGTGGTAGAGCACTAGTTGTAGAGAGCTGCGAGAGGCCGCACCTGGAAGATGGCGCCGGCTTCCGCCCTCCGCCTTCCCGATGGCGAGTGCTCTCGTGGTAAACAACTCCTGATATGGCTAAGGCAAAGAATCTGGCTTGCTTCTGTGCACCTGAACCTATTGGCGGTTCCCACGTGGCGTATCAGGGTTGGCTACCCAGCGGGTATTTAAGGCTGTGGGGAATTCTCCCCGGGGTTGGGGTCAGAAGATTACTAAAAGGTCCTGAATAAACTGCGGAGAGAAGAGTCCGGTGTCGCGTCGTCATTACCGGCCGAGGCGGTAGCGACACGTGGTGGCCCGTACGGGGAATCAGCCACAACCCCAACGAGGACTCAGAACTCTCTGTGGTCAGGGTGGTGCACCGGTAAGTTCCCAGGTAAAAGGGGAATCTGCCACAAGAGCGGGGATAAGTCCCCAGGTAAAAGGGGAATCCGCCACAAGAGCGGGGAGTAAGTTCCCAAGTAAAAGGGGAATCCGCCACAAGAGCGGGGGGATTTTTGCTCTTCTCGGTAGATAAAGAGAGAGTGAGAACCCGGGGCTAGTCAGTAGAGTAGCCAAAAGTGAAAGTAAAAGCTTGTTTACCAGCTTTAAATGTTTGAAACATGGGCGCTTCTTTTTCGCACCCAATTTTTTTGGCTCTCAATGAGCTACTGCACTCAAAAAATTTAAAAATAAAAAAGAGTACTTTAGAGAGATTTTTGAATGAATGTGACACCGTTGCCCCATGGTTCGCTGTCTCTGGAAGCCTCACGGTGGCCTCTTGGGAGAAACTAGGGAGGGACCTAGATTTTGCCTCTGAACAAGGAACGCTTAAGAGCGGAGTGAGACCAATATGGAAACTGATAAGAGGCTGTCTCGAGGACCAGCGTTGCAGTGAGGCGGTAGAGAATGGTCAGGCCGCCTTAGAAATGCTGCAGGAAGAAAGATCAGAAAGGGCAGACAGCGAAAAGGAGGAGAGCAGGGGGGGGTCATGCCCTGATTTTGCCGAACTAGAGACCTCTGAGTCTACAGACTCAGAGGTATTACAATCAATCATAGAACAAATAGAAAAAACAAAGATAAGAAAGAGGAGGAAATGGAAGGAGAGAGAGGACCCAGATAAAGACGAATGCACGCCCTCCGTGCACCGCCCCACACCTTCGGCCCCTCCGCTCTATGCGGAGGACCCTGGAAGTGGCAGCCCCGGCTGTTCTTTCAGCCCAGGAGTGTGGAAAGCGGTCAGAACCGAGTTACATCTAGCCTGCCCAATATTTCAGGATACACAGGGACAGCGGTATCATGAACCCTTAGATTTTAAGGTGATAAAATCTTTAGCTGAGTCTGTGCGGACATACGGAATCACGGCCTCCTTTACTGTAGCCCAGGTGGAGGCCCTAAACAGACACTGCATGACACCCGGTGATTGGAGTGGGCTCGCACGAGCTTGTTTGAGCCCAGGTCAGTATTTAGATTGGAAGGCCTTTTTGATTGAATTTGCTAGTGAAGAGGCTGCGGCCAATCAGGCTGGGGGAAACCCAGCTTGGGATAGAGATATGCTGCTTGGACAGGGGAGATTCGCCAATCAGCAGATAGGCTACCCGGTCCAAGTTTATGAACAAATCAATAAAATTGGCATAAAGGCATGGAAGGCCTTACCAAATAAAGGCGAGGTGAGTGGCAATCTCACCAAAATCCTGCAGGGCTCTATGGAGCCGTTTTCGGCTTTGTTGCTCGTATGGTTGAGGCCGCTGGCAGAATTTTTGGTGACCCAGACGCAGCCATGCCATTAATTAAACAGCTTGTTTACGAGCAGTGCACTAAGGAATGCAGAGCCGCCATAACCCCATATAAGAATAGGGGACTAGAAGCATGGATGAAAGTATGCAGAGAGCTGGGCGGACCACTAACTAATGCTGGATTAGCTGCTGCTGTGGTGCAATTAACCCAGAAGAATGAGGGCTGGGAAGGTGGCTCAGTGGTAGAGTGCTTGCCTTGCATGCCTGAGGCCCTGGGTTCGATTCCTCAGCACCACATAAGCAAAATGAAAAAAGCCGGAAGTGACGCTGTGACTCAAGTGGTAGAGCGCTGGCCTTGAGCTGAAGAGCTGAGGGACAGCGCCCAGGCCCAGAGTTCAGGCCCAGGAAAAAACCTATTTAAAAAACGCTGCAAATTTGTCTAAACAGTTGTCTAGTTATCTTTTAGGTAATTGAACTGGGGAGTTCGACAGCCTGATGGAACAGCTCAGGGTTGCCATCGTCGTGGTGAACTCGACCCGAGTGGATGCCGGATTGGCGGAGGGGTTATCTTCATGGATCTCCGCTGCTATGAATCATCTCAAGGAGGGGGCGGGTTTGGGAGCCCTGACAGGCCTCCTGGTGTTAGCCTCCTTGGTATGTCTGTGGTGCATTTGCCAAATTAGAGGTTCTCAGCGTCGCAGTGCAGCCATGGTTATCCAAGCCTTTACAGTCATTGGAGCAGGTCAGTCCCCCTAAGCGTGGCTTGCCACCCTAAAACAATGAGCACAGATTGCAAAGCCAAAGTACTGCAGTCGAGAGGCATGAGTTTTGCCCTCGAGGAGAGCATGTTTGATTGCACACGGGTTCGATTCGCCTTTTCCCGTCCTTGTGAAAAACGAATCAATGGACAGGCTGAGTCATCCCTAGAGAAGGTACCCTCTGGGAGAAGGCTTGTATGCAGTCCTTGCAATTGCACAACAGGGATCAGACCTCTGTTCTCATCTGTGTTCTTTAAACAAAAAAGGGGGAACTGTAGAGAGCTGCGAGAGGCCGCACCTGGAAGATGGCGCCGGCTTCCGCCCTCCGCCTTCCCGATGGCGAGTGCTCTCGTGGTAAACAACTCCTGATATGGCTAAGGCAAAGAATCTGGCTTGCTTCTGTGCACCTGAACCTATTGGCGGTTCCCACGTGGCGTATCAGGGTTGGCTACCCAGCGGGTATTTAAGGCTGTGGGGAATTCTCCCCGGGGTTGGGGTCAGAAGATTACTAAAAGGTCCTGAATAAACTGCGGAGAGAAGAGTCCGGTGTCGCGTCGTCATTACCGGGCGAGGCGGTAGCGACAACTAGTCATGAGCTGAATAGCAGAGGGACAGCGCACAGTCCCAGAGTTCAAGTGCTATGACCAACAACAGCAAAAAAGCATATACGTAAAGGAATGTGATCTTAGCCACCAAATTTATTGCTAGTATAATCCCTGTTCTCTTAAGATGGACTCTTTTTTTTCCACTTAAGCCCATACTCACTCATATCTGACTTGCATTGGAAACAGAATCATCCTTTCATTCTACTTTTTACAAATTTACATGATTAGCATGCATGATTTAGAAAGGGAATGGCCTCATGCTTCATGCTCCACTTATGAGTAATGCTTTCTCTATATTGCTCCCATGAATCTACATACAGGACGTGGCTTTATTGTTTCAATGTTGTCTTATTTGTAGAGTTTTCTATATTGTGTTGAAACCTTATACTTAAACACAAAACTTCTCTTTCTTCTATTATTGCTATTGTTTCTTTTACTGTTAACTCAAGTATACTTGGGAAATTAATGCACAGCACATACACTCACAAAATATGATCCAAAAACCTTCTTCCCATTTAAAATTAAACTTAATTTACAGAGCATTAAGAAGTTTGAACTCGGTGTACTAATGGATAATGCATTTATAAGCAATTTAAATTTCATACTTTCCCTGTACTAAGTTGACTCTGAAACATGTGTTACCCCATGTCCAATGGTGTCCTTGTGCTATTTCAATGAAATCAGAAAACATTCATTTTATATGGAGCAGAATCATAAATTGTCACTGTAAATGAAAGTAACTGATACTGGATGTGGCAACTGCTCCCAGGAGAGGAATTGAACATAGAGGAATGACAAAGTTCAAGTTAACTTTTGCTTTCCTTTTTACTGTACAAGGAAAGAATCCAAGGCTGTAAGGAAACTATCCCTGACTTTTTTGGGGGAGGGAGTCCAGTCGTGGGGCCTGAACTCTGGGCCTGGTTGCTGTTCCTCAGCTCTTCAGCTCAAGGCTAGCACTCTACTACTTGAGGCATAGCGCCACTTCCAGCTTTTTTTTCTGCTTATATGGTACTGAAGAATCAAACTCAGGTCCTCATGCATGCAAGGCAAGCGCTCTACCACTTAGCCACCTTCCCAGCCCCTGTTCTTGACTTTTGTGAGTGTGTTCTTTACTCATATAAAACTTGTCTGTAAACTTCTAGTTGAGAGTATTACAAAAGGAAACAATGTGCCATTTAAAGGCCAGCATAGAACAAAAGGAAATAACATTGTTTTAAAATTGTTCTACTGCAAAAAAAAAAACAAAGATATGGAGGTTTTAAAGTGTCTTATGGAAAAATCCTAAGATCATTCTCTTGTTGCAGGAGTCAGTTATTAATTCCTTTATTCTGGTACTGAGTTCTCCATAGCAAAAAGGATTTCAAAAAAGCAGGATTCAGTGAGTATGATCAGAAAAATCAGCCTCTTCTCAGACCAGTACGCCTTTAAGGAGCGTCCCAAAGAAATACCTGGGGTTTGTTTTGTTTGCTTGTTTGTGTATTTTGTGATGGTTAGTAGGGCTTGAACTCACAGCTGGACCCTGTCCCTGTACAGTTGTATTTCCTACCCACCTGTCCCCAAAGCTACTAATCTACTGCTTGAGCCAAACTCCACTTCTGGCTCTTTTGGTGTTTAATTACAGAGAAGAGTTTGTCAGACTCTCCTGCCTGGGTTGGCTTTGTACTAAGATAATGAGAAAGCCAAGTGACATCAACAGTATGGACTTCTATTTTGAACCAAGAAGTATTAGATGTTTATTATAAAGCTAATATTTGACAATTTTTCTAAGAAGAGAGTACGTACAGCAAAGACGCCATGACTAACTTAGTCAGCAAAAGTCTGTGCACTGAATCATTTTGGAATTATTTTCTCTGCTTGGGAAGATTACTATTGACTTCATCATTCCTTTTGGGGAAACTTAATGTCATATTTGCACTTTTTTGTTGGTTGTGGGGCTTGAACTCTGATCATGGGTGCTGTTCTTCAGCTCTTCAGCTCAAGTTTAGCGCTCTACTACTTTAGCTATAGCACCACTTCCGGGTTTCTTGTGCTTAATTGAAGATAATGGTCTCATGGATTTTGCTGACCAGGTTGGCTTTGAACCACAATCCTCTGGTCTCAACCTCCTGAGTAGGTAGCATTACAGGCATGAGCCACCAGCACCCGGCTCATATTCACATTTAGTTCAGTTAATGACACTAAGTAGACAAAGAATGGAAATCTAATCAAATGATGGGACATTGCAGCTTTTCAGAAAAATTGAGGTAGCAATAAATATGTCCTCCTTTTCCGTGTTGTTACATTAATGACTCATGAGTTATGGGACCCTCGTATTAGCATCCCCTTCCATCTGTGTAGGTGTATTTAGCATCAGGAATTGTTCATAAAAATAGAGAAAGACAGATGATTAGAAAGCAAAGGAAATCAGGTATGAAAGAGCATAGAAAGAGATACATTTATCACAAAGAGATTAAGAACTAGCCTAAGAGATTTAGAATGCTAAAGGCAATGAGGAATAAGCCTAGTTGATAACTAGTTTTTCAATATCTAAAAATGGTTCCCTAGAACAGTTTCTGCTATACCTTAGTTACTATCATTTATTCTTTCCATCTGGAATTATTTCTTCTGTTCTGTCACAACTGTTAGTTAGCCTCTGCCTTTTTGGTGCCATGACTGGCAAAAAAGTTTTCCAAATCTCACTTAGACTACCCTTCTCATTCTGATTAGCAGTGACCATTCAAAAGCCTGGATACTTTGAATTTCCAGAATTAATCTTCACCTGACATCTAAGCACATTCCTGGCATTAATTGCCGTGACCTAATGAACAAAACTTTTTTCAAAACAGTATCCTAATATAGGTAAAGTCATGAATTAGGGACTATTGTTAGGTATCAGTATGGAAGGAGTAATAATATATTCCAAGTATGGGTTCTTTATTTTGCATTCACTAACTGAATGTTTGTTGTTCTTGTTGTTGTTGTTGTTCTTTTGCCAGGCCTGGGGCTTAAAATCAAGGCTAGGGAATTATTCCTCAGCTTTTTTTTTTGCTCAAGGCTAACACTCGACCACTTGAGGCACAACACCACTTCCAGTGTTTCTTTTTCTGTTTATGTGTACTAAGGAATTGAACCCAGGTTTTCATACATGCTAGGCAATCGCCGTACCATGAAGCCACATTGCCAGAGCCCTAAATGACGTTCTTAAGATGGCATTACATTTTCATTCCTAACTATGTATCATAATTTTGGCCAGAAACTTTAGCTAGTAAAGGACATAGAACACAATACTAAGTCCAGTAAGGCTAGATGGACAATGTGTAACCATCACGGTCTAGCCAGCCATAGAAGGGCTTACCTCATAGAGCTGGTACAACAGACTGAGCGAGACAGCTCTTGACCCACAGCTCACCTCCAGAATGAGAGGGCCACCATGGTTCCAGCCACATGGGGATGCTGGACCACCTCCTCTAGCACCCATTCAATGAATTCCTGTGTGTGTGTTGTGTGTGTGTGTGTGTGTGTGTGTGTGAGAGAGAGAGAGAGAGAGAGAGAGAGAGAGAGAGAGAGAGAGAGAGAGAGAGAGAGAGAGAGAGAGAGAGAGAGAGGAGAGGGAGAGGGAGAGGGAGAGGGAGAGGGAGAGGGAGAGGGAGGGAGAGATAGAGAGAGAGACAGAGAGAGAGAGAGACAGAGAGAGGGAAGGTCAGAACTGGCTCAGGTTAATAATCCAAACTACACAGGAGGCTGAGATATGAGGATCATGGTTCATAGCCAACCCAGGCAGGACTGTCTGTGAGACTCTTATCACCAAAGAACCACCAGAAAACTGGAAGTGGCACTGTGACTCAAGTGGTAGAGTGCTAGCCTTGAGCTGAGGAGCTGGGGCCACTGCCCAGGCCCAGGGTTCAAGCCCCACAACTGACAAGCAGTGGACTTCCCACCACAAGATGTGGACTGAATAGGACCCATTGTCCTAGGGAGCATGGCAGATAAGTCAGGCCGAGCTTCCTGTCAGCTGGGAGTTATGAGTATGTCACCCAGCATCACCATGCCTCAGTTTCCCCAGCTGCAAAACTAAACAAAGTGAAGAATCCCCTTCCTCATGGGGATAGGATAATAATGAATGAGAGCCATGTTTTGTTTCATAATCCCATACCTGGCACACCATTAATAACACACACCTTCTGAGCCCTTTCTGAGTATCTGCCTGTCATATGCTAATGGAATTGCTGAGAGCCATATCTGATTGCAGCTCCCTCTGTGCCTGGCCCTGCTCCAGAGATTCTTATGTATTAAACCCTTGTTTCCTCACAACAGTCCTATGAGGAGTTTGAGGGCTAAGGGTTGAGGTCCAACCCAGAGCTTCACTTGTGGTCATTAATCAGCTGCCATGCACTGAGTTTGGTACAATCCATCTTAACCAATGACTGAGCATGGCGATGCAGGTCTACCAACCCAACTACAGCCCTGGTGGTGCATGCCTGTCACAGATAGGAAGACTGTGATCCAGCCCAGCCTGACCATATATTAAGTTTCCATCTCAGAAATGCCCAAGACAGAAAATCTTGGCTCACATGGTAGAAGACCTGACTGGCAAGCCAAAGGCCTTGAGGTCAAACCCTAATATACCAAAAAGAACCAGAGGCCCAGTGCCAGAGGCTCATGCTTATAATCCTATTACTCAGGAGGCTGATATCTGAAGATTACAGCTCAAGAGTTAAACTAGTGTTCACCTCGCTCATCAGAGGTCATGATGTGAAGACCCAGAGTCTGACCTATGCTGTTGCACTCCATACTAGCAGGGCTCACATTCTTACTAAGTGCTGGCCATACTCTCTGCCCCTGGGAAGCCACCCCCTGCAGGCTGCACTCCCAGATCCTCCCAAGCTCCCACTGCCACCAATCAGGCCCAAAGGAGTACACAGCTCCTGGTCACAAAGATCCCTTGTTCTTGTATTTTAACAGTGCTGAGTCCCCTTCAATTGTCTCATCCTTCCAGGTCCCCAGACCTCAGCTGTGAAGCCCATGCACTCCCTAATGATAGCCGGTACCAAAGCATCCAACGCCTTGTTACATTCCACTTCTACACACACACACACACACACACACACACACACACACACACACACACACACATCCAGATCAGTGCCTCTCCAGAGTTTTTTGGAGACCAGATGGACCGGGAGCACCAGCAGAAGCTGGCAGAGCTGGGAAATTTGATCACCCTGTGAGAACTGTTGACAGCTGGGGGGGAGGGGGACAGGTCATATGTATGTGGGGGCGGGAGGTGTTTTCCCAGATACTCACCTTCTGCTCTGACCCCCAGCACCTTTTCTGGGACCCTCTTCAGGTGAAAGGGTGACTGAGCACAGAAGACAAGGGCTCACAGAGCAAGGGGGCCTATCTTCTGCATCCAACATACCCTACCCCCAGAAAAAAGGAAATGACCCCAGAAGGCAGGTGTGGACAAGCTGCTTCCCATCTCTGACTAAAGCCACCACGTTCCCACCAGGGAGAGGAAGGGTGCAGATGTGCTGCTGTGTGGCTCCCACTGCTTCAGGACAGGGGCATTGTGGCGCCCACTCCTGACTCAACCCTTTATCTCCCCGTTTCCTGGGACACTGGCTGCTAGGGATGGGGATGGAATCCACGGGTCAACACCTACCCCTATCCCTGGGACGCACTTGTGGCAGAGCCCCTGCCGGACCGTGGGGCACAAGGGAGTCACTGGTCCTGGTGCGGAGGGAGAAATCTGGTCCCGGGGTGCGGGCCTTTGTGGCAGCCACTCATGTGTGCTGTTGGAAGAAGCTGTTGGCGGCTGCTCCAGGTGGGGTGATCAGTGATGGTGGAGGCATGGCGGACACTCAGGCCTGGAGTTGAGGACAGGAGGGCCAGGACAAGGTCAGGGACTCAAGCCGGCCAGAGGTGCACCATTGCACCATTCCCTGAGGACCTCAAGAGTCGTTGTGGGTGTGAGTCAGTTGCACCAAGTTTTAAACTCTGTTCCACAGTGAAGGGGGGGAGGGAACCTGGGCCCAGGTAGGCACTTGGTGGGACTGAGCAAAGCTTCTCCTCCTAGGCCTCGATTCTCTTGCTCACCACTCAGCCACATCTATCTTCCTCAATTGCTGGTAGTGGTGTCAACAAACAGGGAATCCTGGTGCTTCCTGGCAGCATGGACTGTAGGTGCGACTGCCATTCTTTTATCCCATTGGTCAGAAAGAACCATGAAAGAATGGGGGTGTGGCCAGAATCCTGTGATGCAGGCAGAATGGGCGGAGTCAAAATGGCATCAACCCCTTTCCCAGGAAACTCAGTCCAATCCAGTTTGGGACAATAGAGTGACCTGCTTTAGCTGGATGGCTGCACCCATTGTTGTGTATGTTAGTTTGTTGTCAGTCCCTGAAATTGAACTCTGGATCTTGGCACAGTCCATGAGCTGCTTTTGCTCAAGGCTAGCCCTCTACCACTGGAGCCACAAGGCTCTACTTCTGGCTTTGTTAGCACAAGTTGGACAGGGGTCTCAAGGACTTTCCTTCCTAGGTTGGCTTTGATCATGATCCTCCTATCACAACCTTGTCAGTATCAAGGAGGACTGCTGAGAGCCACTGGTGCCTGCCTAATCATTTTTCTTGCTGATGTTCTAGGACAGACCACTGAGTTTCCTATCCTTGGGATTAAATGGTTGGAGCTGGGGCCCACAGTTTGAATCCTGATCGAGATCCTAAGAAACTCATTCCTTTTCATATGATTACCAATGGAATGTGACGAATGTCATGATTGAATGGGTAGTTCTTGAATGATTCTAGGATAAAATTATACACAATTATATATAGGACACTGATCGATTTTTGTTAATACATTATTTAGCATTTAAACAATCACATTCATTAAATGGAGGCATAATGAAATACGTAAGAACTGGATGTCACATAGTAGAAAGGTGCCATTTTTTCTGCCAGGACTGCGATTGGAACTCATTGTCTGGGTAATTATGTTGCACTGTGTGGGAAGGGGAAGTTTGCCTCCTTGAAGTCAAGAAATTCAAATCTGTTCCTTAGGCCTGAAATCAATCCCCACCATTAGAAAACATTCTATTCGTGTACATTGTATATATATTATTTATATTTACATACATATGTTGACTCCATATTGCGTTCAGTGTAGTTATTCACTGTATTTTTAGTCTTATTCATGTATTGACTGTTTATTTTATTGAATATTATGACATATAGAATAGTGATTAAATAGATTAAATAGGATATAGGTCTGCATATATATTCTACTTCATACCTGACACCCAAGACTTACACAGAAAAGGAATACATATGTCACCATCAGCTTCTTACTCCACAATTCATTGTTTGGGACTGCTGGCATCTGAACTCACAGCCTACAAGGCCCAATTCATGAATGGGTGAGTGTCAGCATGCCATCCTAAGGCAAATCGAGCTGACAGGCAGTTCCCAGGATCTGAGATCGAGCCCCAGGGGTTGACAAAATAAGAACAGATTGATATGCAGATGGTAGTAAGCTAACAAATATATATCTTGATAGAGTGCTAGAGATGTCTATGCATTATTCAGTTATATAGGCTACATTCCTACCAATTTATTATGCCTCCATGTAATTAATGTTATTGTTATCATCCTTAACAAACTATTAAGTAAATCAATCAGTTTCCTGAAATTATTGCATTCCTGTAATAGTATTCTTTTAATGCTTCATAAATATTAAATAAAACCAGAATCCTGAAATCAAGCTGTCCAGTTTTGTAGGAGCATCATTCATGATCAACTCATTCAACCGTAACATTGATAATATTCCATTGCTATTCCTATGGATGGGAACGAGTCTCTTAGTATCTCCTGCCATGGGTTGGTGTCAGGAGGGGGATTAGAAATCAGGGCCTACATTGCCACATGGGTCTATGGCTTCCCCAATAATCTGCCAACTTTCAGCAATGCAAGGTGATGTACCTTTGCTACAGTGTCATTCAGACCCGGGGTTCACCGTGCAAAGGAAGAAAACATAAAAAGGCCATCTCACTGCATTTTTTACACAAAAGGCCTGGTGTTCTATGATCCCAGGATCAGCTGTGGGTCCATTGGCTGAACCTCAGCATAGGGTGATCGAAGCTGAGGCAGAGTTGCCACGACCTGTGTTCAAGTCCCCTGCTGAGCAAAATAAATAAATGAATAAATAAAAGAAATTAGCTCCGTTTATTCTTCCAGAATGTGGATTTGAACTCAGGTTCTGGGTAAATCTGGAGCACCGTGGAAGAAGGGGAAGCTCTCTGTATTTGAAGATTAGAAAGTCAGGCCTGTTCTCTAGGAGTGATTTCAAACCCTAACCCTGGAAAAAGTACTATTTATATACATTGTAAAGTCAGGATTTGCCCTTACCTATGGATGCTCACTCCATACATGTTTGGTGTGGTTGTTGCTTGTAATTTTTGTTTTATTCATTTATTTACCATTGATTTTACTATGATGACACCGATTCCATTTATTACATTGATGACATCCTATCACATGGCATCTAGATTTGTAGATGTGTTCTCCATCATGCGTGACACCCAGGAGTTTCAGAGGAAAAAAAGGTTTCACACTCAACTTATTCCTTCATGATCCAATTGTTAGTAGTGCTGAAATCTAAACTCAGGGCCTAACAGGACAAATTGGAGAATTGTTCAAGGTGAACACACCAGCCTGTGAGCAACTAAGGAGTTAGGCCATTCCTATGATCTGACATTGATCCCCATGCTGGGCCAGGATAGTCATAAATTCATTATTTAATCATAGGATCTATATTTACATACATGTGTGGACAGCATCTTGCGTTTGGTTTACTTCTCCTTATTTTCTGACTTATCCACGGACTTACTGTGTAATTTACTGATTATGGTGACAGATACAACAGTGCTTACATGGATGACAACCTATTGCCATGGCTGAAGGGGTTCCTATGCATTCTCTATCCTAGCTGAGAGAGACGACTTTCACAGGACAGGAAAACAGGTCAATCGATGGGCTTCTCACATCTGGATTCATCTTTTGGCAGGGTTCATATTTGAACTTAGAGCCTAGTAGGCCCAATTTGGGAAAGGGTCAAGGTGAGGACACCAGCCTGTGAGCAACGAAGGAAATCTGCTGTTCTAAGGACCTGATATCGAGTCTCAGGGAGGGCCAGAATAGTCTTAAATTCATAATTTAAACATAGGATCTATATTTACATACATGTGTGGACAGCATCTTGCATTCGGTGCACTTCTTCTTATTATTTTGTGTCTAATTCATGGAGATATTGTGTATTTTACTGAGTATGGTGACAGGTATAACTGTGCTGACATGTATGACAACCTGTTCCCATGGTTATAGGTTTGCCTATGCATTCTTGATCCTAGTTGAGACCTGGGACTTTTACAGGAGAGGAAAACATGTGCAATGACTAGCTTCTGACAACAGAATGAAACTTTTGTCAGTGCTGGGATTTGAACTGAGGTAGCTCTGTTGCACTGTGGGAGAAGGGGAAGCTCACCATCCTTGAAGACTACAATGCCAGGCCTGGTCCAGGGCCTGATTTGAAGCCCTAGCACTAGACAAAATAACAAGTTCACCTTTTTTAAACATAGGATCTCTCTTTACCTACAGGTGTGGTATGCATCTTGCATTCAGTGTAGTAATTCTTCTTATTTTGTGTCATATTCATGGCTGTATTGTGTATTTTTTTGACTTTGGTGACATATAACTGTGCTGACATGGATGACAACCTATTCCCATGGCTATAGGGTTGCCTATATAGCATTCTCCATCCTCGCTGAGAATCAGGACTTTCACATCAAAGGAAAACAGCTGGAACTATGGGCTTCTTACATCAAGGTGAATCTTTTGGCAGTGCTGGGGTTTGAACTCAAGGCCTAGCATGACCGTTTGGTGAATGGGTCATGGTGAACACACCAGCCTGTGAGACACTAAGGAGCAAGGCTATTCCCAGGACCTGAGATCCAGCCCTGTTGGGGGCCAATATAATCATAAATTCATCATTTAAATAGAGGATCTATATTTCCATACATGGGTGGGCAGCATCTTGAGTTTGGTGTAGTCATTCTCTTTATTTTGTGTCTTATTCATTGATGTATTGTGTATTTTCTAGAATATAGGATGACAGATATAACTGTGGTGACCTGGATAACCACCTATTCCCATGAGTATAGAGTAGGTTATACATTCTCCATCCTAGCTGAGACACAGGACTTGCACAACACAGGAAAACAGGTGCAACTAAGGGCTTCTTACATCAGGATGAATTTTTGGCAATGCTAGGATTCGAACTCAGGGCCTAGGAGGCCAAACGGCCCAGTGGGTCCACGTGACCACACCAGCTTGTAAGCCACTAAGGGGCTAGACCGTTCCCAGGAACTGAGATTGAGCCCCAGGGAGGCCACAATAGTCCTGCATGCATCATTTCAACATGGGATGTATATTCACATCCGTGTGTGGACTGCATTGTGCATTTAGTGTAGCTATTCTATTTTGTATGCTATTCATGGATGTATTGAGTATGTGATGACAGGTATAACATGGATGACATGGATGACAACCTATTCCCATGGCCACAGGGTGGCCTATGCATTCTCCATCCCAGCAGAGATCCAGGAATTACACAGGAAAAGAAGCGTGCAACATCTGACATCAAGATGAATCTTTTGGCTCTGGTGGGATCTGAACTCGGGGCCTAATCTGCCAAATTGACAAATGGGTACATGTGATCACACCAGCCTGTGAACCACTAAGGAGCAAGGCCATTCTCAGGACCTGAGATGGATTCCCGAGATGCAGATGCAGGGGGAGGGCACACAACAGTCATCCATTCATAAGTTGAATGTAGTATGCAAATAAGTACATATTTGTATAGCGTGGGAGAGACGATGACCTGTGATGGAATCCAATGTAAGGTGAGTCTACTGATTCTTGGATCTTTCCCAAAGCCTCCATTTCATGAATGTGATGATTATTTTGATGCTTACTCAACACTTCTTTACAAATAAGTGACACCCCATGTGTCTTGCCTATCATTTCCTACTCACATCATGCATGAACTATTCATTCAAGGATGAGATTGATCCCATTCCATGACTCTTTGTGGTACAGAAACCAGTAACTCAGGATTGCTTCTCATAGAGTGTGGCCGCTCGCCCTTTCCCCAGCTTCCCTTAGCCCAGACGCAGTGGGGAGTCAAGTCAAGCAGGAACTCGAGTATTAACACAGAGTAAGCCCTTTTTAAAGCAAAAGACTGTGTGGGAGGGGAGGAAATGGAACCAACCAATCACGATAAAGGTCACACCTTATCATGCACCTAAGCTTCCAAGAGCTGTTTACACACTGAATGTGAACATATCCGGCTCTGCCCACTCTACTTCCTCTCAGGGCCATCTTTGCTGACTGTGTGCCCCACAGATTCCCCCCCCTTTTTAAAATGGCAGATCCACCTTCCAGTTAGTTATCCTTGTCCCCTCCTCTGTAAAGATTATTTTAACAGGATTCCATTGGTAAGAATAGCATTGGCCATGCAGGGGTTTCGAGGCAAGTCTGGGGGGTGAGATTCACCAGACAAGCATAGGGAGGGCCCTTGTGCAAGATCTAAGAGGCCATCCCAGTTACCTCACAACCCCACCTAGCACAGTAATAAACAGCCCCACCATAGTTATAAATATCCCAAGCAGTGCTATTAATTCTGGGGCCTGTAATAAAGTCAGTATCTCATAAAAACAAGGAAAATTTAAAACAAACTCTGCAGACATAGCAAAGCAATCCCAGGCACCTGGTGTCTTTTTAGTAAGCCAGTTCTTGTATGTGCCTTCAAGCAAGCACAGGAGTCAAAATGACCTTTCAAATTTACAGTTGGCTTCCAACACCCCAGCTGTGTTTAAAGAAGCAAACTAGCCTGTCTTAGGTTGGGTGGATCACCTTGTCTGCCTTACCTGTCATTGGGAACTTCTTCAGAATGAAGCTGAAGGCCCTGTCTTAGGTTGGTCAGACTGACACCCCCCCCCCCCGCTTACCCATCTCTGGCTGTGGTTCCTCTCGGGGGAAATTCATTCACTTGGAGCTTGTCTGGCTAGCTAAACTCATAAGAGTTTTGCAGTGCATGTATAATGCAAGGAATGCATAGAAAAACAATCAGCAAAAGCATTCCCAGGCCAAGCAATGTCAATAGCAGTCCTTTAGCATTAGGGATGGGATAGCAGTCTTTGTCACTTCAGAGTCCATAGGTGTAGGTTGTTCTGGAGCAGATTTTAGACATGTTTACAGGAAAGAATAACAAAAGGTGTTTGTACAAGCAAGTAAAAGAACAATTAGAGCAGGTAACATTAAAATAAGGTGCTCCTACAGAAATATGAAATGGTCCATACATAATGACATAGAGTGGTGATCAAAATGAAGTTCAGGCCTCCAGGTCAAAGGTACAGCTTCTCTTGTGGTCTCTTGATGATTTCTGCATTGTCAGGTCTGATCACTGTCCAGGTCACCTGTTGGGGTTGATGTGGATTCTGTAGTCAATGCTGGGACTGGGAGCATCAGGACAGCCATCAGCTGGAGTATCACAATCTGCAATTGTTAGAGGACACAAGAGCTTCTCAAGGGCTGGTTGCCCTTGGGGATGGGTAGTAGTTATCTTTTTAGCTTTCCCTCTTTTAAACACAAGCCTCAGCCACCATAGCCATTTTCTTTTCTTGTTGGTTAGTTTATCCTTGGATATCCTCCTGTGTAGAGGAAATGGGTAAAAATTTAAGGTTCCTGGCAGGGATCCAAATGGTAACTGGCTTGCTATGGGAAAAATGGATTCAAAGCCCATGCCCATGGTCCTTTCACCTGACTTTCACTTGGGGCTTAGGGTTTAGATGTCCCCAGTGCTTCTGAAATCTGGATTCAGTAGCTCCTTTTGAAAAATTTGAAATGTTAACTATATATGAGGGCCCACTCCCCCTTTTTTAAATAATTGTTTATTAAGACATTGGTGATTTCTTTTTATAATTGTTTGGCCTTGGGAATTATAGGGAATTTTTGTAATATGATTAATGTGCCATATGTCAAAAAACTCTGACATTGCATTACAAACAAAGTAAGGTCCATTGTCAGTTTTAACTTGTGTTGGTAGACCAAAGGTGGCAATGCATTGAAGAAAATGTGCTTGTGAATGTTTAGTTCTTTCTCCTGTATGTGGTGTTGTCCAGCATGCTCCTGAGCAGGTATCTATAGAGACAAAGATATATTTAAACTTACCAAAGGCTAGGAAATGAGTTACATCCATTTTCCAGAGTACAATAGGTTTAAGGCCTCTGCAATTTACCCCTGGTGGTTGTAGCTGACAGCAGCCACCTTACCTGACTTAGCCAGATGTAAACTGCTGCAACCCAGCTCCACGGAACCAGACGCTGCTGGTTTACCCCCATCTTCCTGGCTGCTTGGGGGCTGTCTTCCCTATGGGAAAACAGAACTTCAGGGTTTTCTGTTTATGTGGCACTGAGGAATCAAAACCAGGGCTTGGTGCTTACTAGGAGAGCACTCAACCACCAAGCCTCAGGCCTGAACTAGGTATAAATAGATAGAGATTGCTGTATATAAATATTATATACACAAAAAGAGAGAGTAACTATATTATTAAATGTCATTGTTGGAACAGCCAGACAAAATGCTTCACTGCTGTACAGCTGTGTATCAAACAATTTATCCGGGGCAATTAGTGAGGATGAGTGTGGGTGGGCTTTGAAGTCCAGGAGAAAAAGGCCGCTTTGTAACTCAAGCTCTTTCTCTCTCCACTGTTCTTTTATGACAAGAAGCCTTCATTTGTGCCGACACTTGAGTGAGGCCAATTTCCCTGTACTTATCCAGTCTTTGTTAGACTATATCTAACAAACTGCTACAATCAATTCAAGAGTCCTTCTGGCAGACAACTGGGAGCTGAACCTAAAGAAATGATTCATTATTGGCAACGGTACCTTCCTATGTTTCCAGGAAGAAACATATGCTTGCTAAATTGAAGCATATGTGTAATATTAAAGTGCTTTCTGTCATCTGAGGCTGGTGAAGCTCATCAGGTTTTGAAACTTTTGAGCTCTAGTAGTTGGGACCTGGGTAGCTAGGTTTTGCAATTGAAAACAGGGCCAGGGTGCTGACCATGAACTCAGAGCAGAAGCTCTTTGCTTTACCATTTGGTGTCACAGTTCACTTCTGGTCTGTGTGCATGTGTGCGTGTGTGTGTGTGTGTGTGTGTGTGTGTGTGTGTGTGTGTGTGTGTTTGCTCGCACATGAGCGTGCGCACATACACTGAGTACCTGAGCACTGTACCTGAGTTTCTCCTGTACAAGGATAGCACTCTAACACTTGAGCCAGAGTGCCACTTCAGGCTTTTTTCCTAGTGATGTGATGCTGAGGATTCAAACCCAGGGTTTCATATATGCAAAGCACTGTTCCCCTACAACCCATTCCCAGCATTCTACTTCTGGTTTCTTGCTTTCTTTTCTTGTAAGTTGGAGGAGTTGAAGTCTGAGCCTGGGTGCTGTCTCTGAGCTCTTCAGCACAAGCTCTAACAGTTGAGCTACAGTGTCCTGGTGGTTCATTGGAGATAACCATCTAAAGGAATTTCCTGCCCAGGCTGGCTTTGGACCATGATCCTCAGCTCTCAGGCTCCTGAGTAGCTAGGATGACAGGTGCAAGTCAGCGGCGCCCTACTTCCACATCAAGTTGCTAAGTGGCGAGTAGGAGATAATAGTCTCATGGGACCTTTTGTGTCTGGGATAGTTCTGAACGAAGATGTTCAGATCTCAGCTTCCTGAGTAGGCAGGATGAAAGACCTCAGTTACAGATGCCTATGGTCCTTGGCTACATGTGATAGGGCACTAGCAATAAGCTTAACAGTTAAGGGTTAGTGCCTAGGCCCTGAGTTCAACATTTATGACCTAGAAAAATAAACCAAAACAATTATCTGGAGACAACTCATTAGAGTTCAGTACATACATAATTTTAGCCCTGACATGGGGAAATATCTAAGCTTCAAATTTCTCATCTGCACAATTATCTTAGTTGTGGAGCTCATACAAGGACAAGATGAAAGAATGCACCTCGTGAAGGACTCAGCACACATCACCTCATGAAGGACTCATCAGATAGCTGTATCCCACAAGCTGTCATTAGAATTAGGGTGTTTCCATCAGTATCATAATTCTTTCAGAAACACGTCACAAACTACACAAAGTTCCCATCTAATTGTTTAGAGGAATGGTTTTGTTTTTGGGGGGAGAGTTAGCCACGGGGATTGCACTAAAAGGTTGGGCTTACTGTCCTAAGATCTTTAGCTCAAGGCTAGAGCTCTACCATTTTGAGCCACAGCTCAGAGTTTTGCAGACTTACTGCCATGGCTGGGTCTTAAACCCACCAGTGTCAGACCTCAGCCCCCGAGTATCTTGAATGACAGGGGTGAGTGAGCCAGCAGCATCTGGTTCCATGGAGCTGGGTTGCAGTGGTTTTACCTCTGGCTATGTCAGGTTAGATGGCAGCTGTCAGTATCAGATTCCCAGCTTGTTCGGTGATGAGGTACTTGCAGTCCTATCCTTATATTGTTGCGTTCAGAACGTTATTTATTTAGTTTTTGGTGCCACTCTTGGGTATTGAGTATGAGTTTAGACATAATCTTTTATGCTCAAAGCTAGTGCTCAATTGCATGAACGACTGCTCAACTTCTAGATTTTTCTGTGCATGTGGTAGTGACGAATCGAACCCAGGGTTTTTTACATACTAGGGGAGCACTCTACCACTGAGCTCCAGGAGTGACAAGTGCATAAACAGATACATGTGTAGATAGATAGATAGATAGATAGATAGATAGATAGATAGATGTATATGTATAAAACAAGAGAGATATCTGTATTTTATGAAATTGCATATACAATATTACTACCAATTATTAGCAACTAAATTATTCCTTCCTTTTTTAAGTATCATGACTGAATAAATAATAAAGTATTAATTGAAAATTAGTCAACAAAGTATAATTGTGTATAATTTTATAATATGAAAATCATACACTAATAATTTAATGTTACTTTTATAACATTACATTTCTACTGATGTATCATCAGAATATGTTTCATAGACCCTCCCACGATTCATTAGTTGCAGTCCCGGGATTTAACCTCCAGGCCTAAGTTGCCACTTTTGGCTATGGCTTCCCTAATAGCCCGCCAAACATCAGCAATGCAAGGTCATGTGCACTTTCTGGGCCCTGTCATTTAGACCCAGGATGGTCACAATACAAAGGGAAAAAAAGAAAAACCTCCTTCTTGAACTCTTCAGGTTTATCTCCTTCATTATATGTTTTGCCAGCCCTGAGATTTGAACTCGGGTCCTAGGATCCCAGGGTAGGCTGTAGCAGAGTTGCCAAGACCTAAGTTCAAGCCCTGTGCTTGGCCAAAAATAAAAATAAAAATAAAGAATAAATAAATAAATAAATAAATAAGGCCCTGTCTTGGAATTTGCATCATTTTTCTGAAAGGCCTGGGATTTGAACTCAGGGTCTGGGTAACTCTGTGACATTGTGGGTGAAGGGGAAGTGCACCATCCTTAAAGGCAAGAAATTCAGACCAGTTCCTAGGGCGTGAATTATAGCCTCAGCACTGGAAAAAATAATATTTATATATGAGATCTATTTGCATACATGGGTTTACTGAATATAACGTTCATTACCCTTACTTATTTAATATTATTATACATATAACACCTCAGTTATTACATCATATCACCTAGATTGTATTTGCATATGGATTATATATCGTATGGAGACCCAGGACTTTCACAGAAAAGGAAAAAAAAAATGTGTCAAAATTGGCTTCCTACTTCAAGAATAAATTTTTGGCCTTGCAGGGATTTTAACTCACAACCTAGAATGCCCAATCCATAAATGAAATCTCAGTCATAGCACACCAGCCTCCAGCAAACTGAGCTGCGAGGAAATTCTGCAGACCTTTCATCATCCACAGTAGTGCCCAGTATTGATAGATATGTATATGTGTATGCATTTATATTATATATATATATATATATATATATATATATATATATATTATATACAGAAAGAGAGGGAATGTGAGGATATTCAATTATTAGTTATTAGTTATTATTAGTTAGATATTCAATAATTAGTTATTACATTCTTCCGCTATTTAATGAAGTATCATGGTAGAATACTTATAAAAGCATTAATTAAAAATTAGTCAACCCAGGCCCAGAGTTCAAGCCCCACGACTGACAAAAAAAAAAAAAAATTAGTCAATATACTTCCATTAGGGGAATCATACCATGGTGTTAGACTGGAAGACATAAATCCAATAATATTTGTGTGGCATTCTAAAATAGAATTATGAGTTAACTGCAAAGTTAATGATTACTTTTATAACATTCCATTGGCATTCACAAAAATAGGAATGAGTTTGTTATGGTCTCCCTCCATTTGTGGGTAGCAGTCCTAGCATTCGAACTCCAGGACTGGATAGTTTACTTCGAATGCAAACCACTGGAATGACACCTTGAAGATTTCAGATTGTCATGATTAAAAGAAGAACAACAAGAAAAGAAACCCAGGTGTCAGCAGCTCCTGCCTGTAATCCTAGCTCCTCAGGAGGCTGAGATGTAGAGAATGCCAATTTGAATTCAGCCAGGGCAGGAAAGTCAGCAACACTCTTATTTCTAAGAGATCACAGGAAAAAAACAAAACAAACAAACAAAAAAAACATGAGTGGATCTGGGACTCAAGCTGCAGAGTGCTACCCCTGAGCAAAAGGAGCTAAGGGACAACAAGGCTTAGGCTCACAGTTAAACCCCACACCTGCACGCCCCCTCCAAAAAAGGGAGCAGTAACTCCATGTCTCTATGTATGTATGGATGATGGGCATTCATCAGGTTGTGCAGGCCCAACTGCCCCAACCTGGGCAAGCTGGGACAAGCCCTCAGAGACTACTCAGTCAGAGCTGGCAGCTTGAACAAAGCACAAGTCTGTCATTTAATAACTGAAGCCCTGAAGGCTTTGCCTGGGCTGGAGTGTACAACGGATGCATTATTTTCTACCTGAGGTATCCCATTGGTACACCTAGAAGCCAGCCACTGCCTCCAGGAGTGGTCGAAGGTTCTGGATCCATATTCTCTATTCCTCTCTAGGATGTGAGCCTAGACCTCAGGGGCCTAGTGGCTCTCACTCATTCATCATTCATCATTGCTGAGTCATAGATTGGTCCCAAATCTCGGCAAAGTTATGAAATAGTAAGCGATTTCTATGCCAAAAGGGTAAGCCAATAAATCCCACCCTCATAGCTCCTGTTCCAAGTCAGCCTTGGGCTTCGAATGTGGCTTAGCGGTCGAGTGGTTACCTAGTATGCACGAAGCCCTGGGTTAGATTCCTCAGTACCACAGGAACAGAAAAACACAAAAGTGGCATTGTGGCTAGCCTTGAGCAAAAGAAGCAAAGGAACATGCTCAGATCCTGAGTTCAAGCCCCAAAACTGGCAAAAAAAAAAGGGAATCTGGTGAAACATATTCTTCTGGGACTCAGGAGGGCCGAGGTTATAGGTAAGAGTTATAGGGCAGGTGCTTGAGGCTCATTCCAGTAATTTCAGCTACTCAGAAGGCTGAGTTCTGAGGATCATAATTACAAGGAGGAAAGTCTATATGAGACACTTTTCTCCAATTAAACACCCAAAGAGGCAGAAGTACAGTTCTGATTCAAGTAGTAGAATGCTTGCCTTGAGTAAAAAAGCTCAGGGATAGTGTCCAGGCCATGAATTCAAACCATAGGACTGGCGCATGCGCAAGAGCCACACACACACACACACACACACACACACACACACACACACACATACACACACACAGCAAGATAGAGCAATTGCCAGTTAACGAAGGAAAAAGGAAGGAAAGACTTGCTCCTGGAGGTGATATAACCAGTGCCAAAATTCCACAGGAGTTCTAAGGCGTGGAAGAGGACAGAGAGACTCAGGCAAAGGTACAACATGGGCAAAGTTCTTGAGGTGTGGTGTAGAGCTGGTGGTGTGGGTGGAATGAAGGTTTTGTGGCTTGACACAAATCTGGCAGGACATTCAAGGCTGGGTCAATGTATGTATTGAGTCACAGGTAGGGAAGAGGGCAGGGTCCCAGAATGGGGCCCAGTGGGAAGATTAACTTGACTTTTCACCATGGACCCCAGCCATTTCCTGTGGCTGGAAGCCTATTTTTCACAGCTCCTGTCCCTCAGACCTCCTTTGCATTAAGGAGTCAGGGCAAACGCAGGGAAGAACTCTTGCTTAAGAAAAGCTTCTAGCCCAATGCAACCAGTGGCTCAACCCCTGTAAATCCTAGCTACTCAGGAGACTGGGTTCAGAGATCGAACTAAGCCTAACTCTAACCCTAAACCTCACCCTCACCCTAACCCTAACCCGGACCCGCAACCTCACCCTCACCATAACACTAACCCTAACCCTAACAATAATACTAACCCTAACCCTAAACCTCACCCTAACCCTAACCCTCATCCTCACCCTAAACCTCACACTAAACCTAACCCTAATCCTCAATGTAATCCTCACCCTCACAATAAACCCTAACCCTCACGCTTACCCTAACACTAACCATCACCCTTAACTTAACCCTCCCTCTCAGCCTAACCCTCAACTTTACCCTTACCATCATACTCACTCTAACACTCAACCTACCCCTAAACCTCATGCTAACCTTCAACCTAACTGTAACCCTAACCATCACCATAACCTTAACCCTCATCCTCAACATCACCCTCAGCCTAACCCTAAGCCTAACGCTAACCCTAACCCTCACCCTCACCCTCACTCTAGCCCTCACTCTAACACTAATCCTAACCCTAACCCTCATCCTAACCCTCACCCTAATCATAACCCTAACCATCACCCAAAACTAATCCTAACCCCCACCCACACCCTCAGCCTAACCCTAAGCCTAAGCCAAAGCCTAACCCTAACCCTCAGTCACCCTCACCCTAACCCTAATCCTAAACCTAACCCCAACCCTAACCCTAAACCTCCACCTATCCCTCACCTTAACCCTCACCATAACCCTTTCCCTAATCCTAACTCTAACCCTAACCCTAACCCTCACCCTAACACTCTCTCCCCCTAACACTAACACTCACACTAACACTAACCATAACCCTAACCCTAAACCTCACCTTAACCCTTACCCTCAACCTCAACCTAGCCCTCAACCTAACGCTAACTCTCATCCTCACCCTAAACCTCACACTAACCCTAACCCTATACCTCACCCTAAGCTGAACCCTCACCCTCACACTCACCCTCACCCTCACCATAACTCTAACCATAAGCTTAACAATAACACTAATCCTAACCCTAAATCTAACCCTAACCGTAATCCTAAACCTAAACATCACCCTCAGCCTCACCATCACTGCAAAGGTGTCCTTAACCATAACATTAACAATAACCCTAACCCTAACTCTAATCCTAACCCTCACCCTCACCCTAACCCTAATCCTAATGCTAACCCTGACCCTAACCCTAACCCTCACCCTCAACTTAATCCTAACCCAAATCCTAAACCTCACCCTAAACCTAATCCTCACCCTCACCATAACCCTAACACTCACACCTATCTTCACCCTCAACCTAATCCTAAACTAACCCTCAACCTAACCCTCACGCTCACCTCACCCTCACTGTAACACCAACCCTAACCTTAACAATAACACTAACCCAAACCCTAACCCTAAACCTAACCCTAACTATAAACCTCACCCTCAGCCTCACCCTCATCGCAAACTTAACCCTAACCATAACACTAACAATAACCCTAACCCTAACCCTAATCCTCACCCTAAACCTCACCCTAATCCTAACACTAATCCTCAATCTAAAACTCACCCTCACACTACCCCTAAACCTAACCCTCACCCTAACACTAACCCTCAGCCTTACAGTAACTCTCACCCTCAGCCCAACAATAACATTTACTCTTACCTTCAACACCACCCTAACACTCACGCTAACCCTAATCCTCAACCTAACCCTCACCCTAACCCCAACTGTACCCCTAAACCTCACCCTCACCATAACCCTAACTCTAACCCTAACCCTAACACTAAACCGCAACATAACCCACAGAGTCACCCTCACCCTAACACTAATCCTAACCCTAACCCTCATCCTAACCCTCAACCTTACCCTAAACCTAACCCTAACCTAACCCTATCCCTCACCTTTAGCCTCAGCCTCAGCCTAACCCTAAACCTAACTTTAAACCTAACCCTAACCCATACACTCAACCTCACCCTAACAGTCCCTCTAACCCTTACCCTCACAATAAACCTCACCCTAACCCTAACCTAAGACTAACCTTAACACTAATCCTCACACTAACCCTCACATTAAGCCTAACTCTAACCCTAAACCTCACCCTTACCCTAACCCTAACTCTACCCCTAATCCTAAACCTAAACCTCACCCTAACTCTAACCCTAACCCTCACACTCACCCTCACCCTGAATGTAACCCTAAACCTAAAAATCACAATAACCCTAACCCTAACCCTAACCCTCACCCTCACCCTAACTATAACCCTCACCCTAACCCTAACCCTCACTCTAACACTTACCCTCACCCTAACACTAACCCAACCATAACACTAACCCGCACACTAAACCTAACCCTCACCCTAACCCTAAAACTCACCATAACCCTAACCTTACCCTCACCCTCATCCTCAACCTAGCCCTCATCCTAATCCTAATTCTAACCCTAACCCTCACCCTAACCCTAACATCATCCTCACCCTAAACCTCACACTAAACCTAACCCTAATCCTCAATCTAACACTCACACTCACCCTAACCCCTAACCCTCACCATTACCCTAACCCTCATCCTAACCCTAACCCTCACCCTTATCTTTACCCATACCCTCAGCCTAACCTTCAACTTTACCCTTACCATCACCAACAACCTATCCCGCACCCTATACCTAAACCTCAGGCTAACCTTCAACCTAACCGTAACCCTAACCTCACCCTAACCCTGACCCTCATCCTCAAACTCACACTCAGCCTAAACATAAGCCTAAGCCTAACACTAACCCTAACCCTCACCCTCAAACTAGCCCTCACCCTAAACCTAACCCTCAAGCTAACCCTCCCCCATAACCCTAACTCTAACGTTAAACCTCACCCTAACCCTCACCCTAACCCTAACTCTAACCCTAAACCTCACACTCGCCCTAAACCTAAACCTAACTATAACCCTAAACCTCAGCCTAACCCTAACCCTAAATAGCACCCTCACCATAAACTTCAACCTAACCCTAACCCTAAACCTCACACTCAAGGTAGCCCTCAACCTAACCCTAAACCTAATCGTAACCGTCACCCTAAACATAACCCTCACTGTAACCCAAAGGCTCACACTAAACTTAACCCTCAGCCTCAACCTCACCCTCTGCCTAACCCTAAGCCTAACACTAAAACTAACCTTAACCCACACAATCACCCTCAACCTAACCCTAATCCTAATCCTAAACATAACCATAAAATCACCCTAACACTATCACTCACCCTAACCCTAACCCTAACACTAACCCAATCCCTAACCCTCACCCTAACCCTAACTCTAACACTCAACCTCACCCTAAACCGAACACTAAACCTCAACCTAACCCTAAACCTAAACCTCACCCTCACCCTAGCCATCACTCTAACCCTAATCCTAACCCTAACCGTCATCATAAATCTCACCCTAACCGTAATCCTAACCCTCACCCTAACCCTAAACTTCACCCTCAACCTCACTCTCAGCCTAACACTTAGCCTAAACCTAAACCTAACCCTAACCCACACGCTCACCCTAACCATAAACTAACACTAACCCTAACCCTAACACTCACCCTAAGCCTAAATCTAACCTTAAACCTCACCCTCACACTAATCATAACACTAACCTAATCCTAACTCTAAACCTCACCCTAACCCTAACCCTAACCCTCACCCTCACCATCACCTTCACCATAAACATAACCCTAAACCTAAAATTAACAAAAACCCTAACCCTAACACTAACCCTCACCCTAATTATAACCCTCACCCTAACCCGAACCCTCAACCTAACACTTACCCTCACCCTAACACTAACCCTAACCCTAACGCTAAACCTCACACTAACCCTAACCCTCACCTGAACCCAAGCCCTCACCCTATTCCTAATTCGATCCCTTACCCTCAACTAACCCTAACCCTCATGTTCACCCTAAACCACACACTAACCCAAACCCTAATCCTCAATCTAACCCTCACCCTCACCCTAATCCCTAACCCTCACCCTTACCCTAACCCTCACCCTAACCATAACCCTCACCCTTATCTTAACCCTCACCCTGAGCCTAACCCTCAACTTTAAACTGACCATCACCCACACCCTAACCCTCACCCTATCCCTAAACAGCATCCTAACTTTCAGCTAACCATAACCCTAACCATCACCCTAGCCCTAATTCTAACACTAACCCTAACCCTAAACCTGAATCTAACCATCCCCCTAACCCTAACAGTAAACTTAACCCTAACACTAACACTCGCACTAACCCTAAACCTCACCCTAAGCCTAAACCTCACCCTAACCCTAAACCTAACCCTCAACCTCACCCAAGCCTTCACCCTAAACCTAATCCTAAACCTAACCCTGATCCTATCCCTCACCTTCATCCTAACCCTAACCATCACCCAAACACTAAGCCTCACCCTCACCCTCACACTAAGCCTAAGCCTAAACCTAACCCTAACACTCACACTCACCCTCACTCTAAACCTAATCCTAAACCTAACCCTAACCCTAACCCTAAACCTCAACCTATCCCTCATACTAACCCTAACCCTCACAGTAACCCTAACCATAATGCTGACCCTAACCCTCCCCCTAACCCTAACACTAAACCTAACCCTAACCCTCACCCTAACCCTAAACCTCACACTAAACCTATGCTTAACACTCACCCTCACCATAATCCCAAACCTAAGCCTAAGCCTAATTCTAACCCTAACACTCACATTCACACTCACCCTAAACCTAATCCTAACCCTAAACCTATCCCTAAACCTCAACGTAACCCTCACCCTCACCCTAAGAATAACACTAACCCACAACCTAATCCTAACCCTAAACCTCACCCTAAAACTCACCCTAACCCTAACCTTCACCCTCACCTTCACCCTAACCGTAACTCTAAACTTAACCCTAACAACAACACTAACACTAACCCTAACTCTAAACCTAACCCTAACCATAAACCTCACCCTCAGCCTCACCCACACTGCAAAATTAATTCTAACCATAACACTAACAATAACCCTAACCCTAACCCTAAACCGAACTCTAACCCTAACCCTAACGCTAAACCTAATCCTCACCCCCACGCTCACCCTCAGCCTAAACCTAAGCCTAACGCTAAAAATAACCCTAACTCTAACCCTAAACCTTACCCTCACCCTAACCCTATCTCTAACACTAACCCTAAACCTCACCTAACCCTAACCCTAATCCTCAACCCCACTCTCTCACCCTTAGCCTAACCCTAACCCTAACCCTAACACTAATCCTAATCCTCACCATCACCCTCACTCTAAACCAAACCCTAACCCAATACCTAACCCTAACCCTAAGCCTAACCATCACACTCACCCTCAACCTAAACCTAATCCTAAACCTAACCCTATCCCTATCCCTCACACTAAACTTCACACCAGCAGTCAACCTAACACTCATCCTAACCCTAACCCTCATCCTAACCCTCAATCTAACCCTAACTCTAACCCTCACCCTAACCCTAATCCTCACCCTCAACCTCACCCTCAGCCTAACCCTAAGCCTAACACTAAACCTAACCCTAACCCAAACACTCACCCTCACCATAACCCTAATACTAATGCTAACTATCACTCTAACCCTAACCCTCAAACTAACCCTCATCCTAACCCTAACCTAACACTAACCCTAACCCTAACCCTCACACTAACACTCACCCTAAGCCCAACTCTAACCCGAAACCTCACCTTCACCCTAACCCTAACTCTAACCCTAATCCTAACCCTAAATCTGACCCTAACCCTAATCCTAAACCTAACCCTCACCCTCACCCTCACCCTCAATGTAACCCTAAACCTAACAATAACAATAACCCTAACCCTAACCCTCACCCTAACTATAAACCTCATCCGAACCCTAACCCTCACCCTAACACTTACCCTCACACTAACACTAACCCTAACACTAACCCTCACACTAACCTTAAACCTCACCCTAATCCTAAAACTCATCCTAACCCTAACCCTAACCCTAACCCTCACCCTCTCCCTAGCTCTCAACCTAAACCTAATTCTAACCTTAACCCTCACCATAACCCTAACCCTCATCCTCACCATAAACCTAACCCTAATCCTCAATCTAACCCTCACCCTCAGCATAACCCTTAAACCTCACCCTTACCCTAAGCCTCACCCTAACCCTAACCCTCACCCTTATTTTAATTCTCACTCTCAGCCTAACCCTCAACTATACCCTTACCTTCACCCTCACTCTAACCCTCACCTTATCACTAAATCTCATGCTAATCTTCAACCTAACGGTAACACTAACCATCACCCTAACCATAACCCTCATCCTCAACCTCTACTTCAGCCTAACCCTAAGCCTAAGCCTAACCCTAACCCTAATCCTCACCCTCACCCTAGCCCTTACCCTAACCCTAATCCTAACCCTAACCTTCATCCTAACCCTCACCCTAATCCTAACCCTAACCATCACCCGAACCCTAAACCTCACCTCCACCTTCATCCTCAGCCTAACCCTAAGCCTAAGCCTAAGCCTACCCTAACACTCACACTCACCCTCACCCTAACCCTAATCCTAAACCTAACCCTAACCCTAACCCTAACCCTCACCTTAACCTTCCCCCTAACCCTAACTCTAACCCTAAACCTCACCCTCACCCTAACCCTAATCCTCACCCTAACCCTAAACCTCCCTCTAACCCTAAACCTAAGCCTCACCCTCACCCTCACCCTAACCCTCACCATAACTCTAACCCTAACCTTAACAAAAACACTAATCCTAACCCTAAACCAAACCCTAACCCTAATCCTAATCCTAAACCTCACCCTCAGCCTCACCATCACTGCAAATGTAACCTTAACCATAACACTAAAAATAAGCCTAATCCTAATCCAAACACTCACCCTCAGCCTAATCCTAATCCTAACCCTAACAATCACCCTAACCCTAACCCTCACCCTCACCTTAAACCGAACCCAAATCTTAATCCTCACCCTAACTGTAATCCTCACCCTCACTGTAACCATAACACTCACACCTACCTTCACCTTCAACCTAAACCTAAGCATAAACCTAAACCTAACCCTCACACTCATGCTCACCCAAACCCTAATTCTAACCCTAAGCCTATCCCTAAACCTCAACCTAACCCTCACCCGCACCCTAACACTAACTCTAAACCTAACCCTACCTCTCACACTATCCCTCACAATAAACCAAATTCAAACTCTAAAACTCACCCTCAACCTAACCCTAACCCTAAACCTCACCGTAAACTACACCCTAAACCTATCCCTCACCCTCACCCTCACTGTAAATCTAACCCTAACCCTAAAAATAATACTAACCCTAACCCTAACCCTAAACCTAACCATAACCATAAACCTCACCCTCAGCCTCACCCTCACTGCAAACTTAACTGTAACCATAACACTAACAATAACCCTAACCCTAACCCTTACACTCATCCTCACCCTAAACCTCACCTTAACACTAATCCTCAATCTTACCCTCACCCTCACACTACCCCTAACCCTAACCCGCACCATAACCGTAACCCTAATCCTCACATTTACCGTAATCCTCACTCTCAGCCTAAACCTCAACTTTACCCTTACTGTCACCCTCACCCTAACCCTCACACTAACTCTCACCCTAATGCTAACCTTCTCCCTGATCATAACCCTAAGCATCACCCTAACCCTAACCCTAACCCACACCCTAACTTTAACACTAACCCTCACACTAACCCTCACCCTAACCCTAACACTCACCCTAACTCTCACACTCACCCTAACCCAAATCCTAACCCTCACCCTCACCCTAGCCCTCACCCTAACCCTAACTCTCATCCTCACATTAAACCTCACACTAACCCTAAAAC
The DNA here is from genome assembly GCF_024711535.1 of Dipodomys merriami. Lineage (NCBI taxonomy): Eukaryota > Metazoa > Chordata > Mammalia > Rodentia > Heteromyidae > Dipodomys > Dipodomys merriami. Next base: position 517,838 of record NW_027202949.1, read on the forward strand.
TAATCCTCAAACTAAACCACACCCTCACCCTAACCCTAACCCTAACCCTCACCCTAACCCTAACCCTCACATTTACAGTAATCCTCACTTTCAGTCTAACCCTCAACTTTACCCTTACTGTCTCCCTCACTCTAACCCTCACACTAAATCTCACCCTCATGCTAACCCTCTCCCTGACCGTAAACCTAAGCATCACCCTAACCCTAACCCTCACCCACACCCTAACTTTAACAATAACCCTCACACTAAACCTCACCCTAACCCTAACACTAAACCTAACCCTCGCACTCATCCTCAGCCTAAACCTAACCCTCACGCTCAACCTAACCCTAAGCCTAAACCTTACCCCAACCCACACACTCACCCTCAACCTAACCATAATTCTAATCCTAACCATAACCATAACCCTCACCCTAAACCTAACACTCACCCTATCCCTAAACCTAACACTAACCCTAACCCTAACCCTCACCCTAACCCTAACTCTAACACTAAACCTCACCCTCACCCTAACCCTAACCCACAACCGCACCCTAACCCTAACCGTAAAAGTCACCCTCACCCTTGCCCTCACTCTAACCTTAATCATAACCCTAACCCTCATCCTAACCCTCACACTAACCCTAATCCTAACCCTCACCCTAAACCCTAACCTCACCCTGAACCTCACCCTCAGCCTAACGCTAAGCCTAACCCTAAACCTAACCCTAACCCACACACTGAACCTCACCCTAAACCTAATCCTAACACTAACAGAAATCTAACCATAACCCTCACACTGACCCTTACCCTAACCCAAACCTAAAACTAACCCTCACCCTAAGCATAAATCTAACCCTAAACCTCACCCAAACCCTAACCCTAACTCTAACCCTAATCCTAAACCTATACCTCACCCTAACCCTAACCCTAAACCTCACCCTCACCCTCATACTTAACGTAAATCTAAACCTAAATCTAACATTAACCCTAACCCTAACTCTAACCCTCACCCTAACTATAACCCTCACCCTAAAACTTACCCTCACCATAACACTAACCCTAACCCTAACACTAACCCTTACACTAACCCAAAACCTCACCCTAAGCCTAAACCTCACCCTAACCCTAAATCTAACCCTCAAACTCAACCTAGCCCTCACCCTAACCCTAATTCTAACCCTTACTCTCACCTAACCCTAACCCTCATCCTCACACTAAACAACAACACTAACCCTAACCCTACTCCTCAATCTAACCCTCACCCTAATACCTAACCCTCAACCTTAACCTAACCCTCACCCTAACCGTAACCCTCACACTTATCCTAACCCTCACCCTCAGCGTAACCCTCAAATTTACCCTTACCATCACCCTTACCCTAACACTCACCCTATCCCTAAACCTCATCTTAACCTTCAAGCTAACCGTAACCCTAACCATCACCCTAACCCTAACCCTAACACTAACCCTAACCCAAAGCCTGACCCTAACACTCCCCCTAAACGTAACACTAAAAATAAACCTAACACTAACACTCACACTAACCTTAACCCTCACCTTAATCCTAAACCTCACTCTAACCCTAACCCTAACCCTCACTCTCACCCTAGACCTCACACTAACCCTCACCCTAAACCTAACCCTAACCATCACACAAAAACTAATACTGACCCACACCCTCACCCTCAGCCTAAGCCTAAGCCTAACCCTAACACTCACCCTCACCCTCACCTTAACCCTAACCCTTAAACTAACTCTAACCCTAATATTAACCCTAACCCTAAACCTGACCCTAACCCTCCCCCTAACCCTAACACTAAACCAAACCCTAACACTAACACACGAACCCTAACCCACACCCTAACCCTAAACCTCAATCTAACCCTAACCCTAACACTCACCCTCATCCTATTTCTAACCATAAGCCTAAGCCTAAACCTAATCCTAAACCTCACATTCACCCTCACCCTAACCCTAATCGTAAACCTAACCCTATCCTTAAACCTCAACCTAATCCTCACCCTCACCCTAAGACTAACACTAACCCTAAACCTAACCCTCACCCTAACCCTCCCACTAACCCTCACTCTAAACCTAAAACTCACCCTCAACCTAAATCTAACCCTAAATCTCACCCTAACCCTAACCCTCACCCTCACGCTCACTGTCACCATAACTGTAACCCTAACACTAACACTAAAATTAACATTAACCCTAACCCTAAACCTAACCCTAACCATAAACCTCACCCTCAGCCTCACCCTCACTGCAAACTTAACCTTAGACATAACACTAACAATAACCCTAACCCTAACCCTAACCCTAAATCTAACCCTAACCCTAACCCTATCCCTAATCCTCACCCCCACTCTCACACTCGGCCTAAACCTAAGCCCAATCCTAACACTAACCCTAACTCTAACCCTAAACATCACGCTCACCCTAACCTTATCTCCAACCCTAACTCTAAACCTCACCCAAACCCTAAACCTAACCCTCACCCACAACCTCAGCCTCACCGTAACTCTAACCCTAACCCTAACAATAACACTAACCCTAAACCTAACCATCACCCTAACCCTAATCCTCACCCCCACCCTCACCCTCAGCCTAACCCTAACCATAACACTAACACTAACCCTAATCCTCACCCTACCCCTCACCCTAAACCAAACCCTAACCCTAAACCTAACCCTAACCCTAAGCCTAACCCTAACTCTAACCCTAAAACTCACACTGACCCTCAACCTAACCCTAATCCTAAACCTAACCCTATCCCTAACCCTAAGCCTCACACTAACCCTAACCCTCACCCTCAACCTCAGCCTCAGCCTAACCCGACGCATAAATCTAAACCTAACCCTAACCCACACACTGACCCTCACACTAACCCTAGTCCTAACCCTAACCCTCATCCTAACCCTTAACCTTACCCTAAACCTAACCCTCACCTAACCCTCACCCTCACATTCAACCTCAGCCTCAGCCTAAACCTAAGCCTAACTCTAAACCTAACCCTAACCCAAACACTCAACCTCACCCTAACCCTAATCCTAACCCTAACCCTCCCTCTAACCCTAACGCTCACACTAACCCTCACCCTAACCCTAACCTAACACTAACCCTAACCCTAATCCTCACACTAACCCTCACCCTAAGACTAACTCGAACCCAAAACCTCACCCTCACGATAACTCTACCCGTAATACTAAACCTAAACCTCACCCTAACTCTAACCCTAACACTCACCCTCACCCTCACCCTCAATGTAACCATAAACCTAACAATAACAATATCCCTAAACCTAACCCTAACCCTCACCCTAACACTTAGCCTCACCCTAACACTAACCCTAAAACTCACTCTAACCCCAACCTAACCCTAACCCTCACCCTCACCCTAGCCCTCATCCTAACCCTAATTCTAACCGTAACCCTCACCCTAACCTTAACCCTCATCATCACCCTAAACCTCACACTAACCCTAACCCTAATCCTCAATCTAACCCTCACTTTCACCCCAACCCCTAACCCTCAACCTTACCTTAACCCTCACCCTAACACTAACCCTCAACCTTATCTTTACCCCGACCCTCAGCGTAATCCTCAACATTACCCTTACCATCACCCTCACCTTAACCCTCACCCTATCCCTAAAACTCATGCTAACCTTCAACCTAACCATACCCCTAACCTCACCCTAACCCTAACCTCGCCCTCAACCTCACCCTCAGCCTAACCATAAGCCTAAGCCTAACATTAACCCTTACCCTCACCCTCAACCTAGCCCTCACCCTAAAACTAACCCTCACCCTAACCCTCCCCCTAACCCTAACTCTAACCGTAAACCTCACCCTAACCCTCACCGTAACCCTAACTCTAACCCTAAACCTCACACTCGCCCTACCCCTAACCCTAAATATAACCCTAAACCTCAGCCTAACCCTATCCCTAAACCTCACCCTCACCATAAACTTTACCCTAAAGCTAACCCTAAATCTCACCCTCAACGTAGCCCTCAACCTAACCCTAAACCTAACCGTAACCGTCACCCTAAACATAACCCTCACTGTAACACAAACACTCACAATAAACCTAACCCTCAGCCTCAACCTCACCCTCAGCCTAACCCTAAGCCTAACACTACACCTAACATTAACCCACACACTAACCCTAACCGTAACCCTAATCCTAATCCTAACCATAACCATAACCCTCACCCTAACCCTATCACTCACCCTAACCCTAAACCTAACACTAACCAGATCCCTAACCCTCACTCTAACCCTAACTCTAACACTCAACCTCACCCTCACCCTAACCCTAACACTAAACCTCACCCTAACCCTAACCCTAAACCTCACCCTCACCCTAGCCATCACCTAACCCTCATCCTAACCCTCACCCTAAACGAAATCCTTACCCTCACCCTAACCCTAACCCTCACCCTCAACCTCACTCTCAGCCAAAAACTAAGCCTAACCCTAAACCTAATCCTAACCCACACACTCACCCTAACCCTAACCTAATATTAACCCTAACCCTAACCCTCACCCTCACCCTCAACATGACCCTAAACCTAAAATTAACACAAACCCTAACCCTAACCCTAACCCTCACCATAACTATAACCCTCACCCTAACCCTAACCCTCAACCTAACACTTACCCTCACCCTAACACTAACACTAACCCTAATACTAACCCTCACACTAACCCTCACACTAACCCTAACACTCACCCTAAGCCTCACCCTCACCCTAACGCTAACACTAACCCTAACCCTCACCCTGATCCTAGCCCTCACCATAAACCTAATTCTAACCCTTACCCTCACCTAACCCTAACCCTCATCCTCACCCTAAAACAGACACTAACCCTAACCCTAATCCTCAATCTAACCCTCACCCTCACCATAACCCCTAACCCTCACCCTTATCTTAACCCTCACCCTCAGCCTAACCCTCAACTTCAACCTTACCATCACCCTCACCGTAACCCTCACCCTATCCCTAAACATCCTAACCTTCAAGCTAACCATAACCCCAACCATCACCCTAACCCTAATCCTAACACTAACCCTAAACTTAACCCTGACCCTAATCCTCCCCCTAACCCTAACACTAAACTTAACCCTACCACTAACACTCACAATAGCCCTAACACTCATCCTAAGCCTAAACCTCACCCTAACACTAAACCTAACCCTCACCCTCACCCTAGCCTTCACCTTAACCCTAATCCTAAACCTAACCCTCATCCTAACCCTCACCCTCACCCTAACCCTAACCATCACCCAAACGCTAAGACTCACCCTCACCCTCACCCTCAGCCTAAGCCTAAACCTAACCCTAACACTCACAAATACCCTCAAACTAACCCTAATCCTAAACCTAACCCTAACCCTAACCCTAAACCTCAACTAAACCCTCACCCTAACCCTAACTTTCACACTAACCCTAACCCTAACTCTGACCCTACCCCTCCCCCTAACCCTAACACTAAACCTAACCCTACACTAACACTCACACTAACCCTAACCCTCAACCTACCCCTAAACCTCACCCTAATCCTAAGCCTAACACTCACCCTCACCATAATCATAAACCTAAGCCTAAGCCTAACCCTAACCCTAACGCTCACATTCACCCTCACCCTAACCCTAATCCTAACCCTAAACTTATCCCTAAACCTCAACCTAAACCTCACCCTCACCCTAAGACTAACAATAACCCTAAACCTAACTCTCACCCTAACCCTCCCACTAACTCTCACTCTAACCCTAAACCTCACACCCAACCTAACCCTAACCCTCAACCTCACCCTAAACCTCACCCTAACCCTAACCCTCACCCTCACCCTCACCCTCACCATAACTCTAACCCTAACCCTAAAAATAACACTAACACTAACCCTAATCCTAAACCTAAACCTAACCATAAACCTCACCCTCAGCCTCACCCTCACTGCAAACTAAACCTAACCATAACACTAACAATGACCCTAACCCTAAGCCTAACCCGAACTCTAACACTAACCCTAACGCTAACCCTAATCCTCACCCCCACCCTCAACCTCAGCCTAACGGTAAGCGTAACCCTAACACTAACCCGAACTCTAACCCTAAACCTCACCCTCACCTTAACCCTATCTCTAACACTAACCCTAAACCTCACCTAACCCTAACCCTAAAACTCACCCGCACCCTCACCCTCACCCTCACCTTAACTCTAACCCTAACCCTAACAATAACACTAACCCTAACCCTAACCATCACCCTAACCCAAATCCTCACCCCACCCTCACCCTTAGCCTAACCCTAACCCTAACACTAACTCTAATTCTTACCCTCATCCTCACTCTAAATCAAACCCTAACCATAACCCTAACCCTAATCCTAACCCTAACACTAAGCCTAACCCTCACACTCACCCAAAACCTAACCCTAATGTTAAACCTAACCCTATCCCTAACCCTAAACCTCACACTAACCATCACCCCAGCGCTCAACCTAACACTAATCGTAACACTAACCCTCAATCTAACCCTAACTCTAACCCTCACCCTAACCATAACCCTCACCTTCAACCTCACCCTCAGCCTAACCCTAAGCCTAACATTAAACTTAAGCATAACCCACACACTCAACCTCACCCTAATCCTAATACTACCCCTAATTATCACTCTAAACCTAATCCTCACCCTAACACTAACCTAACACTTACCCTAACCCTAACCCTCACACTAACACTCAACCGAAGCCTAATTCTAACCCTAAACCTCACCCTCACCCTAACCCTAACTCTAACACTAATCCTAACCCTAAATCTCACCCTAATCCTAACCCTAAACCTAACCCTTACTGTCACCCTCACCCTCAACCTAACTCTAAACCTAACAATAACAATAACCCTAACCCTAACCCTCACCCTAACTATAACCCTCAACCTAACCCTAACCCTCACCATAACCCCTAACCCACACCCTTACCCTAAGCCTCACCCTAACCCTAACCCTCACCCTTATCTTAATTCTCACAGTCAGCCTAACTTTCAACTTTACCCTTACCATCACCCTCAATCTAACCCTCACCCTATCCTTAAACCTCATGCTAATCTTCAACTTAACCTTAACCCTAACCATTACCCTTACCTTAACCCTTACCCTCAACGTCACTATCAGCCTAACCCTAAACCTAACCCTAACCCTAACCCTCAACCTCAACCTAGCCCTCACCCTAACCCTAATCCTCACCCTAACCCTCATCCTAACCCTCACCTTAATCCTCACCCTAATCATCACTCGAACACTAATCCTCACCCCCACCCTCATCCTCAGCCTAACCCTAAGCCTAAGCCTAAGCCTAACCCTAACACTCACACTCACCCTCAACCTAACCCTACTCCTAAACCTAACCCTAACCCAAACCCTAACACTCACCCTAACCCTCCCCCGAACCCTCACTCTAACCCTAAACTTAACCCTCACCAATACCCTAATCCTCACCCTAACCCTAAAGCTCACCCTAACCCTAACCCTAACGCTCACCCTCACCCTCACCATAACTCTAACCCTAACCTTAACAGAAACACTAATCCTAACCCTAAACTTAACCCTAACCCTAATCCTAAACCTAACCCTCACCCTCAGCCTCAGCATCACTGCAAAGGTAACCTTAACCATAACACTAACAATAACCCTAACCATAATCCAAACACTCACACTCACCCTAATCCTAATCCTAAACCTAAAACTCACCCTAACCCTAACCGTCACCCTCACCTTAATCCTAACCCAAATTCTAGCCCTCACCCTAACCCTAATCCTCACCCTCACCGTAACCATAACGCTCACACCTACATTCACCCTTAACCTAACCCTGAGTCTAAGCCTAAACCTAACTCTCACACTTATCCTCAACCAAAACCTAATCCTAACCCTAAACCTGTCCCTAAACCTCAACCTAACCCTCACCCTCACCTTAAGACTAACTCTAACCCTAACCCTATCTCTCACCCTAACCCTCCCCATAAACATAATTCTAACTCTAAACCTCACGCTCAACCTAACACTAACCCTAAACCTCACCGTAAACCTCACCCAACCCTAACCCTCACCCTCATCCTCACTGTAAATCTAACCCTAACCCTAAAAATAATACTAACCCTAACCCTAAACCTAAACCTAACCCTAACTATAAACGTCACCCTCAGCCTCACCCTCACTGCAAACTTAACTGTAACCATAACACTAACAATAACCTTAAACCTAACCCTCATCCTCACCCTATACCTCACCCTAACATTAATACTCAATCTTAAACTCACCCTCACCCTACCTCTACCCCTAACCCTCACCCTCACCTTAACCCTAACCCTCACATTTACCATAATCCTCACTCTCAGCCAAACCCTCAACTTTACCCTTACTGTCACCCTCACCCTAACCCTCACACTAACTCTCACCCTCATGCTAACCCTCTCCCTGACCATAACCCTAAGCATGACCCTAAACCTAACCCTCAACCACATCCTAACTTTAACACTAACCCTCACACTAACCTTCACCCTAACCCTAACACTAATCCTAACCCTCACACTCGCCCTCACCCTAAACCTAACCCACACCCTCAACCAAACCCTAAGCCAAACCCTTACCCTAACCTCACACTCATTCTCACCCTAACCCTAATCCTAATCCTAAACATAACCATAAACCTCACCCTAACCCTAACACTCATACTAACCCTAAACCTAACCCTCAACCTAACACCAACCCTCACCCTTATCTTAATTCTCACCCTCAGCCTAACACTCAACTTTACCCAAACCATCACCCTCACGCTAACCCTCACCCTATCCCTAAACCTCATGCTAACCTTCAACCTAACCGTATCCCTAAACATCACCCTAAACTTAACATTCACCCTCAACCTCACCCTCAGCCTAACCCTAAGCCTAAGCCTAACCATAACCCTCCCCCTCCCCCTAGCTTTAACCCTAACCCTAATCCTAACACTAACCCTCATCCTAACAGTCACCCTAATCCTAAACCTAACAATCAACCGAACCCTAATCCTCACCCCCACCCTCATCCTCAGCCTAACCCTAAACCTAAGAATAAGCCTAACCCTAACCCTCACACTCATCCTCACCCTAACCCTATTCCTAAACTTAACCCTAACCCTAACCCTAACCCTCACCCTAGCCCTCTGCCTAAACCTAACTCTAACCCTAAACCTCACCCTCACCCTAACCCTAATCCTCATCCTAACCCTAAACCACACCCTAACCCTAACCCTAACCCTCACCCTCACCCTAACACTAACCATGAGTCTAACCCTAACCTTAACAAAAACACTAATCCTAACCCTAAACCTAACCCTATCCCTAATCCTAACCCTAACCCTCCCACTAACCCTCACTCTAACCATAAACCTCACCCTCAACCTAATCCTAACCCTAAACGTCACCCTAAACCTCAACCAAACCCTAAGACTCACTCTCACCGTAACTCTAACCCTAACCCTAAACCTAACACTAACACTAACAATAACCCTAACCCCAAACCTAACCCTAACCATAAACCTCACCCTCAGCCTCACCCTCACTGCAAACTTAACCCTAAACATAACACTAACAATAACCCTAACCCTAACCATAAACCTAACTCTAACCCTAACCTTAACCGTATCCCTAATACTCACCCCCACTCTCACCCTCAGCCTAAACCTAAGCCCAACCCTAACACTAACCTGAACTCTAACCCTAAACATCACCCTCACCCTAACCCTATTTCCAACCCTAAATTTAAACCTCACCCTAACACTAACCCTAAACCTCACCCAGAACCTCACCCTCACCATAACTCTAACTCTAACCCTAACAATAACACTAAACCTAACTCTAACCATCACCCTAACACTAATCCTCACCGCCACCCTCACCCTCAGCCTAACCCTAAACCTAACACTAACACTAACTCTAATCCTCACCCTCACCCTAATCCTAATCCTAACCCTAACCCTCACCCTAACCCTAACACTCACCCTCACCTTAATCCTAACCCAAATCCTAACCCTCACTGTAACCCTAATCCTCACCCTCACCGTAACCATAACCCTCACACCTACCTTCACACTCAACCTAAACCTAAGCCTAGTCCTAAACCTAACCCTCACACTCAACCCCACCCTAACACTATTCCTAACCCTAAGCCTATCCCTAAACCTCAACCTAACCCTCAACCTCACCCTAAGACTAACACTAACCCTAACCCTACCTCTCACCCTAACCCTCCCCATAAACCTAATTCTAAATCTAAACCTCACCCTCAACGTAACCCTAACCCTAAACCTCACCGTAAACCTCACCCTAACCCTAACCCTCACCCTCACCCTCACTGTAAATCTAACCCTAACCCTAAAAATAATACTAACCCTAACCCTAACCTAAATCTAACCCTCACCATAAACCTCACCCTCAGGCTCACCCTCACTGCAAACTTAACTATAACCATAGCACTAACAAAAACCCTAACCCAAAACCTCATCCTTACCCTAAACTTCACCCTAACACTAATCCTCAATCTTACACTCACCCTCACCCTACCCCTACCCCTAACCCTCACCCTAACCCTAACCCAAATCCTTCCAGTAACTCTCACCCTCAGCCTAACCCTAAAGTTTACCTTTACTGTCACCCCCACCCTAAACCTCACCCTAACCCTAACCCTCAGGCTAACCCTCACCCTAAGCCCAACGCTAACCCTAGATCTTACCCTCACACTAACCGTTACCCTAACACTAAAACTCATCATACCCCTAACACTAACCCTCACCCTAACCCTAAACTAACCCTCACCTAACACTAGCCCTCTCCCTCACCATCACCCTCAGCCTAACCTAACCTTAACACTCACACTCACCCTCACCCTAACCCTAACCCTCACGCTCACCCGCACCCTCAGTCTAACCCTAAGCCTAACCCTTACCCTCACCCTCACACTCACCCTAACCCTACCCTAATCCTAATCCTAACCATCACCATAACACTCACCCTAACCCTAACACTCACCCTAACCCTAACGCTAACACTAACCCTAATCCTAACCCTCAACCTAACCCGAACTCTAACAAAAAACCTCACCCTCACACTAACCCTAACCCTAAACCTCACCCTAACCCTAACACTAAACCTCACGCTCACCCTAGCCCTCACTCTAACCCTAATCCTAACCCTAACCTTCATCCTAACCCTCACACTAACCCTAATCCTAACCCTCAGACTAACCGTAACCATCACCCTCAACCTCACCCTCAGCCTAACCCCAAGCCTACACCTAAACCTAACCCTAAACCACACACTCAACCACACCATAACCCTAACCCTAACCCTAACATAACACTAATCCTAACTGTAACCATAACACTTACCCTAACCCTAAGATAAATCTAACCCTAAACCTCACCCTAAACCTAACCCTAAACCTCACCCTCACCCTCACCCTCAACATAAATCTAAACCTAAAATTAACAATAACCCTAAACCTAACCCTTAGCCTCACCCTAACTATAACCCTCACCCTCACCCTAACCCTCTCCCTAACACTTACCCTCACCCTAACACTAACCCTAACCCTAACACTAACCCTCACACTAACCCTAACCCTCACCCTAAGCCTAAACCTCACGCTACCCCTAAACCTAACCCTCACCCTCACCCTAGTCCTCACCATAACCCTAATTCTAACACTTAACTTCACCTAACCCTAACCCTCATCCTCACCCTAAACCAAACACTAACCCTAACCCTAATCCTCAATCTAACCCTCAGCCTCACCTTAATCCCTCACCCTCACCCTTACCCTAACTCTCACCCTAACCGTAACCCTCACACTTATCCTAACCCTCATCCAAAGCCTAACCCTCAAATTTACCCTTAATATCGCCCTTACCCTAACCCTCACCCTATCCCTAAACCTCATCCTAACCTTCAAGCTAACCGTAAGCCTAACCATCACCCTAACCATAACCCTAACACTAACCCTAACCCTAACCCTGACCCTAACCCTCCCCCTAACCCTAACTCTAAACCTAAACCTAACACTAACCCTCACACTAACCCTAACCTCACCTTAACCCTAAACCTCACCCTAACCCTAACCCTAAACCTCACTCTCCCCCTAGCCCTCACCCTAAGCCTAATCCCAACTCTAACCCTCATCCTAACCTTCACCCTAATCCTAACCCTAACCATCACCTGAAAACTAATCCTCACCCCCACCCTCACCCTCAGCCTAAGCCTAACCCTAACTCTAACACTCACCCTAACCTTCACCCTAACCCTAATCCCTAACCTAACCCTAACCCTAACTCTAACCCTAACCCGAAACCCAACCCTAATCCTCACCCCCACTCTCACCCTCAGCCTAACCCTAAGCCCAACCCTAACACTAACCTGAAATCTAACCCTAAACATCACCCTCTACCTAACCCTATCTCGAAACCTAACTCTAAACCTCACCCTAACCCTAACCCTAACCAGGACCCGCAACCTCACCCTCACCGTAAATCTAATCCTTAACCTAACAATAACACTAAACCTAACACTAACCCTCAACCTAACCCTAACCCTCATCCTCACACCAAACCTCACACTGAACCTAACCCTAATCCTCAATCTAACCCTCACCCTCACCCTTATCCTAACACTCACTCTAACCCTAACCCTCACCGTTATCTTAATTCTCACCCTCAGCCTAACCCTCAACTTTACCCTTACCATCACCCTCACTCTATCCCTCAACCTATCCCTAAACCTCATGCTAAACTTCAACCTAACCATAATCCTAACCATCACACTAACCTTAACACAAACCCTCAACCTCACCCTCAGCCTAACCCTAAACTTAAGCCTAAACCTAACCCTAACCCTCGCCCTCACCATAGCCCTCAGCCTAACCCTAATAATAACCCTAACCCTCATCCTAACCCTCACCCAAATCCTATCCCTAACCAACACCCAAACCATAATCCTCAACCCCACCCTCATCCTCAGCATATCCCTAAGGTTAAGCTTAAGCCTAACCCTAACCCTCACACTCACCCTCACCCTAACCCTAATCCTAAACCTAACCCTAACCCTCACCCTAACCCTCCCCCTAACACTCACTCTAACCCTAAACCTCACCCTCACCCTAACCCTAATCCTCACCCTAACCCTAAACTCACCCTAACCCTAACCCTCACCCTCACTCTCACCCTCACCATAACTCTAACCCTAACTTTAACAAAAACACTAATACTAAGCCAAAACCTAACCCTCACTCTAATCCTAAACCTAACCCTCATCCTCAGCCTCACCATCACTGCAAAGGTAACCTTAGCCATAACACTAACAATAACCCTCACCCTAATCCTAACCCTCACCCTCACCCTCACCCTAATCCTAATCCTAACCCTAACACTCACCCTAATCCTAACCCTCACCCTCACCTTAATCCTAACCCAAATCCTAACCCTCACCCTAACCCTAATCCTCACCCTCACCATAACCATAACCCTCCCACCTACCTTCACCCTCAACCTAATCCTAAGCCTAAGCCTAAACCTAACCCTCACCCTAAACCTAAAACTAACCCTAACCCTCACACTCACCCACACTCTAAACCTAACCCTCACCCTCAACCTAACCCTAAGCCTAAAGCTTACCCTAACCCTCACACTCACCCTCACCCTAACCCTAATCCTAATCCTAACCATAACCATAACCTTCAACCTAACCCTAACCCTAACACTAACCCTAACCCTAAACCTCACCCTAACCCTAACTCTAACACTAAACCTCATGCTTACCCTAACCCAAACCCTACACCTCACCCTAACCCTAACAGTAAAGGGCACCCTCACCCTAGCCCTCACTCTAATCCTAATACTAACCCTAACCCTCATCCTAACCCTAACACTAACCCTAATCCTAACCATCAGCCTAACCCAAACCCTCACACTCAACCTCACGCTCAGCCTAACGCTAAGCCTAACCCTAAACATAACCCTAACCCACACACTAAACCTCACCCTAACCCTAACCCTAAATCTAACCATAACCCTCACCCTAGCCCTCACCCTAACCCAAACCTAACACTAATCCTAACCCTAGCCCTAACAGTAACCCTCACCCTAAGCCTAAATCTAACCGTAAACCTCACCCTCACCCTCACCCTATCTCTAACCCTAACCATAAACCTCACCTAACCCTAATCCTAAACCTCACCCGCACCCTCACCCTCACCTTCACCTTAACTCTAACCCTAACCCTAACAATAACACTAACCCTAAACCTAACCATCAACCTAAACCTAATCCTCACCCCCAAACTCACACTTAGCCTAACCCTAACCCTAACCCTAACACTAACCCTAATAATCACCCTCACCCTCACCCTAAACCAAACCCTAACCCTAACCCTAACCCTAAGCCTAACCCTAACCCTACCCCTAACCCTCACACTCACCCTCAACCTAACACTATCGTAACCCTAACACTCACACTATCCATCACACCAGCACTCAAACTAACCCTATTCCTAACCCTAACCCTCTGCCTAACATTCAATCTAACCCTAACACTAACCCTCACCATAACCCTAATCCTCACCCTCAAACTCACCCTCACCCTAACCCTAAGCCTAACACTAAACCTAACCCTAACCCTCACACTCACCCTCACCCTAACCCTAACGTAACACTAACCCTAAACCTAACCCTCACACTAACACTCACCCTAACCCTAACTATAACCCGAATCCTAACCCTAAATCTCACCCTAACCCTAACCCTAAACCTAACCCTTACCCTCACCCTCACCGTCAACGTAACCCTAAACCTAACAATGACAATAACCCTAACCCTAACCCTCACCCTAACTATAACCCTCACCCTAACTATAACCCTCACCCTAACCCTAACCCTCACCCTAACACTTACCCTCACCCTAACACTAACAGTAAACCTTACCCTCACCCTAGCCCTCACCCGAAACCTAATTCTAACCCTAACCCTCACCCTAACGCTAACCCTCATCCTCACCCTAAACCTCACATGAAACCTAACCCTAATCCTCAATCTAACCCTCAAACTCACCATAAACCCTAACCATCACGCTTACACTAACCCTCACCCTAACCCTAACATTCATCCGTATCTTAATTCTCACCTTCAGCCTAACCCATAGCTTTACCCTTACCATCACCCTCACTCTAACCCTCACCCTATCCCTAAACTTCATGCTAACCTTCAACCTAAGGATAACCCTAACCATCACCCTAACCTTAACACTCACCCTCAACCTCATCCTCAGCCTAACTCTAAGCCTAAGCCTAAGCCTAACACTAACTTTCACCCTCACCCTAGTCTTCACCCTAACCCTAATCCTAACCCTAACCCTCATCCTAACCATCACCCTAATCCTAAACCTAACCATCAGCCGAACCCTCATCCTCAACCCCACCGTCATCCTCAGCCTAACCCTAAGCCTTAGCCTAAACCTAACCCTCACACTCACCCTCACCCTAACCCTAATCCTAAAGCTAAACAAAACCCTAACCCTAACCCTAACCCTCACCCTAACCCTTGCCCTAAACCTAACTCTAACCCTAAACCTCACCCTCACCCTAACCCTAATCCTCACCCTAACCCTAAACCTCACCCTAACCCTAACCCTAACCCTCACCCTCACCCTCACCCTCACCATAACTCTAAACCGAACCTTAAGAAAATCACTAATCCTAACACTAAACCTAACCCTAACCCTAATACTAACCCTAACCCGCACCCTCAGCCTCACCATAACTGCAAAGGTAACCTTAACCATAACACTAACAATAACCCTAACCCTAATCCTAACCCTCACCCTCACCTTAATCCTAATCCTAACCCTAACCCTCACCATAACCCTAACCCTAACTCTCACCTTAACCCTAACCCAAATTCTAAACCTCACCCTAACCCTAATCCTCACCCTCACTGTAACCATAACCCTCACACCTACCTTCACCCTCAACCTAACCGTAAGCCTAAGCCTAAACTGAACCCTCACAATCAACCTCACCCTAACCCTAATCCTAACCCTAAGACTATCCCTAAACCTCAACCTAACCCTCACCCTCACCCTAAGACTAACACTACCCCTAACCCTACCTGTCACCCTAACCCTCCCCATCAAAATAATTCTAACTCTAAACCTCACCCTCAACGTAAACCTAACCCTAAACCTCACCGTAAACCTCACCCTCACCTTAACCCTCACCCTCACCCTCATTGTAAATCTAAACCTATCCCTCTAAATAATACTAACCCTATCTCTAACGCTGAATCTAAACCTAAAAATAAACCTCACCCTCAGCCTCACCCTCACTGCAAACATAACTGTAACCATAACACTAACAATAACCCTAACCCTAACCCTCATCCTCAACCTAAACCTCACCCTAACACTAATCCTCAATCTTACCCTCACCCTCACCCTACCCCTAACCCTAACCCTCTCCCTAACCCTAACCCTAACCCTCACATTTACCGTAATCCTCACTCTCAGCCTAAACCCTCAACTGTACCATTACTGTCACCCTCATCCTAACCCTCACACTAACTCTCAACGTCATGCTAACCCTCTCCCTGACAGTAACACTAAGCCTCACCCTAACCCTAACCCTCACCCACACCATAATTTAAGACTAACCCTCACACTAACCCTCACCCTAACCCTAATCCGAACCCTAACCCTAACCCCAAACCTAACACTCAACCTCACCCTCAGCCTAACGCTAAGCCTAACCCTAACCCTAACCATAACCCTCACACTAACCCTCACCCTAACCCACACCTAACACTAACCCTAACACTAACCCTCACCCTAAGCCTAAATCTAAACCTAAACCTCACTCTCAACCTAACCCTAACTCCCACCCTAATCCTAATCCTAAACCTTACCCTAACCCTAAACCTAACCCTCATCCTCACCCTCACCCTCAAGGTAACACTAAACCTAAAACTAATACCCCTAACCCTAACCCTAACCCTCACCCTAACTATAACCCTCACCCTAACCCTAACCCTCACCCTAATACTTACCCTCACCCTAACAGAAACCCGAACCCTAACACTAACCCTTACACTAACCCTAACCCTCACCCTAAGCCTAAACCTCACCCTAAACCTAACCCTAACCCTCACCATCACCCTTACCCTAATTCTAACACTTACCCTCACCTAACCCTAACCCTCATCCTCACCATAAACCACACACTAACCCTAACCCTAATCCTCAATCTAACCATCACCCTCACCCTAATCCCTAAACCTCACCCTTAACCTAACCCTCATCCCAACTGTAACCCTCACTCTAACCTTAACCCTCACCCTCAGCCGAACCCTCAAATTTATCCCTACGATCACCCTTACCCTAACCCTCACCCTATCCCGAAACTTCATCCTAATTTTCAAGCTAACAGTAACCCTAACCATCACCCTAACCCTAACCCTATCACTAACCCTAACCCTCCCCCTAACCCTAACACTAAACCTAACCCTAACACTAACATTCACACTAACCCTAATACTCACCCTAACCATAAACCTCAATCTCACCCTAACCCTAAATCTCACCCTCATCCTAATCCTAACCCTAAGCCTAAACCTAAACCTAACCCTAACCCTCACATTCACCAACATTGTAAGCCGAATCCTAACCCTAACCCTATCCTTAAACCTCAACCTAACCCTCACCCTCACCCTAAGACTAACATTAAATCTAAACCTAACCCTCACCCTAACCCTCCCACTAACACTCACTCTAAACCTAAACCTCACCCTCAACCTAACCCTAACCCTAAACGTCACCCCAAACCTCACCCTAACCCTAACTTTCACCCTCACGCTCACCTCACCGTAACTCTAACCCTAACAATAACACTAACACAAATCCTAACACTAACCCTAACCCTAACCATATACCTCACCCTCAGCCTCACCCTCACTGCAGACTTAACCCTAAACATAACACTAACAATAACCCTAACCCTAACCCAAACCCTAACTCTAACCTTAACCCTAAACCCTAATCCTCACCCCCACTCTCACACTCAGCCTAACCCAAAGCCCAACCCTAACACTAACCATAACTCTAATTATAAACATCACCCTCACCCTAACCCTATCTCCAACCCTAACTCTAAACCTCACCCTAACCCTAACCCTCACCCTCAACCTCAGCCTCAGCCTTACCCTAAGCCTAACTCTAAACATAACCCTAACCCACACACTCACCCTCACCCTAACCCTAATCCTAAACCTAACCCTCAACCTAACCCTCATCCTAACCCTAAACCTAACCCTCACCTATCCCTTACCCTCACCTTCAACCTCAGCCTCAGCCTAACCCTAACCCTCCCTCTAACCCTAACCCTTACACTAACCCACACCGTAACTCTAACTTAACACTAACCCTAACCCTAATCCTAACACTAACCCTCACCCTAAGCCTAACTCTAACCCTAAACCACACCCTCACCCTAACCCTAACTCTACCCCTAATCCTAAACCTAAACTTCACCCTAACTCTAACCCTAACCCTCACACTCACCCGCAATGTAATCCTAATCCTAACAATTAGAATAACCCTAACACTAACCCTCAACCTAACTATAACCCTCACCCTAACCCTAACCCTCACCCTAACCCTTACCCTCACCCTAACACTAAACCTAACCCTAACACTAACCCTGACACTAACCCTAACCCTAACCCTAAAACTCACCCTAACCCTAACCTAACCCTGACTTTCACCCTCACCTTAGCCCTCATCCTAACCCTAATTCTAACCCTAACCCTCACCCTAACGCTAACCCACATCCTGACCCTAAACCTCACACTAACCCTAACCCTAATCCTCAATCTAACCCTCACCCTCACCCTTACCCCTAACCCTCACACTTACCCTAACCCTCACCCTAACACTAACCCTCACCCTTATCTGTACCCTGACCCTCAGCCTAACCCTCAACTTTACCCTTACCATCACCCTCACCCTAACCCTCACCCTATCCCTAAACCTCATGCTAAACTTCAACCTAACCGTAACCTTAACCATCACCTTAAACCTAACCCTCAACCTCAACCTCACCCTCAGCCTAACCATAAGCCTAAGCCTAAGCCTAACCCTAACCCTCACCCTCAACCTAGCCCTCACAGTAAACCTAACACTCACACTAACCCAAGACCTAACAATAACTCTAACCCTAAACCTCAACCTAACCCTCATCCTAACTCTAACTCTAACCCTAAACCTCACACTTGCCCTAACCCTAACCCTAACTATAATCCTAAACCTCAGCCTAACCCTAACCCTAAACCTCAACCTCACCCTAAACCTCACCCTAAACCTAACCCTAAACCTCAACCTCAATGTAGTCCTGAACCTAACCCTAAACCTAACCGTAACCATCACCCTAAACATAACCCTCACTGTAACCCAAACACTCACGCTAAACCTAAACCTCAGCCTCAACCTCAACCTAAAAATAACCCTAAGCCTAACACTAAACCTAACATTAACCCACACACTCACCCTCACCATAACGCTAATCCTAATCCTGACCATAACCATAACCCTCACCCTAAACCTATCACTCACCCTAACCCTAACCCTAAAACTCACCCTCACCCTAGCCATCAACCTAACCTTAATCCTAACCCTAACCCTCATCCTAAGCCTCACCCTAACCCTAATCTAACACTAACCCTAACCCTAACCTCACACTTACCCTCACCCTAATCCTAATCCTAACCCTAAACCTCACCCTAACCCTAACCCTCACACTCACCTTTATCCTAACCCAACCTAACCCTCACTGTAACCTTAATCCTCACTCTCACCGTAACTATAACCCTCAACCCTCACCTACCTTCACCCTCAACCTAACCCTAAGCCTAAGCCTAAACCTAACCCTCACACACACACTCACCCTAATCCTAATCCTAACCCTAAGCCTATCCCTAAACCTCAACCTAACCCTCACCCTCACCCTAAGACTAACACTAAACCTAACCCTTCCTCTTACCATAACCCTCCCCATAAACCTAATTCTAACTCTAAACCTCACCCTCAACCTAACCCTAACCCTAAACCTCACCATAAAACTCACCCTAACCCTAACCCTCACCCACACCCTCACTGTAAATTTAACCCAAACCCTAAAAATAATACTAACCCTAACCCTAAACCTAACCCTCACCATAAACCTCACCCTCAGCCTCACCCTCACCGCAAACTTAACTGTAATCATAACACTAACAATAATCCTAACCCTAACCCAACCCTCATCCTCACCCTAAACCTCACCCTTACACTAATCCTCAATCTTACCCTCACCCTCACCCTACCCCTAACCCTAAACCTCACCCTAACCCTAACCCTAACCCTTACAGTAAATCTCACCCTCAGCCTTACCGTAAAGTTTACCCTCACCGTCACCCCCACCCTAACCCTTACCCTAACCCTAACCCTCACCCTAAGCCCAACTCTACCCCTAGACCTTACCCTCAACCTAACCCTAACCCTAACACTAAACCTCATCATTCCCCTAACCCTAACCCTCAACCTAACCCTAAACCTCACCCTCACCCACACCCTCAGCCTAAACCTAGGGCTAACCCTATCACTCACCCTAATCCTCACACTCACCCTAAACATAATTCTAAACCTCACCCTCAACCTAGCCCTCACCCTCACCCTAACCCTAAGCCTAACACTAAACCTAACCCTAACCCTCACACTCACCCTCACCCTAACCCTAACGTAACACTAACCCTAAACCTAACCCTCACACTAACACTCACCCTAACCCTAACTATAACCCGAATCCTAACCCTAAATCTCACCCTAACCCTAACCCTAAACCTAACCCTTACCCTCACCCTCACCGTCAACGTAACCCTAAACCTAACAATGACAATAACCCTAACCCTAACCCTCACCCTAACTATAACCCTCACCCTAACTATAACCCTCACCCTAACCCTAACCCTCACCCTAACACTTACCCTCACCCTAACACTAACAGTAAACCTTACCCTCACCCTAGCCCTCACCCGAAACCTAATTCTAACCCTAACCCTCACCCTAACGCTAACCCTCATCCTCACCCTAAACCTCACATGAAACCTAACCCTAATCCTCAATCTAACCCTCAAACTCACCATAAACCCTAACCATCACGCTTACACTAACCCTCACCCTAACCCTAACATTCATCCGTATCTTAATTCTCACCTTCAGCCTAACCCATAGCTTTACCCTTACCATCACCCTCACTCTAACCCTCACCCTATCCCTAAACTTCATGCTAACCTTCAACCTAAGGATAACCCTAACCATCACCCTAACCTTAACACTCACCCTCAACCTCATCCTCAGCCTAACTCTAAGCCTAAGCCTAAGCCTAACACTAACTTTCACCCTCACCCTAGTCTTCACCCTAACCCTAATCCTAACCCTAACCCTCATCCTAACCATCACCCTAATCCTAAACCTAACCATCAGCCGAACCCTCATCCTCAACCCCACCGTCATCCTCAGCCTAACCCTAAGCCTTAGCCTAAACCTAACCCTCACACTCACCCTCACCCTAACCCTAATCCTAAAGCTAAACAAAACCCTAACCCTAACCCTAACCCTCACCCTAACCCTTGCCCTAAACCTAACTCTAACCCTAAACCTCACCCTCACCCTAACCCTAATCCTCACCCTAACCCTAAACCTCACCCTAACCCTAACCCTAACCCTCACCCTCACCCTCACCCTCACCATAACTCTAAACCGAACCTTAAGAAAATCACTAATCCTAACACTAAACCTAACCCTAACCCTAATACTAACCCTAACCCGCACCCTCAGCCTCACCATAACTGCAAAGGTAACCTTAACCATAACACTAACAATAACCCTAACCCTAATCCTAACCCTCACCCTCACCTTAATCCTAATCCTAACCCTAACCCTCACCATAACCCTAACCCTAACTCTCACCTTAACCCTAACCCAAATTCTAAACCTCACCCTAACCCTAATCCTCACCCTCACTGTAACCATAACCCTCACACCTACCTTCACCCTCAACCTAACCGTAAGCCTAAGCCTAAACTGAACCCTCACAATCAACCTCACCCTAACCCTAATCCTAACCCTAAGACTATCCCTAAACCTCAACCTAACCCTCACCCTCACCCTAAGACTAACACTACCCCTAACCCTACCTGTCACCCTAACCCTCCCCATCAAAATAATTCTAACTCTAAACCTCACCCTCAACGTAAACCTAACCCTAAACCTCACCGTAAACCTCACCCTCACCTTAACCCTCACCCTCACCCTCATTGTAAATCTAAACCTATCCCTCTAAATAATACTAACCCTATCTCTAACGCTGAATCTAAACCTAAAAATAAACCTCACCCTCAGCCTCACCCTCACTGCAAACATAACTGTAACCATAACACTAACAATAACCCTAACCCTAACCCTCATCCTCAACCTAAACCTCACCCTAACACTAATCCTCAATCTTACCCTCACCCTCACCCTACCCCTAACCCTAACCCTCTCCCTAACCCTAACCCTAACCCTCACATTTACCGTAATCCTCACTCTCAGCCTAAACCCTCAACTGTACCATTACTGTCACCCTCATCCTAACCCTCACACTAACTCTCAACGTCATGCTAACCCTCTCCCTGACAGTAACACTAAGCCTCACCCTAACCCTAACCCTCACCCACACCATAATTTAAGACTAACCCTCACACTAACCCTCACCCTAACCCTAATCCGAACCCTAACCCTAACCCCAAACCTAACACTCAACCTCACCCTCAGCCTAACGCTAAGCCTAACCCTAACCCTAACCATAACCCTCACACTAACCCTCACCCTAACCCACACCTAACACTAACCCTAACACTAACCCTCACCCTAAGCCTAAATCTAAACCTAAACCTCACTCTCAACCTAACCCTAACTCCCACCCTAATCCTAATCCTAAACCTTACCCTAACCCTAAACCTAACCCTCATCCTCACCCTCACCCTCAAGGTAACACTAAACCTAAAACTAATACCCCTAACCCTAACCCTAACCCTCACCCTAACTATAACCCTCACCCTAACCCTAACCCTCACCCTAATACTTACCCTCACCCTAACAGAAACCCGAACCCTAACACTAACCCTTACACTAACCCTAACCCTCACCCTAAGCCTAAACCTCACCCTAAACCTAACCCTAACCCTCACCATCACCCTTACCCTAATTCTAACACTTACCCTCACCTAACCCTAACCCTCATCCTCACCATAAACCACACACTAACCCTAACCCTAATCCTCAATCTAACCATCACCCTCACCCTAATCCCTAAACCTCACCCTTAACCTAACCCTCATCCCAACTGTAACCCTCACTCTAACCTTAACCCTCACCCTCAGCCGAACCCTCAAATTTATCCCTACGATCACCCTTACCCTAACCCTCACCCTATCCCGAAACTTCATCCTAATTTTCAAGCTAACAGTAACCCTAACCATCACCCTAACCCTAACCCTATCACTAACCCTAACCCTCCCCCTAACCCTAACACTAAACCTAACCCTAACACTAACATTCACACTAACCCTAATACTCACCCTAACCATAAACCTCAATCTCACCCTAACCCTAAATCTCACCCTCATCCTAATCCTAACCCTAAGCCTAAACCTAAACCTAACCCTAACCCTCACATTCACCAACATTGTAAGCCGAATCCTAACCCTAACCCTATCCTTAAACCTCAACCTAACCCTCACCCTCACCCTAAGACTAACATTAAATCTAAACCTAACCCTCACCCTAACCCTCCCACTAACACTCACTCTAAACCTAAACCTCACCCTCAACCTAACCCTAACCCTAAACGTCACCCCAAACCTCACCCTAACCCTAACTTTCACCCTCACGCTCACCTCACCGTAACTCTAACCCTAACAATAACACTAACACAAATCCTAACACTAACCCTAACCCTAACCATATACCTCACCCTCAGCCTCACCCTCACTGCAGACTTAACCCTAAACATAACACTAACAATAACCCTAACCCTAACCCAAACCCTAACTCTAACCTTAACCCTAAACCCTAATCCTCACCCCCACTCTCACACTCAGCCTAACCCAAAGCCCAACCCTAACACTAACCATAACTCTAATTATAAACATCACCCTCACCCTAACCCTATCTCCAACCCTAACTCTAAACCTCACCCTAACCCTAACCCTCACCCTCAACCTCAGCCTCAGCCTTACCCTAAGCCTAACTCTAAACATAACCCTAACCCACACACTCACCCTCACCCTAACCCTAATCCTAAACCTAACCCTCAACCTAACCCTCATCCTAACCCTAAACCTAACCCTCACCTATCCCTTACCCTCACCTTCAACCTCAGCCTCAGCCTAACCCTAACCCTCCCTCTAACCCTAACCCTTACACTAACCCACACCGTAACTCTAACTTAACACTAACCCTAACCCTAATCCTAACACTAACCCTCACCCTAAGCCTAACTCTAACCCTAAACCACACCCTCACCCTAACCCTAACTCTACCCCTAATCCTAAACCTAAACTTCACCCTAACTCTAACCCTAACCCTCACACTCACCCGCAATGTAATCCTAATCCTAACAATTAGAATAACCCTAACACTAACCCTCAACCTAACTATAACCCTCACCCTAACCCTAACCCTCACCCTAACCCTTACCCTCACCCTAACACTAAACCTAACCCTAACACTAACCCTGACACTAACCCTAACCCTAACCCTAAAACTCACCCTAACCCTAACCTAACCCTGACTTTCACCCTCACCTTAGCCCTCATCCTAACCCTAATTCTAACCCTAACCCTCACCCTAACGCTAACCCACATCCTGACCCTAAACCTCACACTAACCCTAACCCTAATCCTCAATCTAACCCTCACCCTCACCCTTACCCCTAACCCTCACACTTACCCTAACCCTCACCCTAACACTAACCCTCACCCTTATCTGTACCCTGACCCTCAGCCTAACCCTCAACTTTACCCTTACCATCACCCTCACCCTAACCCTCACCCTATCCCTAAACCTCATGCTAAACTTCAACCTAACCGTAACCTTAACCATCACCTTAAACCTAACCCTCAACCTCAACCTCACCCTCAGCCTAACCATAAGCCTAAGCCTAAGCCTAACCCTAACCCTCACCCTCAACCTAGCCCTCACAGTAAACCTAACACTCACACTAACCCAAGACCTAACAATAACTCTAACCCTAAACCTCAACCTAACCCTCATCCTAACTCTAACTCTAACCCTAAACCTCACACTTGCCCTAACCCTAACCCTAACTATAATCCTAAACCTCAGCCTAACCCTAACCCTAAACCTCAACCTCACCCTAAACCTCACCCTAAACCTAACCCTAAACCTCAACCTCAATGTAGTCCTGAACCTAACCCTAAACCTAACCGTAACCATCACCCTAAACATAACCCTCACTGTAACCCAAACACTCACGCTAAACCTAAACCTCAGCCTCAACCTCAACCTAAAAATAACCCTAAGCCTAACACTAAACCTAACATTAACCCACACACTCACCCTCACCATAACGCTAATCCTAATCCTGACCATAACCATAACCCTCACCCTAAACCTATCACTCACCCTAACCCTAACCCTAAAACTCACCCTCACCCTAGCCATCAACCTAACCTTAATCCTAACCCTAACCCTCATCCTAAGCCTCACCCTAACCCTAATCTAACACTAACCCTAACCCTAACCTCACACTTACCCTCACCCTAATCCTAATCCTAACCCTAAACCTCACCCTAACCCTAACCCTCACACTCACCTTTATCCTAACCCAACCTAACCCTCACTGTAACCTTAATCCTCACTCTCACCGTAACTATAACCCTCAACCCTCACCTACCTTCACCCTCAACCTAACCCTAAGCCTAAGCCTAAACCTAACCCTCACACACACACTCACCCTAATCCTAATCCTAACCCTAAGCCTATCCCTAAACCTCAACCTAACCCTCACCCTCACCCTAAGACTAACACTAAACCTAACCCTTCCTCTTACCATAACCCTCCCCATAAACCTAATTCTAACTCTAAACCTCACCCTCAACCTAACCCTAACCCTAAACCTCACCATAAAACTCACCCTAACCCTAACCCTCACCCACACCCTCACTGTAAATTTAACCCAAACCCTAAAAATAATACTAACCCTAACCCTAAACCTAACCCTCACCATAAACCTCACCCTCAGCCTCACCCTCACCGCAAACTTAACTGTAATCATAACACTAACAATAATCCTAACCCTAACCCAACCCTCATCCTCACCCTAAACCTCACCCTTACACTAATCCTCAATCTTACCCTCACCCTCACCCTACCCCTAACCCTAAACCTCACCCTAACCCTAACCCTAACCCTTACAGTAAATCTCACCCTCAGCCTTACCGTAAAGTTTACCCTCACCGTCACCCCCACCCTAACCCTTACCCTAACCCTAACCCTCACCCTAAGCCCAACTCTACCCCTAGACCTTACCCTCAACCTAACCCTAACCCTAACACTAAACCTCATCATTCCCCTAACCCTAACCCTCAACCTAACCCTAAACCTCACCCTCACCCACACCCTCAGCCTAAACCTAGGGCTAACCCTATCACTCACCCTAATCCTCACACTCACCCTAAACATAATTCTAAACCTCACCCTCAACCTAGCCCTCACCCTAACCCTAACCCTCATCCCCACCCTAAACCTCACACTAACCCTAAAATTAATCCTCAATCTAAACCACACCCACACCCTAACCCTAACCCTAAACCTCACCCTATCCCTAAACCTTACATTTAACGTAATCCTCACTCTCAGCCTAACCCTCAACTTTACCCTTACTGTCACCCTCACCCTAACCTTCACACTAAACCTAACCCACATCCTAACCCTCACCCTGACCGTAACCCTAAGCATCACCCTAACCCTAAACCTCACCCACACCCTAATTTTAACACTAACCCTAACACTCAGCCTCACCCTAACCCTTACTATAACCCTAACTCTAAAACTAAACCTCACCCTAACCCTAACCCTAACACTCACCCTAACCCTAACCCTCGCCCTCACCCTCACCCTCAGCCTAAACATAAGGCTAATCCTAACACAAACCCTAACCCTCACACACACCCTCACCCTAACTCAAACCTTCACCCTCACCCTCACTCTCAGGCTAACCTAAGCCTAACCCTTACCCTAACCCTCACACTCACCCTAACCCTACCCTAATCCTAATCCAAACCATCACCATAATCCTCACCCTAAGCCTAACACTCACCCTAACCCTAACCCTAACATTAATCCTAATCCTAAATTTCAACCTAAGCCTAACTCTAACAATAAACCTCACCCTCACCCTAACCCTAATCCTAAACCTAACCCTAACCCTATCACTAAACCTCACCCTCACTCTAGCCCTCACTCTAACCCTAATCCTAACCCTAACCTTCGTCCTATCCCTCACAGTAACCCTAATCCTAACCCTCACCTTAACCCTAACCCTCACCCTCAACCTCACCCTCAGCCTAATCCCAAGCCTAACCCTAAACCTAAACCTAACCCAGACACTCAACCTCACCGTAACCCTAATCCTAACCATAAGCTTAACTCTAACCCTAACCCACACACTAACCCTCACCCTAACACTAACCTAACACTAACCCTAACCCTAACACTCACACTAACCCTCAACCTAAGCCTAGATCTAAACCTAAACCTCACGCTCACCCTAACCCTAACTCTAACACTAAACCTAACCCTAAACCTCACCCTAACCCTAACCCTAAACCTCACCCTCACCCTCACCCTCAACATAAGCCGAAACCTAAAATTAACAATAAACCTAAACCTAAATCTAACCCTCACCCTAACTATAACCCTCACCCTCACCCTCACCCTCACCCTAAAACTTACCCTCACCCTAACTCTAACACTAACACTAACCCTCACACTAAGCCTAAACCGGACCCTACGGCTAACCTTAACCCTCAACCTCACCCTAGCCCTCACCCTAACCCTAAACCTAACCCTACACCTCATCCTAACACTCACCCTAAACCTAACCCTAACCCTCACCCTAACCCTAACCCTAACCCTCACCCTCACTCTCGGCCTAAGCCTAAGCCTAGCCCTAAGCTTAAGCCTAACCCTAACCCTTACAATAAACCTCAGCCTAACCCTAACACTAACACTAACGCTAAATCTAACCCAAAACCTCATCCTCACCCTAAACCTAACTCTAAACTTAACCCTTAACATAAACCTCACCATAAATATAACCCTAACCCTCACACTCACAGTAACTGTAAACCTAACCCTAAACCAAACAACAACCCTAAACCTAACCCTAACCCTCATTGTAACCATAACCGTCACCCTAACCCTAAACCTCACCCTAATATTTAACCTCACCCTAACACTTACACTAACCCTAACACTAATCCTCACACTAACCCTAAACATCACCCTAACACTAAATCTCACCCTAACCCTAAACCTCACCCTCACCCAGCCCTCACCCTAACCGTAAACCTCATCCTTAGCCTAAACCTAAAACTAACCCTAAAACTAATCCTCAATCTTAACCTCACCCTAACCCTACCCCTAACTCTAACCCTCAACCTAACTCTAACCCTCACCCTTACCTTTATCATCACTCTCAGCCTAAACTTCAACTTTTCCCTTACCGTTTTCCTCACCCTAACCCACACCCTAACCCTAACACTCATCCTAACTCTCACCCTGACTGTAACCCTAAGCATCACCCTAACCCTAACCCTCACCCTCACCCTCAGCCTCAGCTTAGCCCTAAGCCTAAGCCTAACCCTAACCCTAAACCTCACCCTAACCCTAGCCCTCACCCTAACCCTCACCCTAACCCTAACCCTAACTCTCACCCTAACCCTCCCCCTAACTCTAACTCTAAACCTTAAACCACACACTCACCCAAACACTAACTCTAACCCTAAACCTAAACCTAAACCTCACCCTAACCCGAACCCTAAACCTCACCTTCACCCTCACCGTAACAGTAACCATAACCCTAACCATAACAATAACCCTAACCCTAACATTAACCATAACACTCACCCTAACCCTAACCCTCAACTTTACCCTTGCTGTCACCTTCACCCTAACCCTCACCCTAAACCTAACCCTCATCCTAACCGTAACCCAAACCATCACCCTAACACTAACCCTCAACCTGACCCTCACCCTCAGACTAACACTAAGACTAACTCTAACCCTAACCCTCTCCCTAACACTTACTGTCACCCTAACACTTACTCTAAACCTAACACTAACCCTCACACTAACCCTAATTATCACGCTAAACCTAACACTCACCCTAAACCTAACTCTAACCCTCACCTTCATCCTAGCCCTCACCCTAACCCTAACCCTCATCCTCACGCTAAACCTCACACTAACCCTAAAACTAATCCTCAACAGAAACCACACCCTCACCCTAACCCTAACAATCACCTTCACCTTAACCCAATCCTCACATTTACCCTAATCCTCATTCTCAGTGTAACCCTCAACTTTACCCTTACTGTCACCCTCACCCTAAACCTCAAACTAACCTTAAACCTCATCCTAACCCTCACCCTGACCGTAAACCTAAGCATCACCCTAACCCTAAACCTCACCCACACCCTAAACCTAACACTAAACCTCACACTAATGCTCACACTAACACTGAGTCTAACCCTAAACCTCACCCTCACCCTAACACTAACCCTCACCCTCACCCTCATTCTCAGCCTAATCCTAAGGCTAACCCTAACCCTAACCCTCACCCTTACCCTCACGGTAACAGTAACCATAACCCTAAGCATAACAATTACACTAACCCTAACACTAACCATAACCCTCAACCTAACACTAACCCTCACCCTAACACTTACCCTTACCGTAAAACTAACCCTAATCCTAACACTAACCCTCATACTAACCCTAACCATCACCTTAAACTTAACCCTCAATCTAACTCTATCCCTAACCCTCACCCTCACCCTAGCCCTCACCCTAACCCTAACCCTCATCCTTACCCTATAACTCACACTAACCCTAACACTATTCCTCACACAAACCCTCACCCTATCCCTAACTCTCAACTTTACCCTTGCTGTCACCTTAACTCTAACCCTCACCCTAAACCTAACCCTCATCCTAACTGTAACCCAAACCATGACCCTAAAACTAACCCTCAACTTGACCCTCACCCTCAGAATAACACTAAGCCTAACCCTAGCCCTAACCATCACCCTCACCCTAGCCCTCACCCTAAACCTAAACCAAACCCTAACACTCATCCTAACCCTAACCCTAAAAATAACCCTAACCCTAACCCTAACCCTCACCCTAACACTTACTGTCACTCTAACACTAACCCTAACCGCAACACTAACCCTCACACTAACCCTAACCATCACGCTAAACCTAACACTCAACCTAACCCTAACCCTAACCCTCACCCTCACACTAGCCCTCACCTTAACCTTAACCCTCATCCTCAAGCTAAACCTCACACTAACCCTAAAACTAATCTTCCACCTAAACCACACCCTCACCCTAACCCTAACACTCACCTTTACCCTAACCCAATCCTCACATTTACCCTAATCCTCACTCTCAGCCTAACCCTCAACTTTACGCTTACTGTCACCCTCACCCTAAACCTCACACTAACCCTAACCCTCATCCTAACTCTCACCCTGACCGTAAACCTAAGCATCACCCTAAACATAAACCTCACCCACACACTAAACCTAACACTAAACCTCACACTACTGCTCACACTAACACTAAGTCTAACCCTAAACCTCACCCTCAACCTAACCCTAACCCTCACCCTCACCCTCAGCCTAATCCTAAGCCTAACCCTAACCCTAATCCTCACACTCACCCTCACCCTAACCCTAATCCTAATCCTAACCATAAACATAACCCTCAAACTAAACCTAACACAATAACCCTAAGCCTAACACAAACCCTAACCCTAACCCTCACCCTAACCCTAAATCTACCAGTAAACCTCACCCTCACCCTAACCCAAACCCTAAACCTCACCCTAACCCTAACCCTAAACCTCACCCTCACACTAGCCCTAACCCTAATCCTAACCCTAACCCTCATCCTAACTCTCACCCTAACCCTAATCCTAACCCTCAACTTAAACCTAACCCTTACCCTCAACCTCACCCTCAGCCTAAACATAAGCCTAACCCTAAACCTAACCCTAACCCACACACTCACCCTCAACCTAACCCTAATCCTAACCCTAACCCTAACTCTAACCCTAACCCTCACACTAACCCTCACCCTAAGTCTAAATCTAACACTAAACCTCACCCTCACATTAACCTTAACTCTAACCCTAATCCTAACCCTAAACCTCACACTCACCCTAACACTAAACCTAACCCTCACCCTAACCCTAACCCTCACCCTCACCCTCAACCTCAGCCTAACCCTAAGCCTAAGCCTAACCCTAACCCTAATCCTCACCCTAACCTTCACCCTAACCCTAATCCTCACCTTTACCCTTACTGTCACCCTCACCCTAACCATCATCCTAACCCTGACCCTCATCCTAACCCTCAGCATAACTGTAACTTTAACCATCACGCTGACCATAACCCTCAACCTCACCCTCACCTTCAGCCTAAACCTAAGCCTAACCTAACCCTAAAACTCACCCTCAACCTAGCCTTCACCCTAACCCTAATCCTAACCCTAAACCTCATTCTAACACTAACCCTAACACTAACCCTTACCCTAACACTAATCCTCACACTCAACCTAACCCTAACCCTCACCCTCATGCTCGGCCTAAGCCTAAGCCTAAACCTAAGCTTAAGCCTAACCCTACCCCTCACACTAACTGTCACCCTAACCCTAAAACTAACACTAACGCTAACTCTAACCCTAAACCTCACTCTCACCCTAACCCTAACTCTAACACTAACCCTAAACATAAACCTCACCCTAAACCTAACCCTAAACCTCACCCTCACTGTAACCGTAACCCTAACCCTAACAATAACCCTAAACAAAACCCTAACCCTCATTCTAAACATAACCCTCACCCTAAACCTAAACCTCAACCTGACACTAACCCTCACCCTAACACTAAACCTAACACTAACACTAATCCTCACCATAAGCCTAACCGTCACCCTAACCATAAACCTCACCCTAACCCTAACCCTCACCCTAGCCCTCACCCTAACCCTAACCCTCATCCTCACCCTAAACCTCAGACTAAACCTAAAACTAATCCTCAATCTTAACCTCACCCTCACCCTAACCCTAAACCTAACCCTCAACCTAATCCTAACCCTCAGCCTTACCATAATCCTCACTCTCAGCCTAACCTTCACTTTTACCCTTACCGTCACCCTGATTCTAACACTCACCCTAACCCTAACCCTCATCCTAACCCTCACCCTGACTGTAACTCTAAGCATCAACGTAACCCTAAAACTCACCCTCACCCACAGCCTCAGCCTAAACCTAACCCTAAGCCTAAACCTAACCCTAACACTCACCTCACCCTAGCCCTCACCCAAACCCTAATCCTAACCCTAACCCTAATCCTAACCCTAAATCTAACCATAACCCTAACCATCACCCTAAACCTAATCGTCATCCCCACCCTCAGTCTCAGCCTAACCCTAAGCCTAAGCCTAACCCTAACCCTAACCCTCACACTCACCCTCACCATAACCCTAATCCTCAACCTAACCCTAAACCTAAACCTAAACCTCAACCTAACCCTCACCCTAACCCTAACCATAACCCTTACCCTAAACCTTACTCTAACCCTAAATCTCACCCTCACCCTAAACCTAATCCTAACCCTAAACCTGACCCTCACCCTCACCCTCACCATAACTCTAACCATAATTCTAACAAGAACACTAACCTTAACCCTAACCCTAACCTTAAACCTCACCCTAACCCTAACCCTAAACCTCAACCTCAGCCTCACTCTCACTGTGAACTTAACCTTAACCATAACACTAACAATAACCCTAACCCTAATCCTAACCCTCACCCTCAAACTAACCCTAACTCTCACCCTAACCCTAAACATCACCATCACAGTAACCCTAACCCTAACACTCACCCTAACCCTAAACCTTACCCTAATCTTAAACCTCGCCATAATGCTAACTCTAAACCTCACCCTCACCCTTGCCCTCATCCTAACCCTAAACCTAACTCTAAACCTCACCCTAACCCTCACCCTAACCCTAACCCTAACCTCAACCTAACCGTAACTCTCACCTTCAACCTTACCCTCAGCGTAACCCTATGCCTAAGCCTAACCCTAACCCTAACACTCACACTCACCCTCACCCTAATCCTAACACTAACCCTAACCCTAACCCTCACCCTA
Source organism: Dipodomys merriami (assembly GCF_024711535.1). Lineage (NCBI taxonomy): Eukaryota > Metazoa > Chordata > Mammalia > Rodentia > Heteromyidae > Dipodomys > Dipodomys merriami. The sequence goes on from NW_027202949.1 coordinate 551,450, forward strand.
ACCCTCCCCCTAATCCTAACTCTAAACCTAAACCTCACCCTCAACCTAACCCTAACTCTAATCATAACCCAAAACCTAAACCTCACCCTAACCCTAACCCTAACCCTCCCCCTCCCACTCACGGTAACCATAAACCTATCCCTAACCCTAAAATAACCCTAACCCTAATACTAATCCTAACCCTAACCATAACTCTCACCCTAACCCTAACCCTCACCCTAACATTTACCCTCACCCTAAAACTAACCCTAATCCGAACACTAACCCTCACCCTAACCCTAACCATCACCTTTATCCTAAACCTCAACCTAACCCTATCCCTAACCCTCACCCTCACCCTAGCCCTCACCCTAACCCTACCCCTAATCCTCACCCTAAACCTCACACTAACCCTAATACTGATACTCAATCTAACCCTCACCCTCACCCTAACCCTAACCCTAATCCTCACCCTAACCCACAACTTAACTCTAGCCCTCACCTTTACCCTTACTGTCACCCTTACCCTAAACCTAACCCTAACCCTAACCCTCAGCCTAACAGTAACCCTAACCATCACCCTAAACCTAGCCCTCACCCTCACCTTCAGCTTCAGCCTAAACCTAAGCCTAAGCCTAAACCAATCACTAAACCTGACACTCACCATAGCCCTCACCCTAACATTAATCCTAACCCTAACCCTCATCCTAACCCTAAACCTAACCATAAACTAAACCAGCACTCTAAACCTAATCCTCATCTCCAAACTCACCCTCAGCCTAACCCTAAGCCTAAGCCTAACCCTAACCCTAAGGCTCAAACTCACCCTCACCCAAACCCTAATCCTAACACTAACCCTAAACCTAAACCTAAACCTCAACCAAACCCTCACCCTAAACCTAACACTAACCCTAACCCTCACCCTCACCTTAGTCCTCACCCTAACCCTCACACCAAACCTAACCTTCACCCTCACCCAAACCCGAACCTTAACCCTCACCCTAAACCTACGCCTAAAGTTAACCCTAAACCTCACACTAACCCTGACACTAAAACTCACAATCACCCTAGCCCTCAACCTAACTCTAATTGTCACTCTAAACCTCATCCTAACCCTCACCCTAACCCTCATCCTAACCCTAAACCTAATTTTAACCCTCAAACTAAACCTAACCCTGACCCTCACCATAACCCTAACACTAATCCTCAACCTAACCCTAAACCTAACCTGAGCCCTAAACCTCACCCTAACCCTAACCCTAAACCTCACCCTCACGATAGCCCTCACACTAAACCTAATCCTAAACCTAACCCTCATCTTAACCCTCAACCTCACACTCAGCCTAACCCTAAGCCTAACCCTAACACTAACCCGAAACCTAAACCTCATACTCACCCTCACCCAAACCCTAATCCTAAAACTAACCCTATCCCTAACCCTAAACCTCACCCTAAAACTCACCCTATCCCTAAACCTAATATTAAGCCTAACACTAACCCTCACACTAACCCTCACCTTAACACAAACTCTAACTCGAACCCTCACCCTCACCCTAACCCTAATCCTCACCCTCACCCTCTCCCTCAGCCTATCCCTAAGCTTAAACCTAACCCAAACCCTAACAATCACACTCACCCTAACCCTAACACTCAGCCTTACCCTAAGACTAAGCCTAAGCCTAAACCTAACACTAACCCTCATCCTAACCATAACCCTCACCCTAACCCTAACACTCACAATAACCCTAACCCTAACCCTAAACCTCACCTTCACCCACACACTCACCCTAACCCTAACCCTCACCCTCACCCTAAATCAAACCCTAACCCTAAGCGTCACCCAAAACCTAACCCTCACACTCACCCTCAACCTAAACCTAATCCTAAAACTAACCCTATCCCTAACCCTAGCCCTCACACTAACCCTCAACTTAGTGCTCACCCTAAACCTTATCCTAACCCTAAACCTCAACCTAACCCTCACCCTAAGCCTAACGCTCACCCTAAACCTAATTCTGACTCACCCTCATGTTAGGCCTAAGCCTAACTTTAAACCTCACCTAACCTTAACCTGAACACTAACCCTAACTCTAACACTAAACCTCACCCTAACCCTAATCCTAACTCTAAACCTCATCTTAACCCTAACCCTCACCCTCACACCAGCCCTCACCATAATCCTAACATTAATCCTCATCATAACCCTCACCCTAACCCTAACCCTAACCCTAACCCTCACCTTAACCCTATCCCTAACCCTCAACCTAATCCTAACCTTCACTCTCACCATAACCCTATGCCTAACCATCACCCTAACCCTAAACTTAACCCAAACCTTAACCCTCACCCTAACCCTAACCCCCACCCTTAACCTCTCCCTCAGCCTAACCCTAAGCCTAACCCTAAACCTAACCCTAACACACACACTCACCCTTACCCTAACCCTAAATCTAAACCTAAACCTACCCCAAAACCTCAACCTAACCCTCACAATCACCATAACATTAACACTAACCGAAAGCCTAACCATAACCCTCATCCTAACCCTAACCCTAATCCTAACCCTCACAGTCACGCTAACCCTCACCCTAACCCTATATCTAACAATAACCCTAACCCAAACCCTCAAAATCAGCCTCACCCTAACCCTAACTCTAAGCCTAAAAATGACTCTCACCCTAACCCTAACCCTAACCCTAACCCTTAACCTCACCCTAACCCTAACCCTAACCCTAATCCTCATCCTCACCCTAGCCCTCACTCTCACCCTAATCCTAACCCTAACCCTCACCCTAACCCTAAACCTCACCGTCACCAAAACCCTTAACCTAACCCTCACCCTAACCGTAAATTTAACCCAAACCCTAACTCTCACCCTAATCCTAACAATAACCCTCACCCTAAGCGTAACCCTCACACTCAGCCTCAGCCTCAGCCTAAGCCTAAGCCTAACCCTAACCCTAACACTAACCCTTACACTCTCCCTAACCCTAACCCTAATCCTAATCCTAACCCTAACCCTCACCCTCACCTTATCCCTCACCTTAACCCTAACCCTAACACTAACCCGAAACCTAACCCTCACACTGAGCCTCACCCTAGCCCTAACTGTAACCCTAAATCTCACCCTCACCTTAACCCTAACGCTAAACCTCACCCTAACGATAATCATAAACCTCACCCTCAACCTAGCTCTCCCCCTAACCTTAACCCTCATCCTAATCCTCCCCCTAACCCTAATCTTAACCCTCTCCCTAACCCTAACTCTCACCCTCAGCCTCACCCTCAGCCTAAGCCTAAGCCTAACCCTAACCCTAACCATCACACTCACCCTAACCCTAACACTAACCCTAAAGCTGACACTAACCCTAACCCTCACCCTCACTCAAACCCTCACCTTAACCCTAACCTAATATTAACCCTAACCCTATCCCACACCCACAGCCTCACCCTAACCCTAACTCTAGCCATTAACGTCACCCTGACCCTAACCCTAACCTAACCCTAAACCCAACCCTAACCCTAAACCTAACCATCACCCTCACCCTAGCCCTCACCCTAGCCGTAATCCTAACCGTAAAACTCATCCTAACCCTCCCCCTATACCTAAGCATAACGCTCACCTTAACCCTAACGTTCTCACCCTCAACCTCACCCTCAGCCTAACCCTAAGCCTAACCCTAAACCTACCCCTAACACACACACTCACCCTCAGCCTAAATCTAAGCCTAACCCTAAATATAACCCTAACCCACACACTCACCCTCACAATAAACCTAATCCTAACCCTAACCCTAACCCTAACCTTCCCCCTAACTCTCACCCTAACACTAAACCTAACACTAACCCTAAACCTAACCCTCAACGTAACCCTCACCCTAATCCTGAGTCTAACCCTAAACCTCACATTCACCCTAACCCTAACTCAAACCCTAACCGAAACCCTAAAACAAACCCAAACCCTAATCCTAACCCTCACCCTCACCGTAACCGTAAATATAAACCTTACCCTAACAATAAACCTAACCCTAACCCAAACAATAACCCTAACTCTAACCCTCATCCTAACCATATCCTTCACCGTAACCCTCACCCTCACCCTAACACTTACCCTCACCTTACCCTAACCCTAACCCTCACACTCACCCTAAAATTTACCCTAATCCTAATGCTAACCCTAAGCCTAACCCTCACACTCACACTCACCCTAACCCTAACCCTAACCCTAACCCTCAACCTAACCCTAAACTTCACCCTCACCATAACCCTTACCCTAACCCTCAACCTAATTCGAAACTAAACCTGAATCCTAACTCTTAACCTAACCTTAACCCTAACACTCACCCTAAACCTAACACTCACCACACCCTCAACCTAACCCTAACACTAACCCTAACCCTAACCCTCAACCTAACTCTCACCCTAACCCTAACTCTAACCCTAAACCTCACCTTCACCCTAAACCTAACGCTACCCCTAACCCAAACCCTAAACCTCAGACTAACGTTAACCCTAATCATCACCCTCAACCTCACAGTAACTGTAACCCTAAACCTAAACCTAACAATAACCCTAACCCTAATCCTAACACTCATCCTAACCATAACCCTCACCCTAACCCAAACCCTCACCCTAACACTTACCCTCACCCAAACACAAACCCTAACCCTAAAGCTAACCCTCACACTAACCCTAACCCTAACGCTAAACCTAAACCTCAACCTAGCCCTCACCCTCACCCTAAGCCTAACACTAACCCTAAGCCTAAACCTCACCCTCCCTCTTCCCATAACCCTATATCTAACCGTAAACCTCACCCTCACCCTAACCCTAATCTTAACCCTAAACACCACCCTAACCCTAACCCTAATCCTCACCAGTACTCTCAACTTCACAATACCTATAACCCTAACCCTAACAGTAACCCTAACCCTAACCCTAACCATCACCTTAAACATAATCCTCACCTCCACCCTCACCCTCAGCCTAACCCTAAGCCTAAGCCTAACCCTCACCCTAACCATCACACTCAACCTCACCCTAAACCTAAAACTAACCTTAACCATATCCCTAAAGCTCAACCTAACCCTCACCCTAAACCTAACCCTAACCCTAACCCTAAATCTCAACCTAACCCTCCTCCTAACCCTAACTCTAACACTAAACCTCAACCTCACCCTAACCCTAACCCTCACCCTAACCCTAACACTAACCCTAACGCTAAACCTCACCCTAACATCCCCCTAACCCTAACTCTAACCCTAAATCTCACCCTCACCCTAACACTAACCCTAATTTTAAACCTCACCCTAATCCTAACCCTCACCCTTACCCACCACCTCAAAGTAACTCTAACCAAAACCCTAATAATAACACTAACCATAACCCTTACACTAACCCTAACCCTAACCATAACCCTCACCCTCAGCCTCACCATCACCGCAATCTTAACCCTAACCATAACACTAACAATAACCATAACCCTAAGCCTAACCCTAATCGTCACCCCCACCCTCATCCTCAGCATAACCCTAAGCCTAACTATAACCCTAACCCTAACCCTCACAGTAAGCCTAACCCTAACCTATATACCTATATACCTATATACCCTATATATACCCTATATATACCTATATACCCTAACCCTATACCTAAACCTAAACCTAAACCTAAATTTAACACTAATCCTAAGCTTTACCCTCACCCTAATCCAAACCCTAACCCGAACCCTCACCCTAAGCCTAAGCCTAAGCCTAACCCTAACCCTAACCTTCACACTGACTCTATCCTAACCCTAATCCTAAACCTAACCATATCTCTAAACATCACCCTAACCGTAACCCTCACCATAGCCCTCAACCTAACCCTAATCCTTACCCTAAACCTCATCCTAACACTCACAATAACCCTAAACCTAACCCTCACCCTCATGCTCGGCCTAAGCCTAAGCCCAAGCCTAAGCCTAACCGTACACGTGACCCTCACCCTAACCCTAAGCCTAACACTAAACCGAACTCTAAACCTAAACCTCACTCTCACCCTAAGCCTGACTCTAACCCTAAACGTAAACCTAAACCTCATCCTACCCTAACCGTAACATTCACCCTCACCCTCACCGTAACCCTCACCCTAAACCTAACACTCAACCTAACACTTACCCTCACCCTAACCCAAAACCTAAAACTAACACTGACCCTCACACTAAGCTAAACATTACCCTAACCCTAACATTAACCCTAATTCAAACCTAAACAGCACACTAACCCTCACCCTCACCATAAACCTAAAGCTAACCCTAACTCTAAAACTAACCCTCACACTCACCATAACCCTAACCCTAATCCTAATCCTAACCCTAACCCTAACCCTCACCCTCACCCTAAACCTCACCCTAACCCTAAACCTAAAACTAACCCTAACCCTAACCTTCACCCTCAGTCTCACACTAACCCTAATTCTAACCCTAAACCTCACCCTCACCCTAACCCTAATGCTAAACCTAACCCTAAACCTAACCCAAACCCTAACGCTCACCCTAGCTCTCACCCTAAACCTAACACTAACACTAACCCTAACTCTAACCCTAATCCTAAAACTAAACCTCACCCTAACCCTAACCCTAACCCTCACCCTAACCCTAACCCTCAACCTCACCCTCACCCTCAGCCTAACCCTAAGCCTAACCCTAACCCTAACCCTCACACTAACCCTAACCCTAAACCTAAACCTAATCCTAACCCTAACCCTATCCCTCACCCTCACCCTAACCCTCACCGTAACCCTAACCCTAATATTAACCCTAACCCTAACCCTCACCTTCAACCTCACCCTCAGCCTAACCCTAAGCCTAACCCTAAAACTAACCCTAACACACACACTCACCCTTACCCTAACCCTAATCCTAACCCTATCATTAAGCATCCCCCTAATTCTCACCCTCACCCTAACCCTAAGACTAAGCCTAACCCTAACCCTAAACCTAACCCTCACTCTAACCCTAACTCTAACCCTAAATCTCACCCTCACTCTAACCCTAAACCAAAGCCTAAACCTCACCCTAACCCTAACCCTAAACGTAACCCTAATATTCACCCTAACCCTAACTCTAACCCTTATCCCCACAATCACCCTCAGCCTAACCCTAAGCCAAAGACTAACCCTAAACCTAACCCTCACACTCACCCTCACCCTAAACCTAATCCTAATCCTAACCCTAACCTTAACCCTAACCCTCCCCCTAACTCTCACCCTCACCCTAACCCTAAGACGAAGCCTAACCCTAACCCTCAACCTAACCCTCACCCTAACCCTAACTCTAACCCTAAATCTCACCATCACCCTAACCCTAACTCTAACCCTAAACCAAACCCTAAACCTCACCCTAACCCTAACCCTAACCCTAACCCTAACATTCACCCTAACCCTAACTATAACCTTAACCTCACCCTCACCGTATCCCTAACCCTAACCCAATGCTAAACATCACCCTGAACCTAAACATTACCCTAACACTTACCCTCACCCTAACACTAACACTAACACTAACACTAACCCTCACACTAAAGCTAACCATACCGCAAAACCTAAACCTCACCCTAACCCTAACCCTAACCCTCAACTTCACCCTGGCCCTCACCCTAGCCCTAACCCTCACCCTCACGCTAAACCTCACACTAACCCTAACACTAATCCTCAATCTAACCCTCACCCTCACCCTAAAACTAAACCGAACCCTCACCCTTACAATAACCCTCACCCTCGGCCTAACCCTCACCTTTTCTCTTACTGTCACTCTCATCCTAACCCTCACCTTAAACCTCATCCTAAACCTCAACCTAACCATAACCCTAACCATCACACTAACCCTAACCCTCACCCTCACTATCCCTAAACCTCACACTCACACTAGCCCTCACCCTAACCCTAATCCTAACCGTAACCTTCATCCTAACCCTCAACCTAACGATAACCTGAAGCATCACTCTAAACCTCATCCTTATCCCCACCCTCACCCTCAGCCTAACCCTAAGCCAAAGACTAACCCTAACCAAATCCCTCACAGTCACCCTCACCCTAACCCTAATCCTAACCCTAGCCGTAACCCTAACCCTCCCCCTAACTCTCACCCTCACCCTAACCCTAAGACTAAGCTTACCCTAACCCTCAACCTAACCCTCACCCTAACCCTAATTCTAACCCTAAATCTCACCCTCACCCTAACCCTAACTCTAACCCTAAACCAAACCCTAAACCTCACCCAACCTTAACCCTAACCTTAACGCTAACATTCATCCTAACCCTAACTCTAACCCTAAACCTCACCCTCACCCTAACCCTAACACTAAGCCTAATGCTAAACGTCACCCTAAACCTAAACCTTACCCTGAAACTTACCCTCACCCTAACACTAATACTAACACTAACCCTCACACTAACGCTAACCATCACCTTAAACCTAAACCTCACCCTAACACTAATCCTAACCCTCAACTTCACCCTGGACCTCACACTGACCCTAACCCTCACTCTCACACTAAACCTCACACTAACCCTAAAACTAATCCTCAATCTAACCCGCATCCTCACCCTCAGCCTAACGCTCACCTTTACTCTTACTGTCACCCTCATCCTAACCCTCACCTTAATCCAAACCCTCATCCTAAACGTGACCCTAACCATAACCCTATCCATCACAATAACCCTAAACCTCACCCTCACCTTCAGCCTCAGCCTAACTTAAGGCTAGGCCTAAACCTATCCCTTAACCTCACACTCAGCCTAGCCCTCACCCTAACCCTAATCCTAACCCTAACCCTCATCCTAACCCTCAAACTAACGATAACCTGAACCATCACTCTAAACCTAATCCTTATGGCCACCCTCACGCTCAGCCTAACCCTAACCCAAACCCTCACCCTAGCACATACCCTAACTCTAATCCTAACCCTAACACTCACACTAACCCTCACTCTAACCCTAAACCTAACCCTCACCCTTAATCTAACCCTCACCTCACCCTCAGCCTCAGCCTAATCCTAAGGCTAACACTAACCCTAACCCTCACACTCACTTTCATCTTAACCCTAATCCTAACCCTAACCCCAACCCTAAACCTAACACTAACCCTAACCCTAACCCTCAACATAACACTAACCCTAACACTAACACTCACCCTAGCACATACCCTAATCCGAATCCTAACCCTAACGCTCACCCTAACCCTCACTCTAAACCTAAACCTAACCCTAACCCTCACTCAAATGCTAACCTTCAACCTAACCCTACCCCTGACCCTCACACTAACCCTAAACCTCACCCTAACCCTCACACTAACCCTAACTCTAACCCTAAACCTCACACTTGCCCTAACCCTAACACTAACCATAACCCTAAAATTCACCCGAACCCTAACCCTAAACCTCACCCTCACCCAAACCTCACCCTCACCCAGCACTAAACCTCACCCTCACACTAACCCTCATCCTAACCCTAACCCTAACCCTAAACCTAAACCTAACCATAACCTTAACTCTCACCCTAACCCTAAGCCTAACCCTAACCCTAACCCTAATCCTCACACTCACCCTCAACCTAAACCTAATCCTAAACCTAAACCTAACCCTCACAGTAACCATCACCCTAGTGCTCACCCTAACCCTAAGCCTAACCCTAACCCTAACCCTAATCCTCACACTCACCCTCAACCTAAACCTAATCCTAAACCTAAACCTAACCCTCACAGTAACCCTCACCCTAGTGCTCACCCTAAACCTAATCCTAACCCTACACCACATCCTAACCCTAACCCTCACCCTCAGTTTAACACTAACATTAATTCTAATCCTAACTCTAAGCCTAACACTCACCCTTACCCTAAACCTCACCCAAACCTTAAATCTAAAAATAACCCTAACCCAAACCCTCACAATCAGCCTCACCCTAAACCTAACTCTAACCCTAAACCTCAATCTCACCCTAAACCTAACCCTAATGATAAACCTCACCATAACCCTAACCCTAAACCTCATCCTCACCCTAGCCCTCACCCTAACGCTAATACTAACCCTAATCCTCACCCTAACACTAACCCTAACCCTAACCATCCCCCTCACAAAACCCTTACCGTACCCCTCACCCTAACCCTAAACTTAACACTAACCCTAACTCTCACCCTAACCCTATCCCTAACACTCACCCTAAGCCTAACCCTCACTCTCAGCCTCAGCCTAAGCCTAAGCCTAACCCTAACACTAAACCTCACACTCACCCTATCTCTAACCCTAATTCTAATACTAACCCTAAGCCTAAACCTCACCCTCACCCTATCACTCATCTTAACCCTAACCCTAACACTAACCCTAAACCTAACCCTCACCCTCAGACACACCCTAACCCTAACTGTAACACTAAATCTCACCCTCACTCTAACCCTAACCCTAAAACTCACCCTAATCATCACCATAAACCTCACCCTCACCCTAGCCCTCCCCCTAACACTAATCCTAACCCTAACCCTCATCCTAACCCTCCCTCTAATCCGAAACTTAACCCTCACCCTAACCCTAACCCTCACCCTCACCCTAACCCTAAACTTCACACTCACCCTCACCCTCAGCCTAAGCCTAAGCCTAACCCTAACCCTACCCCTCACACTCACCCTAACCCTAACCCTAATCCTAATGCTGAACCTAACCCTAACCCTCACCCTCACCCTAACTCTCACCTTAACCCTAACCCTAACATTAAACCTAAACCTAACCCACACCATCAGCCTCACACTATCCCTAACTCTAAACCTAAAGGTCACCCTGACCCTAACCTTAAACCTAACCCTAAACCTCACCCTAACCCTAAACCTAAACCTCAACATCACCCTAGCCCTCACCTTAACCCTAATCCTAACCATAAACCTCATCCTAACCCTCCCTCTAAACCTAAGCATAACCCTCACTTTAACCCTAGCGTTCTCACCCTCAACCTCACCCTCAGCCTAAGCCTAAACCTAAACTTAAATCTAACCCTAACACACACACTCACCCTCAGCCTAACCCTAAGGCTAAGCCTAACCTTAACCCTATCCCTCCCCCTAAATCTCACCCTAACCCTAACCCTAACACTAACCCTAACCCTAACCCTCAACCTAACCCTCAACCTAACTTTGACTCTAACCCTAAACCTCACCCTAACCCTAACCATAACTCTAACCCTAACCCAAACCCTAAACCTCACCTTAACCATAAACCAAACCCTCACCCTCACCTTAACCATAAATATAAACCTTACCCTAACAATAACACTAACCCTAACCCTAACAATAACCCTAACCCTAACGCTAACGCTCATCTTAACCATATCCATCACACTGACCCTAACCCTCACCCTAACACTTACCCTCCTCCTAACCCTAAGCCTAACCCTCACCCTCATCCTAACACCCACCCTAACCCTAATTCCAACACTAACCCTAACCCTAACCCTCACCCTCACCCTCACCCTAACCCTAGCTATAAACCTAAACCTCACCCTCACCCTAACCCTAACCCTAACAATAACACTAAGCCTAACCCTAATCCTCACACTAACCCTCACCCTAACACTAACCCTAAACCTCACACTCACCCTCACCCTCACCCTAACCCTAACCATAACCCTAACCCTCAACCTAAACCTAACCCTAACCCTAACTCTACCCTAAAACGCACCCTCAACCTACACCTAACTCTAAACCTAACCCAAAGCCTAAACCTCACCCTAACCCTAAAGCTAACCATCACCATCACCCTCAGCGTAACTGTAACCCTAAACCTAACCCTAACAATAACCCTAACCCTAATCCTAACCCTCACCCTAACCATAACACTCACCCTAACCCAAACCCTCAACCTAACACTTACAATCACCCTAACACTAACCCTAACCCTAAAGCTAACCCTCACATTAACCCTAACCCTAACCCTAACCCTAAAACTCAAACTAACCCTGACCCTCACCCTAACCCTAACACTAAACCTAGCCCTAAACCTCACTCTCCCTCTCCCCCTAACCCAATATCTAACCATAAACCTCACCCTCACCCTAACCCTAACCTTAACCCTAAACACCACCCTAACCTTAAAACTAATCCTCACCCGCACCATCAACTTCAACATAATTGTAACCCTAAACCTAACAATAACACTAACCCTAAACCTAACCATCACCATAAACCTAATCCTCACCTCTACCCTCACCATCAGCCTAAACCTAAGCCTAAGCCTAACCCTCACCCTAACCCTCACAGTCACACTCAACCTAACCCTAATCCTAATCCTAAACTTATCTCTAAACCTCAAACTAACCCTCACCATCACCTTAACCCTAACACTAACCCTAACCCTCAACCTCACCCTAACCCTCCCCCTAACCCTAATTCTAACCCTAAACCTCACCCTCACCCTAACCCTGACCCTAACCTTAAACCTCACCCTAAACCTCACCCTAACCCTAACCCTCACCCTTACCCACCAACTCACCGTAACTCTAACCCTAACCCTAATAATAACACTAACTCTAACATTAACACTAACACTAACCCTCACCCTAAACCTAACCCTAAACCTCAACCTAACCCTAACCCTCACACTCACCATAACACTAACCCTAACCCTCACCCAAACCCTAAACCCAACCCTAATCCAAAACCTCACCATAATGCTAACCCTAAACCTCACCCTCACCCTTGCCCTCATCCTAACCCTAATCCAAACCCTAAACCTCATCCTAACCCTCACCCTAACAATAACCCTAACCCTCAACCTAACCCTAACCCTAACCCTCAAGCTAACCCTAAACCTCACCCTCACCCTCACCCTCAGCCTAACATTAATCCTAAGACTACCCTAACCCTCACAATCACCCTCACCTTAACCCTAATCCTAACACAAACACTCACCCGAACCCTCACCCTAACCCTCCCACTAACCCTAACCCTAAACCTAAACCTCACCCTCTCCCTAACCCTAACTCTAAACCTGACCATAAACCTAAACCTCACCCTAACCCTAACCCTAACCGTCACCCTCACCTTAACAGTAACCCTAACCCTAACAATAACCCTAACCCTAACCCTAACAGTAACCCTAAACATAACCCTCCCCCTAATGCTAAACCTCACTCTAAAACTCACCCTAATACTAACACGAACCTTCACACTAACCCTAACCATCACCTTAACCCTAAACCTCAACCTAACCCTATACCTAAACCTCAACCTCAGCCTAGCCCTCACACTAACCCTAACCCTCATCCTCACCCTAAACCTCAACCTAACCCTATACCTAAACCTCAACCTCAGCCTAGCCCTCACACTAACCCTAACCCTCATCCTCCCCTTAAAACTCACCCTAACCCTAACACTAATCCTCAATCTAACCCTCACCCTCACTCTACACCTAATCATAAACCTCACCCTAACGCTAACCCTCACCCTTACAGTAACCCTCACGCTCAGCCTAACCCTAACATGTACCCTTACCGTCACCCCCACCCTAACCCTCACCCTAACCCTAACACTATTCCTCAATCTAACCCTCACCCTCACTCTACCCTTAAGCTCACCCTAATGCTAACCCTCACCCTTACAGTCACCCTCACCGTCAGCCTAACCCTCACTTTTACCCTTACTGTCAACCCCACCCTAACCCTCACCCTAACCTTAAACCTCATCCTCATGCTCGGCCTAAGCCTAAGCCTAATCCTAAGCCTAACTGTAAACCTGACCCTCGCCCTAACCCTTACCGTAACACTAACACTAACTCTAAACCTCAACCTCACCCTCACCCTCACCCTCAGCCTAAACCTAAGGCTCAACCTAACCTTAAAACTAACCCTCACACACACTCTAACACTCATCCTAACCCTAACCCTAACACTAACCCTAACCCTAATCCACACCCTCAGCCTCACCCTAACCCTAATTCTAACCCAAAACCTCAACCTCACCCTAACCCTAATGCTAAACCTAACCCTAACCCGAAACCTAAACCTCACCCTAACCCTAACCCTCACAATCACACTCAACGTAACCGTAGCCCAAACCTTAACACTATCCATAACACTCACCCAAAACCTAACCCTCAACCTAACACTTAACCTCACCCTAACACAAACCCTAACCCTAACATTAACCCTCACACTAACCCTAACTCTCACCCTAACCCTAAGCCTCACCCTAACCCTAAACCTAACAATAAACCTCACCCGCACCCTCATCCTAACCCTCACTTGCACCCTAACTCTAACCCTAAACCTCACCCTGACCCTCACCCTAACTCTAACCCTAACCCTAACCCTAAACCTCATTCTAACCCTAACCCTCACCCTCACCCTCACTGTAACCCTAACTCTAAACTTAACAATCACCCTAAACCTAACCTTAACCCTCACCCTAACCATAACCCTCACCCTAACCCTAAGCCTCACCCTAACACTTACCCTCACGCTAACATTAACTCTAACTCTAACACTAACCCTCACAGTAACCCTAACTCTCACTCTAACCCTAAACCTCACCTTAAACCTAACCCTAACCCTCAGCCTCTCCCTAGCCCTCACCCTAACCCTAATTCTAACCCTAACCCTCAACCTAAACCTAACCCTCATCCTCACCCTAAACCTCACACAAACCCCAAAACTGATCCTCAATCTAACCCTCACCCTCACCCTAAACCTCACCCTAACCCTTACCCTAACCCTCACCCTAATCCTAACTCTCACCCTTAAGGGAACACTCACCCTCAGCCTAACCCTGACCTTTATTCTTACCGTCACACTCATCCTAACCCTCACCCTAACCCTAACACTCATCCTAACACTCATTCGAACCCTAACCCTATCCATCACCCTAACACAAGCCCTCAACTTCACCCTCAACCTAAGCCTAACCCTAAGCCTAAGCCTAAGCCTAAACCTAACACTCACCCTCACCCTCGCCCTAACCCTAAACCTAATCCTAACGCTAAGCCTCATCCTAACCCTCACCCTAACCCTAACCTTCACCCTAACCCTCACCCTAACACTAACCCTAACTCCAACCCTAAACCTCACCCTCACCCTAACCCTAACTCTAAGCCTAACCCTAAACCTAAACCTCATTCTAACCCAAACCTAACCCTCAGCATTACCCTCACCGTAACCCTAACCCTAACCCTCACCCTAACACTAGCCCTAACTCCAACCCTAAACCTCACCCTCACCCTAACCCTAACTCTAAGCCTAACCCTAAACCTAAACCTCATTCTAACCCAAACCTAACCCTCAGCATTACCCTCACCGTAACCCTAACCCTAACCCTCACCCTAACACTAGCCCTAACTCCAACCCTAAACCTCACCCTCACCCTAACCCTAACTCTAAGCCTAACCCTAAACCTAAACCTCATTCTAACCCAAACCTAACCCTCAGCATTACCCTCATCGTAACCCTAACCCTAACCCTCACCCTAACACTAGCCCTAACTCCAACCCTAAACCTCACCCTCACCCTAACCCTAACTCTAAGCCTAACCCTAAACCTAAACCTCATTCTAACCCAAACCTAACCCTCAGCCTTACCCTCACCGTAACCTTAACCCTAACCCTAACCCTAACAATAAACTTAACCCTAATCCTGAACCTCACCCTAATCATAACCCTCACCCTAACACTAACCCTCACGCTAACACTAACCCTCACCCTAACACTAACACTAACCCTCACACTAACCCTAACCATCATCCTAACCCTAAACCTCACCCTAACACTAACCCTAACCCTAACACGAACACTAAACCTCACCCTAACCCTAACCCTCACCCTCAAACTCAACGTAACCATAACCCTAACCTTAACACTATCCATAACACTCACCCTAAACCTAACCCTCAACCGAACACTTAACCTCACCCTAACACCAACCCTAACCCTAAAACTAACCCTCACACTAACCCTAACTCTCATCCTAATCCTAAACCTCATCCTAACCCTAAACCTAACCCTAAACCTTACCCTCACTCTAGTCCTCACCCTAACCCTAATTCTAACCCACACCCTCACCCTACCCTAATCCTCATCCTCATGCTAAACCTCACACTAACCCTAAACCTAATCCTCAATCTAACCCGAACCCTCACCCTAAAACTAAACCGAACCCTCACCCTTACAATAACCCTCACCCTCGGCCTAACCCTCACCTTTTCTCTTACTGTCACTCTCATCCTAACCCTCACCTTAAACCTCATCCTAAACCTCAACCTAACCATAACCCTAACCATCACACTAACCCTAACCCTCACCCTCACTATCCCTAAACCTCACACTCACACTAGCCCTCACCCTAACCCTAATCCTAACCGTAACCTTCATCCTAACCCTCAACCTAACGATAACCTGAAGCATCACTCTAAACCTCATCCTTATCCCCACCCTCACCCTCAGCCTAACCCTAAGCCAAAGACTAACCCTAACCAAATCCCTCACAGTCACCCTCACCCTAACCCTAATCCTAACCCTAGCCGTAACCCTAACCCTCCCCCTAACTCTCACCCTCACCCTAACCCTAAGACTAAGCTTACCCTAACCCTCAACCTAACCCTCACCCTAACCCTAATTCTAACCCTAAATCTCACCCTCACCCTAACCCTAACTCTAACCCTAAACCAAACCCTAAACCTCACCCAACCTTAACCCTAACCTTAACGCTAACATTCATCCTAACCCTAACTCTAACCCTAAACCTCACCCTCACCCTAACCCTAACACTAAGCCTAATGCTAAACGTCACCCTAAACCTAAACCTTACCCTGAAACTTACCCTCACCCTAACACTAATACTAACACTAACCCTCACACTAACGCTAACCATCACCTTAAACCTAAACCTCACCCTAACACTAATCCTAACCCTCAACTTCACCCTGGACCTCACACTGACCCTAACCCTCACTCTCACACTAAACCTCACACTAACCCTAAAACTAATCCTCAATCTAACCCGCATCCTCACCCTCAGCCTAACGCTCACCTTTACTCTTACTGTCACCCTCATCCTAACCCTCACCTTAATCCAAACCCTCATCCTAAACGTGACCCTAACCATAACCCTATCCATCACAATAACCCTAAACCTCACCCTCACCTTCAGCCTCAGCCTAACTTAAGGCTAGGCCTAAACCTATCCCTTAACCTCACACTCAGCCTAGCCCTCACCCTAACCCTAATCCTAACCCTAACCCTCATCCTAACCCTCAAACTAACGATAACCTGAACCATCACTCTAAACCTAATCCTTATGGCCACCCTCACGCTCAGCCTAACCCTAACCCAAACCCTCACCCTAGCACATACCCTAACTCTAATCCTAACCCTAACACTCACACTAACCCTCACTCTAACCCTAAACCTAACCCTCACCCTTAATCTAACCCTCACCTCACCCTCAGCCTCAGCCTAATCCTAAGGCTAACACTAACCCTAACCCTCACACTCACTTTCATCTTAACCCTAATCCTAACCCTAACCCCAACCCTAAACCTAACACTAACCCTAACCCTAACCCTCAACATAACACTAACCCTAACACTAACACTCACCCTAGCACATACCCTAATCCGAATCCTAACCCTAACGCTCACCCTAACCCTCACTCTAAACCTAAACCTAACCCTAACCCTCACTCAAATGCTAACCTTCAACCTAACCCTACCCCTGACCCTCACACTAACCCTAAACCTCACCCTAACCCTCACACTAACCCTAACTCTAACCCTAAACCTCACACTTGCCCTAACCCTAACACTAACCATAACCCTAAAATTCACCCGAACCCTAACCCTAAACCTCACCCTCACCCAAACCTCACCCTCACCCAGCACTAAACCTCACCCTCACACTAACCCTCATCCTAACCCTAACCCTAACCCTAAACCTAAACCTAACCATAACCTTAACTCTCACCCTAACCCTAAGCCTAACCCTAACCCTAACCCTAATCCTCACACTCACCCTCAACCTAAACCTAATCCTAAACCTAAACCTAACCCTCACAGTAACCATCACCCTAGTGCTCACCCTAACCCTAAGCCTAACCCTAACCCTAACCCTAATCCTCACACTCACCCTCAACCTAAACCTAATCCTAAACCTAAACCTAACCCTCACAGTAACCCTCACCCTAGTGCTCACCCTAAACCTAATCCTAACCCTACACCACATCCTAACCCTAACCCTCACCCTCAGTTTAACACTAACATTAATTCTAATCCTAACTCTAAGCCTAACACTCACCCTTACCCTAAACCTCACCCAAACCTTAAATCTAAAAATAACCCTAACCCAAACCCTCACAATCAGCCTCACCCTAAACCTAACTCTAACCCTAAACCTCAATCTCACCCTAAACCTAACCCTAATGATAAACCTCACCATAACCCTAACCCTAAACCTCATCCTCACCCTAGCCCTCACCCTAACGCTAATACTAACCCTAATCCTCACCCTAACACTAACCCTAACCCTAACCATCCCCCTCACAAAACCCTTACCGTACCCCTCACCCTAACCCTAAACTTAACACTAACCCTAACTCTCACCCTAACCCTATCCCTAACACTCACCCTAAGCCTAACCCTCACTCTCAGCCTCAGCCTAAGCCTAAGCCTAACCCTAACACTAAACCTCACACTCACCCTATCTCTAACCCTAATTCTAATACTAACCCTAAGCCTAAACCTCACCCTCACCCTATCACTCATCTTAACCCTAACCCTAACACTAACCCTAAACCTAACCCTCACCCTCAGACACACCCTAACCCTAACTGTAACACTAAATCTCACCCTCACTCTAACCCTAACCCTAAAACTCACCCTAATCATCACCATAAACCTCACCCTCACCCTAGCCCTCCCCCTAACACTAATCCTAACCCTAACCCTCATCCTAACCCTCCCTCTAATCCGAAACTTAACCCTCACCCTAACCCTAACCCTCACCCTCACCCTAACCCTAAACTTCACACTCACCCTCACCCTCAGCCTAAGCCTAAGCCTAACCCTAACCCTACCCCTCACACTCACCCTAACCCTAACCCTAATCCTAATGCTGAACCTAACCCTAACCCTCACCCTCACCCTAACTCTCACCTTAACCCTAACCCTAACATTAAACCTAAACCTAACCCACACCATCAGCCTCACACTATCCCTAACTCTAAACCTAAAGGTCACCCTGACCCTAACCTTAAACCTAACCCTAAACCTCACCCTAACCCTAAACCTAAACCTCAACATCACCCTAGCCCTCACCTTAACCCTAATCCTAACCATAAACCTCATCCTAACCCTCCCTCTAAACCTAAGCATAACCCTCACTTTAACCCTAGCGTTCTCACCCTCAACCTCACCCTCAGCCTAAGCCTAAACCTAAACTTAAATCTAACCCTAACACACACACTCACCCTCAGCCTAACCCTAAGGCTAAGCCTAACCTTAACCCTATCCCTCCCCCTAAATCTCACCCTAACCCTAACCCTAACACTAACCCTAACCCTAACCCTCAACCTAACCCTCAACCTAACTTTGACTCTAACCCTAAACCTCACCCTAACCCTAACCATAACTCTAACCCTAACCCAAACCCTAAACCTCACCTTAACCATAAACCAAACCCTCACCCTCACCTTAACCATAAATATAAACCTTACCCTAACAATAACACTAACCCTAACCCTAACAATAACCCTAACCCTAACGCTAACGCTCATCTTAACCATATCCATCACACTGACCCTAACCCTCACCCTAACACTTACCCTCCTCCTAACCCTAAGCCTAACCCTCACCCTCATCCTAACACCCACCCTAACCCTAATTCCAACACTAACCCTAACCCTAACCCTCACCCTCACCCTCACCCTAACCCTAGCTATAAACCTAAACCTCACCCTCACCCTAACCCTAACCCTAACAATAACACTAAGCCTAACCCTAATCCTCACACTAACCCTCACCCTAACACTAACCCTAAACCTCACACTCACCCTCACCCTCACCCTAACCCTAACCATAACCCTAACCCTCAACCTAAACCTAACCCTAACCCTAACTCTACCCTAAAACGCACCCTCAACCTACACCTAACTCTAAACCTAACCCAAAGCCTAAACCTCACCCTAACCCTAAAGCTAACCATCACCATCACCCTCAGCGTAACTGTAACCCTAAACCTAACCCTAACAATAACCCTAACCCTAATCCTAACCCTCACCCTAACCATAACACTCACCCTAACCCAAACCCTCAACCTAACACTTACAATCACCCTAACACTAACCCTAACCCTAAAGCTAACCCTCACATTAACCCTAACCCTAACCCTAACCCTAAAACTCAAACTAACCCTGACCCTCACCCTAACCCTAACACTAAACCTAGCCCTAAACCTCACTCTCCCTCTCCCCCTAACCCAATATCTAACCATAAACCTCACCCTCACCCTAACCCTAACCTTAACCCTAAACACCACCCTAACCTTAAAACTAATCCTCACCCGCACCATCAACTTCAACATAATTGTAACCCTAAACCTAACAATAACACTAACCCTAAACCTAACCATCACCATAAACCTAATCCTCACCTCTACCCTCACCATCAGCCTAAACCTAAGCCTAAGCCTAACCCTCACCCTAACCCTCACAGTCACACTCAACCTAACCCTAATCCTAATCCTAAACTTATCTCTAAACCTCAAACTAACCCTCACCATCACCTTAACCCTAACACTAACCCTAACCCTCAACCTCACCCTAACCCTCCCCCTAACCCTAATTCTAACCCTAAACCTCACCCTCACCCTAACCCTGACCCTAACCTTAAACCTCACCCTAAACCTCACCCTAACCCTAACCCTCACCCTTACCCACCAACTCACCGTAACTCTAACCCTAACCCTAATAATAACACTAACTCTAACATTAACACTAACACTAACCCTCACCCTAAACCTAACCCTAAACCTCAACCTAACCCTAACCCTCACACTCACCATAACACTAACCCTAACCCTCACCCAAACCCTAAACCCAACCCTAATCCAAAACCTCACCATAATGCTAACCCTAAACCTCACCCTCACCCTTGCCCTCATCCTAACCCTAATCCAAACCCTAAACCTCATCCTAACCCTCACCCTAACAATAACCCTAACCCTCAACCTAACCCTAACCCTAACCCTCAAGCTAACCCTAAACCTCACCCTCACCCTCACCCTCAGCCTAACATTAATCCTAAGACTACCCTAACCCTCACAATCACCCTCACCTTAACCCTAATCCTAACACAAACACTCACCCGAACCCTCACCCTAACCCTCCCACTAACCCTAACCCTAAACCTAAACCTCACCCTCTCCCTAACCCTAACTCTAAACCTGACCATAAACCTAAACCTCACCCTAACCCTAACCCTAACCGTCACCCTCACCTTAACAGTAACCCTAACCCTAACAATAACCCTAACCCTAACCCTAACAGTAACCCTAAACATAACCCTCCCCCTAATGCTAAACCTCACTCTAAAACTCACCCTAATACTAACACGAACCTTCACACTAACCCTAACCATCACCTTAACCCTAAACCTCAACCTAACCCTATACCTAAACCTCAACCTCAGCCTAGCCCTCACACTAACCCTAACCCTCATCCTCACCCTAAACCTCAACCTAACCCTATACCTAAACCTCAACCTCAGCCTAGCCCTCACACTAACCCTAACCCTCATCCTCCCCTTAAAACTCACCCTAACCCTAACACTAATCCTCAATCTAACCCTCACCCTCACTCTACACCTAATCATAAACCTCACCCTAACGCTAACCCTCACCCTTACAGTAACCCTCACGCTCAGCCTAACCCTAACATGTACCCTTACCGTCACCCCCACCCTAACCCTCACCCTAACCCTAACACTATTCCTCAATCTAACCCTCACCCTCACTCTACCCTTAAGCTCACCCTAATGCTAACCCTCACCCTTACAGTCACCCTCACCGTCAGCCTAACCCTCACTTTTACCCTTACTGTCAACCCCACCCTAACCCTCACCCTAACCTTAAACCTCATCCTCATGCTCGGCCTAAGCCTAAGCCTAATCCTAAGCCTAACTGTAAACCTGACCCTCGCCCTAACCCTTACCGTAACACTAACACTAACTCTAAACCTCAACCTCACCCTCACCCTCACCCTCAGCCTAAACCTAAGGCTCAACCTAACCTTAAAACTAACCCTCACACACACTCTAACACTCATCCTAACCCTAACCCTAACACTAACCCTAACCCTAATCCACACCCTCAGCCTCACCCTAACCCTAATTCTAACCCAAAACCTCAACCTCACCCTAACCCTAATGCTAAACCTAACCCTAACCCGAAACCTAAACCTCACCCTAACCCTAACCCTCACAATCACACTCAACGTAACCGTAGCCCAAACCTTAACACTATCCATAACACTCACCCAAAACCTAACCCTCAACCTAACACTTAACCTCACCCTAACACAAACCCTAACCCTAACATTAACCCTCACACTAACCCTAACTCTCACCCTAACCCTAAGCCTCACCCTAACCCTAAACCTAACAATAAACCTCACCCGCACCCTCATCCTAACCCTCACTTGCACCCTAACTCTAACCCTAAACCTCACCCTGACCCTCACCCTAACTCTAACCCTAACCCTAACCCTAAACCTCATTCTAACCCTAACCCTCACCCTCACCCTCACTGTAACCCTAACTCTAAACTTAACAATCACCCTAAACCTAACCTTAACCCTCACCCTAACCATAACCCTCACCCTAACCCTAAGCCTCACCCTAACACTTACCCTCACGCTAACATTAACTCTAACTCTAACACTAACCCTCACAGTAACCCTAAATCTCACTCTAACCCTAAACCTCACCTTAAACCTAACCCTAACCCTCAGCCTCTCCCTAGCCCTCACCCTAACCCTAATTCTAACCCTAACCCTCAACCTAAACCTAACCCTCATCCTCACCCTAAACCTCACACAAACCCCAAAACTGATCCTCAATCTAACCCTCACCCTCACCCTAAACCTCACCCTAACCCTTACCCTAACCCTCACCCTAATCCTAACTCTCACCCTTAAGGGAACACTCACCCTCAGCCTAACCCTGACCTTTATTCTTACCGTCACACTCATCCTAACCCTCACCCTAACCCTAACACTCATCCTAACACTCATTCGAACCCTAACCCTATCCATCACCCTAACACAAGCCCTCAACTTCACCCTCAACCTAAGCCTAACCCTAAGCCTAAGCCTAAGCCTAAACCTAACACTCACCCTCACCCTCGCCCTAACCCTAAACCTAATCCTAACGCTAAGCCTCATCCTAACCCTCACCCTAACCCTAACCTTCACCCTAACCCTCACCCTAACACTAACCCTAACTCCAACCCTAAACCTCACCCTCACCCTAACCCTAACTCTAAGCCTAACCCTAAACCTAAACCTCATTCTAACCCAAACCTAACCCTCAGCATTACCCTCACCGTAACCCTAACCCTAACCCTCACCCTAACACTAGCCCTAACTCCAACCCTAAACCTCACCCTCACCCTAACCCTAACTCTAAGCCTAACCCTAAACCTAAACCTCATTCTAACCCAAACCTAACCCTCAGCATTACCCTCACCGTAACCCTAACCCTAACCCTCACCCTAACACTAGCCCTAACTCCAACCCTAAACCTCACCCTCACCCTAACCCTAACTCTAAGCCTAACCCTAAACCTAAACCTCATTCTAACCCAAACCTAACCCTCAGCATTACCCTCATTGTAACCCTAACCCTAACCCTCACCCTAACACTAGCCCTAACTCCAACCCTAAACCTCACCCTCACCCTAACCCTAACTCTAAGCCTAACCCTAAACCTAAACCTCATTCTAACCCAAACCTAACCCTCAGCCTTACCCTCACCGTAACCTTAACCCTAACCCTAACCCTAACAATAAACTTAACCCTAATCCTGAACCTCACCCTAATCATAACCCTCACCCTAACACTAACCCTCACGCTAACACTAACCCTCACCCTAACACTAACACTAACCCTCACACTAACCCTAACCATCATCCTAACCCTAAACCTCACCCTAACACTAACCCTAACCCTAACACGAACACTAAACCTCACCCTAACCCTAACCCTCACCCTCAAACTCAACGTAACCATAACCCTAACCTTAACACTATCCATAACACTCACCCTAAACCTAACCCTCAACCGAACACTTAACCTCACCCTAACACCAACCCTAACCCTAAAACTAACCCTCACACTAACCCTAACTCTCATCCTAATCCTAAACCTCATCCTAACCCTAAACCTAACCCTAAACCTTACCCTCACTCTAGTCCTCACCCTAACCCTAATTCTAACCCACACCCTCACCCTACCCTAATCCTCATCCTCATGCTAAACCTCACACTAACCCTAAACCTAATCCTCAATCTAACCCGAACCCTAACCTTAACCCGAACCCTTACATTAAGCCTAACCCTAACCCTAAGCCTCACACTTATCTTAACCCTCACCCTTACCCTAACCCTCACCTTTACACTTACTTTCACCCTCACCCTAACCCTCACCCTAAATCTAACGCTCATCCTAACCCTCAACCTAACCCTAACCCTAACCATCACCCTAACCCTAATCCTCACCCCCATCCTCACCCTCAGCATAAGCCTAACCCAAACCCTAACCCTCAACCTTAATCCTAACTCTAACCCTAACCCTAACACTAACCCTAACTCTAAACATAAACCTCACACTCACCATAACCCTAACTCTAACCCTAAACTTAAACTTAAACCTTATCCTAATCCTAATCCTAACCTTCACCCTCACCCTCACCATAACCTCACCCTAACCCTAACCCTCACCCTAACACAAACCCTAACACTAACACTGACGCTCACACTAACTCTAACCATCACCCTAACCCTAAAGCTAACCCTAAACTTAAACCTAGCCCTCACCCTAGCCCTCAACCTAACCCTAACCCTCATCCTCCCCCTAAACCTCACCCTAACCCTAACACTAATCTTCAATGTAACCTTCACCCTCACTCTACCCCTAACCCTAAACCTCACCCTAATGCTAACCCTCACCCTTAGAGTAACCCTCACCGTCAGCCTAACAATCACTTTTACCCTTACCGTCACCCACACACTAACCCTCACCCTAACCCTAAACCTCACCCTCATGCTCGGCCTAAGCCTAAGCCCAATCCTAAGCCTAACCGTAAACCTGACCCTCACGCTAACCCTAACCCTAACACTAACACTAACTCTAAACCTCAACCTCACCCTCAGCCTAAACCTAAGGCTAAACCTAACCTTAACACTAACCCTCACACTCACCCTAACACTCACCCTAACCCTAACCCTAACACTAACCCTAACCCTAATCCTCACGCTCAGCCTCACCCTAACCCTAATTCTAACCCAAAACCTCAACCTCACCCTAACGCTAACGCTAAAGCTAACCCTAACCCGAACCCTAAACCTAACCCTAACCCTAACCCTCCCCCTAACTCTCACCTTAAACCTAACAATAACACTAACCCTAACTCTAACCCTAACCCTAACACTAAACCTCACCCTAACCCTAACCCTCACCCTAAAACTAACCCTCACCCTCACCCTCATGCTCAGCCTAACCTTAAGCCTAACACTAACCCTAACACTAACCCTCACACTAACCCTAACCCTAACCCTAATTTTAATCCTAACCCTAACCCTATCCCTCACCCTCACCCTAACTCTCACCCTAAACCTAATCCTAACCCTAACACTAACCCTAACCCTAACCCTCACCTTCAACGTCACCCTCAGCCTAACCCTAAGCCTAACCCTAAACCTAACCCTAACACGCACACTCAACCTTATCCAAACCCTAATCCTAACCCTAACACTAACCCTAACCCTAACACTCCCCCTAACTCTCACCCTCACCCTAAACCTAACTCTAAGCCTAACCCTAACCATCAACCTAAACGTCACCCTAACCCTAACTCTAACCCTAAATCTCACCCTCACCCTAACCCTAACTCTAACCCTAAACCAAACCCTAAACCTCACCATAACCCTAACACTAACTCTAACCCTAACATTCACCCTAACCCTAACTCTAACCCTAAACCTCACCCACACCCTAACCCTAACCATAAGCCTAATGCTAAACCTTACCCTAAACCTAAAACTTACCCTAACACTTACCCTCACCCTAACACTAACACTAACACTAACCCTCACACTAATGCTAACCATCACCCTAAACCTAAACCGCACGCTAACCCTAACCCTAACCGTCAACTTCACCCTGGCCCTAAACCTACCACTCAACCTAGCAAATACCCTAAACATAATCCTAACCCTAACACTCACCCTAACGCTAACCCTCACCCTACCCCTACCCCTAACCCTCACACTAACCCTTAACCTCACCCTAACCCTCACCCTAACCCTATATCTAAGCCTAAACCTCACACTCGCCCTAACCCTAACCCTAACCATAACCCTAAACCTCACGGTAACACTAACAAAATCCTCACCCTCACCCTAAACCTCATCCTCACCCTAAGCCTAAACCTCACCCTCACACTAGCCCTCACCCTCACCCTAAATCTAACCCTAACCCTCACCCTAACCATAACCCTCACTGTAACCCTAACACTCACACTAACCCTAACCCTAACCTCACGCTCATACTCACCCTAACCCTAACCCTAACCCCCCCACCCTAAACCAAACCCTAATCCTAACCCTCACTCTAAACCTAAGCCTAACCCTAACCCTAACCCTAACCCTCACAATGACCCTCAACCTACACCTAATCCTAAACCTAACAATAACCCTCACAGTAACCCTCACCCTAGCGCTCACCCTAACCCTAATCCTAACCCTAAACCTCATCCTAGCGCTCACCCTAACCCTAACCTTCACCCTAACCCTAACCCTAAACCTCAACCTCATGCTCGGCCTAAGCCTAACCCTAAGCCTAAGCTTAAGCCTAACCCTAACCCTCACACTAACGCTCACCCTAACCCTAACCCTAACACAAAAGCTAACAC
Organism: Dipodomys merriami; assembly: GCF_024711535.1. Lineage (NCBI taxonomy): Eukaryota > Metazoa > Chordata > Mammalia > Rodentia > Heteromyidae > Dipodomys > Dipodomys merriami. The sequence continues at coordinate 578,615 of NW_027202949.1, forward strand.
TAACCCTAAACCTCACCCTCACCCTAACCGTAACTCTAACTCTAACCCTAAACATAAACCTAACCCTCACCCTAACCCTAACCCTCACCCTCACTGTAACCATAACCCTAATCTTAACCCTAACAATAACCCTAACCCTAACCACCATTCTAACCATAACACTCAACCTAACCCTAACCCTCCCCCTAACATTTAAACTCACCATAACACTAAAACTAACCCTAACACTAGCACTCACACCAACCCTAACACTCACCTTCACCCTAGCCCTCACCCTAACCCTAAACCTCATCCTCACCCTAAACCTCACACTAACCCTAAAACTAATCCTCAATATAAACCTCACCCTCACCTTAACCCTAACCCTAACCCTCACCCTAACTCTAACGCTCACCCTTACCTTAATCCTCACTCTCAGCCTAACTCTCACTTTCACCATTAATGTCACCCTCACCCTAACCCTCACACTAAGCCTAACCCTCATCCTAACCCTCACCCTGACTGTAACCCTAAGCCTAACCCTAACCCTAACCCTCAACCTAGACATCACCCTAACCCTAATCCTAACCCTAACCCTAACCCTAACCATCACCCTTAACTTAATCCTCAACCCCACCCTCACCCTCAGCCTAACCCTAAGCCTAAGCCTAATCCTAACCCTAACCCACACACTCAGCCTCACCATAACCTTAATCCTAAACCCAACCCTAACACTAACACTAAACCTCAACCTAACCCTCACCCTAACATTAACCCTAACACTAACCCTAACCCTAACCCTCCCCATAACCCTCCCCGTAACACTAACTCTAAACCTAAACCTCACCCTCACACTAACTCTAACTCTAACACTAAACCTAAACCTAAACCTCATCCTAACCTTAACCCTAACAATAACCCTAACCCTAATCCTAACCTAACCCTAACCCTAACCCTAACACTAAACCTCACCCTAACCCTCACCCTAACCCTAACCGTAACCTTTAACCTAACCCTAACCCTCACCCTCACCGTAACTGTCACCTTAACACTCACCCTAACCCTAAAACTAACCCTAACCCTAAACCTCAACCTAAGGCTAACCCTAACCCTCACCCTCACCCTAGCCCTCACCGTAGCCCTAATCCTAAACCTAAACCTCACCCTAACCCTAAAACCCTAACAATCACCCTAACCCTAACCCTTACCCTCATCCTCACGCTCGGCCTAAGCCTAAGACTACGGCTAAGCCTAACCCTAAATTTCACACTCACCTTCACCCTCATCCTCACAGTAACTCTAACCCTAACCCTAACAATAACACAAACCCTAAACCTAACACTAACCCTCACCCTCACAATAACCCTCACCCTAACCCAACCCCTCACCTTAACACTAACCCTAACCCTAACCCTAAACCTCAAACTAACCCTAACCCTAACCCTCACCCTCAGCCTCAACCACAATGTAAAATTAACCTTAACGATAACACTAACAAAAATCCTAACCCTAACACTAAATCTAACCCTCATCCTCACCCTAACCCTAACCCTAACCCTCACCCTCACCCTCACCGTAACCCTAACCCTAAACCTCAGCCTAACCCTAAAACTAACCCTAATCCTAAACCTATACATAATGCTAACCCTAAACCTCACCCTCGCCCTTGCCCTCATCCTAACACTAATTCTAACCCTAAACCTCATCCTAACACTAACCCTCACCTTTACCCTTACTGTCACCCTCACCCTAAACCTCACCCTAAACCTAACCCACATTCTAACCCTCACCCTAACCGTAACCCTAACCATCACTCTAACCCTAACCCTCAACCTCAACCTCAGCCTCAGTCTAACCCTAAGCCTAAGCCTAAGCCTAACCCTCACCCTCACCCTCACCATAGCCCTCACCCTAACCCTGACCCTCACCTTAACACTTACCTTAACCTAACACTAACCCTAACCCAAAAACTAACCCTCACACTATCCCTAACCCTAAACCTAAAACTCACCCTAACCCTAACCCTAACCCTCACCCCACCCTCACCCTAATTCTAACCCTAACTTTAACAATAACACTAATCCTAACCCTAAACCTAACCTTAACAATAAACCTAACCCTCACCCTCACCCTCAGCCTCACCTTCACCACAAACTTAACCGTAATCATAACACTAAAAATAACCCTCACCCTAACCCTAAACCTTAACCCTAAATCTCACCCTAACGATAAACCTAAGCCTCACCGTAACCCTAACACTCACCCTCACACTCACCCTCTCACTAACCCTAATCCTAATCCTAACCCTAACTCTAACACACACACTCACCCTCACCGTAACCCTAACCCTAACCCTAACACTAACCCTAACCCTAACCCTCACCCTAACCCTCACCCTTCCCCTATCTCTAACCCTAAACCTCAAACTCACACTGACCTTAACCTTAAACCTAACCTTAAACCTCACCCTAAACCTAACACTAAACCTCAACCTCACCCTAGCCCTCAACATAACCCTAATCCTAAACCAAACCCTCATCTTAACCCTAATCCTAACCCTAAACCTAACCCTAACCCTAACACTAATCCTAACTCTAACCCTAACCCTAACACTAACCCTAACTCTAAACATAAACCTCACTCTCACCCTAACCCTAACTCTAACCCTAAACCTAAACCTAAACCTCATCCTAATCCTAATCCTAACCTTCACCCTCACCCTCACCGTAACCCTCACCCTAACCCTCACCGTCACCCTAACACTTACCCTCACCCTCACACAAACCCTAACACTAACACTGACCCTCACACTAACCCTAACCATCACCCTAACCCTAAAGCTAACCCTATCCTTAAACCTAGCCCTCACCATAACCCTAACCCTCATCCTCCCCCTAAACCTCACCCTAACCCTAATATTAATCTTCAATGTAACCCTCACCCTCACTCTAGCCCTCACCCTAAACCTCACCCTAATGCTAACCCTCACTTACTGTAACCCTCACCGTCAGCCTAACCCTCACGTTTACCCTTACCGACAACCCCACCCTAACCCTCACCCTAACCCTAAACCTCACCCTCATGCTTGGCCTAAGCCTCAGCCTAATCCTAAGCCTAACCGTAAACCTGACCCTCACCCTAACCCTAACCGTAACCCTAACACTAACTCTAAAACTCAACCTCACCCTCACCCTCACCCTCAGCCTAAACCTAAGGCTAAACCTAACCTTAACACTAACCCTTTACACTCACCGTAACACTCACCTAACCCTAACCCTAACACTAACCCTAACCCTAAACCTCACCCTCATGCTCGGCCTAAGCCTAAGCCTAATCCTAAGCCTAAATGTAAACCTGACCCTCACCCTCAGCCTCAACCAAACCCTAATTCTAACCCAAAACCTCAACCTCACACTAACCCTAACGCTAAACCTAACCCTAACCCGAACCCTAAACCTTACCCTAACCCTAAACCTAACCCTCACCTAAACCTCACCTTAAACCTAAACCTAACTCTAACACTAACCCTAAACCTAACCCTCACCTTCAACCACACCCTCAGCCTAACCCTAAGCCTTACCTTAACCCTAACCCTAATCATAACCCTCACCCTCAGCCTCACCATCACCGCAAACTTAACCCTAACCATAACACTAACAATAACCCTAACCCTAACCCTAACCCTAATCCTCACCGCCACCCTCCCCCTCAGCTTAACCCTAAGCCTAACCCTAACCCTAAACTTAACCCTCACTGTAACCATAACCCTAACCCTAAACCTAACCTCACCCTAAACCTAACCCTAACCCTCACACTCACCCTCACCCTAACCCTAATCCTAAATGTCAACCTATACCTTACCCTAACCTTCACCCTAAGCCTCACCCTAGCCCTCATCCTAACCCTAATCCTAACCCTAAACATCATCCTTAACCTCACCCTAACCCTAACCCTAACCCTATCCCTCATCCTGACCCTAACCCTCACCCTCAAGCTCGGCCTAAGCCTAAGCCTAAACCTAAGCCTAGTCCTAACCCTAACCTTCACCCTAACCCTAACCCTAACACTAAGCCTAACTCTAACCCTAAACCTCACTCTCACCCTAACCCTAACTCTAACACTAAACCTAAATCTAACAGTATCTCTAACCCTAACCCTAACCCTCACCCTTACCATAACCCTCAACCTAACATTTACCCTCAAACTAACACTCACCCTAACCCTAACACTAACCCTAACCATCACCCTAACCCTAACTCTAACCCTCATCCTAACAGTAACCCTCACCCTCAATATCACCCTCAGCCTAACCCTAAGCCTAACCCTAAACCTAAACCTAACAAAAACCATAACCCTAATCCTAACCAGCACACAAACCATAACCCTCACCCTAACCCATACCCTCACTCTAACACTTACCCTCACCCTAACACAAACCATAACTCTAACATTAACCCTCCAACTAACCCTAACCCCAACCCAAAACCTCAACCTAAACCTGACCCTCACCCTAACCCTAACACTAACCCTAACACTAACCCCCCCTAAACCAATATCTCACCCTAAATCTCACCCTCACCCAAACCCTTACCCTAACCCTTACCGTAAACCTTACACTAACCCTAACCCTAACCCTCACCCGCACCCTCCCCATCACGGGAACTCTAATCCTAACCCTAACAATACCACTAAGCCTAACCCGAACCATCACCCTAACTCTAATCTTCACCCCCACACTCAACCTCATCCTTACCCTAAGCCTAAGCCTATCCCTCATCCTAACCCACATACTCATCCTCACCCTAACCCTAATCCTACACGTAACCCTATCCCTAAACCTCAACCTAACCCTCACCCTCACCCTAACCCTAACACTAACTCTAACCCTAAATCTCACCCTAACCCTCCCCCTAACCCTAAACCTCCCCTCCCCCTCAACCTCATCGGAACGCTAACCCTAACCCTAACAATATCACTAACTCTAACCCTAACCCTAAACATAAACCTCACCCTCAGCTTCAACTTCACAGCAAACTTAACCCTAACCATAACACTAACAATAAACCTAATCCTAACCCTAACCCTATTATGCACCCCCACAATCACCCTCACCCTCAGCCTAAGCCTAACCCTAACTCTAACCATCACCATAATCTTAACCCTAACACTCAACCTAACCCTTATCCTTAGCCTCACCCTCACCCTCAATGAAACCCTATCCCTATCCCTAAGCTTAACCCTAACACTAAACCTCACACTCACCCTCACCCTAACCCTAATCCTACACCTAACACTATCCATAAGCCTAACCCTCACCCTAAACCTCACCCTAACCCTCACCCTAACTCTTACCTTCACCCTAACACTAACCATAACCCTACACTAACCATAAACTTCACCTTCACCTTATCCCTCACCCTAACCCTAAATCTACCCCTAAACCTCACCCTCATCTAACCCTAACTGTAACCCTAAACCTAACACTAAACCTCACCCTAACCCTAAACCTAACCATCACCTTCACTCTCACCGTAACTTTAAACCTAACCCTAACTCTAACAATTACTTTAACCCTAACCCTAACCCTCACCCTAACCATAACCCTCACCCTAAGGGTAATCCTCACCCTAGAACTTACACTCACCCTAACACTAACCCTAACCCTAACACTAAGCCTCAAACTAACCCTAACATTCACCCTACTCCTAAACCTCACCCTAGCCCTCACCCTAAACCTAATTCTAACCCTCACCCTCAACCTAAACCAGACCCTCATGCTCACCCTAAACCTCACACTAACCCTAACCCTAATACTCAATCTAACCCTCAACCTAACCCTAACCCTAACCCTTACCCTAACCCTAAACCTAACCCTAACCCTCAGCCTTATCTTAACCCTAACCCTCAGCTTAAACTTCACTTTTACCCTTACAATCATCCTCACCCTTACGCTCACCCTAACACTAAAACTCATCCTAACCCTCACCCTAAACTTAAACCTAAACATCACCCTAACCCTAAGCCTCACCCTCAATTGCACACTCAGCCTAAACCTAAGCCTAATCCTAAGCCTTACCCTAAACCTCACCATCACACTAGCCCTCATCCTAACCCTAATCCTAACCAACACACTAACCCTAATCCTCACCCCACCCTCACCCTCAGCCTAACCCTAAGCCTAAGCCCCACCCTAACCCTAACCCTCATGTCACCGTAAACCTAACCCTCATCCTAACCCTCACGCTATCCCTAACCCTAACTCTAAACATCAACCTAACCCTAACCCTAACCCTCACCCTCACCCTAGCCCTCACCTTAACTCTAAACCTAACGCTAATCCTCATCTTAACCATCACCCTAACCCTAACCCTAACCCTCACCATAACCCTATGCCTAACCCTCAACCTAACCCTAACACTCACTCTAACCCTAACCCTAAACCTCACCCTAACCCTAACTCTCACCCTCACCCTTACCCTCAGCCTAACCCAAAGCCTAACCCTAAACCTAACCCAAACCCTCAGACTTACCTGAAACCTTTCCCTAATCCTAATCCTAACCCTAAGCCTTACCCTAAGCCTAACCCTAACCCTCATCCTAACCCTAAATCTAAAACTAACCCTAACCCTAATCCTCACCCTCAGCCTCACCCTAACACTAACTCTAACCCTAAACCTCACCCTCACCCTAACCCTAACCCTTACCGTAACCCTAAACCTCACCCTAACCCTTACCCTAAACCTCACACACACAATAGCCCTCACTCTAACCCTAATCCTAAAACTAACCCTCATCCTAACTCTCACGTTAACCCTAAAGCTAACCCTCACCCTCACCCTCACGCTAAACATAACCTTCAACCTAACCCTAACCCTCACCCTCACCATAACCTTTACCCTAACCCTAAACTTAACCCGAAGCCTAACCCTCACCCTAACCCTAACCCTCATCCTCAACCTCACCCTGAGCCTAAAACTAAGCCTAACCCTAAACCTAACCCTAACACACACACTCACCCTCACCCTAACCCTAATCGATCCCTAGCCCTAACCCTAATCCTCCCCCTTACTCTCAACATAACCCTAACCCTAACATTAACCCTAACCCTAACCCTCAACCTACTACTCACCCTAAACCTAACTCTAACCCAAAACCTAAACCTCACCCTAACCCTAAACATAACCTTCACACTAACCCAAACCCTCACCCTAACCCTAATACTAATCCTAACCCTAACACTAACCATCACACAAACCCTAAACCTAACTCTAAACCTCAATCTAACCCTCACCCTCAACCTAACCCTAACACTAACCCTAACACTAACCCTATACCTAACCCTCTCCTGAACCATATATCTAAACCTAAACCTCACCCTCAAACTAACACTAACCCTAACCCTAACCCTAAACCCCACCCAAACCCTAACCCTAACCCTCACCCGCACCCTCACCCTCACAGGAACTCTAACCCTAACCCTAACAATAACACTAACACTAACCCGAACCATCACCCTTACCCTAATCCTCACCCCCACCCTCACCCTCATCCTAAACCTAAGCCTAACCTTCAAACTAACCCTTACACTCACCCTAACCCTAACCCTAACACTCACCGTAAACCTCACCCTAAACCTCACCCTTACCCTAACCCTCACCCTCACCTCAACCTCACCGTAACTCTAACCCTAAACCTAACATTACCACTAAACCTAACACTAAACTTAACCCAACCATAACCCTCACCCTCAGCCTCACCCTCACCGCAAATTAACCCTAACCATAACACTAACAATAACCCTAAACCTAACCCTAACCGAAACCTAATCCTCACGCCCACCCTCACCCTCAGCCTAACCCTAAGCTTAACCCTACCCCTAATCCGAACCCTTACTGCAACCCTAACCCTAACGCTCACCTCACCCTAACCCTAACCCTCACACTAACCTTCACCCTAACCCTAATCCTAAACATAACCCTATACCTTACACTAAACCTCACCCTAAGCCTCATCCTAGCCCTCACTCTAACCCTAATCCTAACCATAAACCTCATCCTAACCCTCACCCTAACCCTAAGTTTAACACTGACACTAACCCTAACCATCACCCAAACCCTAAACCTTACCCTAAACCTAACCCTAAACCTCACCCTCACCCTAGCCCTCACCCTAACCCTAACAATCATCCTCACCCTAAACCTCACACTAACATTAACACTAATCCTCAATCTAACCCTCATCCTCACCCTACCTCTAACCCTAACTCTCACCCTAACCCTAACCCTCACCCTTATGATAACCCCCACCCTCATCTTACCCCTCACGTTTACCCGTACTGTCACCCCCACGCTAACCCTCACCCTAACACTAACCCTCACCCTAACCCTCACCCTAACCATGACTCTACCCCTAAACTTCACCCTCACCTTAACCCTAACTCTAACCCTAACCCTAACACTAAATCTCACCATAATCCTAACGCTAAACCTCGCCCGCACCCTCACTGTAACTGTAACCCTAACCCTAACTCTAACAATAACCTTAACCCTAAGCCTAACCCTCACTGTAACACTAAGCCTAACACTAACACTAACACTAACCCTAAACCTAAACCTAACCCTAATCCTCAGCCCACCCTCACCCTAACCAAACCCTAACACTAACCTTCACCCTAACCCTAAGCCTAACCCTAACCCTAATTATAACCCTCATATTCACTCTCACCCTAAACCTAATCCTAAACCTAACACTATCCCTAATCCTAACACTCACCCTAACCCTCAGCCTAACCCTGATCATAACCCTAAACCTCATCCTAATCCTCACTCTAACCCTAACCTTAACCCTCACCCTAACCCTAACCCTATCCCTCATCCACATGCTGGGCCTAACTAAACCAAAGCCAAAGCCTAAGCCTAACCCTAAACCTAACTCTCACCCTAACCCTAACCCTAAGACTAACCCTAACTCTAACCCTAAACCTCACCCTCACACTAACCCTAACTCTAAACCTAAACCTAAACCTAAACCTCATCCTAACCTTAAGCCTAACAATAACCGTAACCCTAACCTTAACCTAACCCTAACCCTAACACTAACACTAAAACTAACCCTAACCCTAACCCTGACCCTAACCATAACCCTCAAACTAACCCTAACCTCAACCTAACACTAAACCTAATCCTCACCTCACCCTAGCCCTCACCCTAACCCTAACGGTCATCCTCACCCTAAACCTCACACTAACACTAACACTAATCCTCAATCTAACCCTCACCCTGACCCTCACCCTAACCCTACCCCCCACCCATAACCAAACCCTCACCCTACTGTAACCTTCACCCTAGGCCTAACCCTCAACTTTACCCTTACCATCACCCCCAGCTTAACCCTCACCCTAACCCTAACCCTCAACCTAACCCTCACCCAAATCCTAACTCTACCTCTAAATCTCAACCTCACCCTAAACCTATCTCTAACCCTAAGCCTAACACTAAAAACTTCACCCTCACCCTAACCCTAACCCTAAACCTCACCCTAACCCGAACACTAACCCTAGCCCTAAACCTCACCCTAACCCTCCCCCTAACCCTAAGTCTAACCCTTAACCTCACCCTCACCCTAACCCTAACCCTAACCCTAAACCTCACCCTAAAACTCACTGTAACCCTATCCTTCACACTCACCCTCAACCTCACTTTAACTCTAACTCTATACCTAACAATAACCCTAACTCTATCCCAAACCCTAACCCTAACCATAATCGTCACCCTCAGCCTCAACCTCACCGCAAACTTAACCCTAACCATAGCACTAACAATAACCCTAACACTAACCCTAACCCTAATCCTAACCCCCACCATCACCCTGAGTCTAACCCTAAGCCTCACCCTAACCCTAACCTTAACCTTAAACCTAACCATAAACCTCACCATCAGCCACATCCTCACAGCAAACTTAACCCTAACCATAACACTAACAATAACCCTAACCCTAAACCTAACCCGAATCCTCACCCCCACTGTCAACCTCAGCCTAAACTTAAGCCTAATCCTAACCCTAACCCTAACCCTAAACCTCACCTTAACCCTAACCATAACCCTAAACCTAACCCTAAACCTAACCCTAAACCTAACCCTAACCCTAAACCTAACCATAATCCTCAGCCTCACCCTCACCCTAACCAAAACCCTAAACCTAACCCTCACCCTAACCCTAATCCTAAACCTAACCTTATCCCTAACCCTAACGCCCACCCTAACCCTCACCCTAGCCCTCAACCTAACCCTAATCCTAACCCTAAACATCACTGTAACCCTCACCCTAACCCTAACCCTCACCCTCATGCTCGGCCTAAGCCTAAGCCGAACCCTAACCCTAACCATCACCCTAACGCTAACCCTAACACTAACCCAAAATCTAACCCTAAACCTTATTCTCACCCTAACCCTAACTCTAAACCTAAACCTCATCCTAATCCTTACCCTAATCCTACCCTTTACCCGCACCTTAACCATAACCATAACCTGAACCCTATCCCTAACAATAACCCTAACCATAACCCTAACCCTAACCCGAAACCTCACCCTCAACTTAATCTTAACCCTCAACCAAACCCTCACACTAAACCTAACCCTAACCCGAAAGCTTACCCTAACACAAAACCTAACCCTCAACCTCACCCTAGCCCTCACCCTAACCATAATGGTAACCCTAATTCTCCTCTTAACCCTCACCCTAAACCTAACACTAACCCACCCCCTAACCCTAACACTAACCCTCACCCTCAACCTAACCCTAACCCTCATGCTCACCGTAACCCTAACCCTAACCCTCACACTAATCTTAAACTTAACCAGAACCCTAACTCTCACCCTAACCCTAACCCTAAACCTCACCCTAACCCTAACCCTCAACCTCAACCTCACCCTCAAACTAACCCTAACCCTAACCCTAATCCTAACCTTCACACTCACCCTAACCTTTACCCTAATAATAATCATAAGGGTAAGTGTAACCCTCACCCTCACCCTAGCCCTCAACCTATCCCTAAATCTAACACTAACCCTAACCCTAAACCTCACAATCAGCCTCACCCTAAACTTAACTCTAACCCTAACTCTAAACCTCACCCCAAACCTAACCCTAAACCTCACCCTCACTCTAGCCCTCACCCTAACCCTACTCCTAACTCTAAACCTCACCCTAACCCTAAATCTACCCCTAACCCTCACCCTCACCTTCACCCTCTGCCTAATATTAAACCTAACCCTAACCCCAACCCTAATGCTAACACTAAGACTAACACTCACCCTAAACCTCACCCTAACCCTAACCCTCACCCTCACCATAGCCCATAACCAAACCCTAAGCCTAAGCCTAAACTTCACGCTAACCCTCACTCTAACGCTAACCCCAACACTCACCTTAAACATAAACCTCACCCTCACCCTTACTCTAATCCTGACCCTAAACCTAACCCTAACCCTCCCCTCTACTCTCACCCTAACCCTAACCTTAACACGAACACTAAACCTAACCCTCAACCTAACCCTCACCCTAACCCTAACTCTAACCTAAACCTCACCCTCACCCTAAACTTAACTCTAACACTAACCCAAACCCTAAACTTCACCCCAACCCTAACCCTAACCCTCATCCTCACCCTCACCGTAACCGTAACCCTAAACCTAACCCTAAGAATAACCTTAACCCTATTCCTAACCCTCTCCCTAACACTTACCCTCACCCTAACACTAACCCTAACCAACACAATAACCCTCCCCTTAACCCTATATCTAACCCTCAACCTCACACTCACCCTAACCCTAACCCTAAACCGCACAGTAACCCTGACCTTAACCCTCACTCTCATGCTCAGCCTAAGCCTAAGCCTAAGCCTAAGTCTAACACTAACCCTAAAACTCACCCTAACCCCAACAATAACACTAAACCTAACTCCAACCCTAAACCTCACCCTCACCCTAACCCTTACACTAACCCTAACCCTAAACCTAAACCTCATCCTAAAACTAACCCTCACTGTAACCGTAAGCCTAACCCTAACCCTAAAAATAACGCGAACCTGAACCCTAACCCTCATCCTAACCATAACCTTCACCCTAAACCTAACCCTCACCCTAACACTTACCCTCATCCTAACACTAACCCTCCCCCTAGCACTAACCCTCACACTAACGCTAAGCATAACCCTAACCCTAAACCTCACCCTAATCTTAACCCTCACCATCAACATAGCCCACAACCTACCCTAACCCTCATCCTCACCCTAAAGCTCACACTAACCCTAACACTAATCCTCAATCTAACCCTCACCCTCACCCTAACCCTCACACTCACCCTCACCGTAAACCTAATCCTAAACATAAACCAAAACCTAACATTAAACCTCAATCTAACACTCACCCTAACCCTAACCCTAATACTAACCCTAACTCTAACGTTCACCCTAACCCTCCCCCTAACCCTAACTCTAACCCTAAACCTCACCCTAACCCTAACAATAACTGTAACCCTAACTCTAACCCTTACCCTAACCATAACACTCACCCTAACCATAACCCTCAACCTAACACACTCACCCTTATCTTAAACCTCAGCCTCAGCCTAAACCTCACCTTTAGGCTTACCATCACACTCACCCGAAACCTCACCCTAACCCTCACCCTAACCCTTCCCATAAACCCCACCCTAACCCTAACCCTAACTGTGACCCGCACCCACACCCTCACGGTAATTCTAACCCTAAACCTATCAATAACACTAACCCTAACACAAACCAGCACCATAACCCTAACCCTAACCCTCACCCTCCTGCTCGGACTAAGCCTAAGCCTAACCCTAACCCTCACCCTAGCCCTAACCCTAACACTAACCCTAACTCTACCCTAAACCTCACTCTCACCCTAACACTAATTCTAACCCTAACCCTAACCCTAAAACTCATCCTTACCCTAACCCTAACACTCACCCTCACCCTCAGCCTAACCTTAAGCCGAACATTAACCCTAACCCTAACCCTCACACTCACCCTCACCCTAAACCTAACTCTAACCCTAAACCTCACCCTGAACCTAATCCTAAACCTAACACTAAACCTCACCCTAAACCTAACCCTAACCCTCACCCTAAACCTAACCCTCACGCTCAACCTCACCCTCAGCCTAACCCTAAGCATAATCCTAACCCTAACCCTAACCCTCACACTCACCCCCACCCTAACCCTAATCCTAAACTTACCCCTACCCCTATCCCTTAACCTCAACCTAATCCTCACCCTAACCTTAACCCTAACACTAACCCTAACCTTAATCTAAGAACTAACCCTCCCCCTAACCCTAAATCTAACCATAAAACTCACCCTCACCCTAACCCTAATCCGACCCCTAAACCTAAACCTCAACCTCAACCTAAACCTAACCCTGACCATCACCCTCACCTTAACTCTAATTCTAACCCTAACAATAACACTAATCCTAAACATAAACCTAACCCTAACCACAACCCTAATCCTGATCTTAGCACACACCCTCACCCTAACCTAATCCTAAACCTAACCCTCATCATCAACCTAACCCTAACACTAACCCTAACGTTCAACCAAACCCTAACCCTAAACCTCACCGTAACCCTTACCCTAACCCTCACACTAACCCTAAACTTAACCTGAACCCTAACTCACACCCTAACCCTAACCCTAACCCTCACCCTAACCCTAACCCTCACCCTCACCCTCACCCTCAGCCTAAGCTTAAGCCTAAGCCTAACCCTAAACCTAATCCTCACACTCACCCTAAGCCTAATCCTAATCCTAATCCTAACCCTAACCCTAAATAGGACACTCACCCTAACCCTCACCTTAACACTAATTCTAACAATAACCCTAAACCTATGCTCACCCTCACCCTAACCCCAACTCTAACCCTAAACCTCCCCCTCCCCTTAACCCTCACACTCAACCTCAACCTCAGTCTAAACTGAAGCCTAAACCTAAACCTAAACCAAACATACACACTCACCTTCACTGTAACCCTAAACTTAACCCTATCCCTAACCCTAACCCTCCCCCTAAATCTCACCCTAAACATAACCCTAAAAATGACCCTAACCCTAACCCTCAACCTAACACTCACCCTAACCCTAACTCTAACCATAAACCTCAACCTTACCCTAAACCTAACTCTAACACTAACCCAAACCCTAACCCTCACCCTAACCTAAACCCTAACCATCAACTTAACCCTAATCCTCAGCCCCACCCTCACCCTCAGCCTAACCCTAAGCCTAAGCCTAACCCTAACAGTAAACCTCACACTCACCCTCACCCTAACCAATCCTAACCCTAAACCTTTACCTCAACCTCACCTTTACCTTAACACTAACACTAACACTAACCCACGAACTAACCCTCCCCCTAACCCTAAATCTAACCCTAAACATCACCCTCACCCTAACCCTAACCCTAAACCTCACCCTAACTCTAAACCTCACCCTGACCCTGACCCTCACCCTCACCGTAACTCTAACCATAACCTTAACAATAACATTAATGGTAACCCTAAACCTAACCCTAAACCTAACCCTAACCCTAATCCTAACACTCACCCTCAACCTAACCCTAATCCTAGCCCTAACCTTCACCCTCACCCTAAACCTGACCCTCATCGTTACCCTAACCCTCATCCAAAACCTCACCCTAACCCTAACTCTAAACCTAAACCTCACACTAACACTAACACTAAACCTCATCCTCACCCTAGCCCTCACCCTAACCCTAATGCTAAACCTAATCCTCATCCTAACCTCGCCCTAAACCTCACCCTAACCCTAACCCTCAACCTAACCCTAACCCTCACGCTGACCGTAACTGTAACCCTAAATCTCATCCTAATCCTAAACTGACCCTGAACCCAAACTCTCACCCGAACCCTAACCCTCACCCTTACCCTAACCCTCATCCTCACCCTCACACTCAGCCTAACCATAAGCCTAAAACTAACCCTAACCAAAACCCTCACACTCACCCTATTATGCTAATCCTAATCCTAACCCTAACCCTAACCCTCACCCTCACCCTAACCCTCACCTTAACCCTAACCCTAACACAAACCCTAACCATAACACTCACCCTCAGCCTCAACCTAAAACAAAATCTAAACCTAAATCTCACCCTCACCCTAACCCTAACCCTAAACCTCATTCTAACCCTAAACCTAAACCTCACCCTCACCCTCACCATAGCCCTCAACCTAACCCTAATCCTAATCCTAACCCTCATCCTAACCTTCCCCTAACCCTAAACCTAACCCTCATCTTAACCCTAACCCTCACCCTCAACCTCACCCTCAGCCTAACCCTAAGCCTAACCCTAAAATTAACCCTAACATACACACTCACCCTCACCCTAACACTAATCCTAACCCTATCCCTAATCCTTAACCTCCACCTAACTCTCACCCTAACCCTAACCCTAACACTCATCCTAACCCTCACCCTAACCCTAAATCTAACCCTAAACCTAAACCTCAACCTCACCTTAACCCTAATCTTAACCCTCACCCTCACCGTAAGCACAACCCTAGCCCTAAACCTTACAATAACAATAACCCTAACCCTAACCCTCATCCTAACCATATCCTTCACCCTAAACCTAACCCTCACCCTAACACTTACCCTCACCCTAACCCGAACCCTAAACCTCACACTCACCCTAAACGTTACCCTAATCCTAATCCTAACCCTAAGCCTAACCCTCACCCTCACCCTAACCCTCACCCTAAACATAACTCTTACACTAACCCTAACCCTAACGCTAGCTCTCAGTCTCAACCTAAAACCAACTCTAACCCTAATGCAAACACTAAATCTCACCCTAACCTTAGCCCTAACCCTCACACTCACCCTCACAATAACCGTAACCCTAAACCTAAACCTAACAATAACCCTAAAGCTAATGCTAACCCTCACCCTAACCATAACCCTCACCCTAACCCAAACCCTCAACCTAACACTTACCCTCACCCTAACACTAACCCTCACACTAACCCTAACCATAAACCTCAACCTAACCCTCACCCTCACCCAATCCCTAACACTAACCCTATTCCTAACCCTTACCCTAACCCTCCCCTAACCCTATATCTAACCCTAAACCTCACCCTAACCCTAAACCTAACCCTCAATCTAACCCTGAACCTAATTCTAACCCTCAACCTAACACTAACCCAGACACCAACGTAACCCTAACCCTAACACTCACCCTAAACCTAACACACATCCTAACACTAACCCTCACCGTCACCCTAACCATAACATTAATCCTAACCCTAAACCTCACCCTGTCCCTCAACCTAATCAAAACTCTAACCCTAATCCTGACCCTCACTTTAACCATAACCCTAACCCTAAACATCACCGTCACCCTAGCCTTCAACCTAACCCTAATCCTAACCTTAACCCTCATCCTAACCCTCACCCTAAACCTAAACCTAACCCTCACCCTAAGCCTCACACTTAGTCTAACCCTAAGCCTAATCCTAAACCTAACCCTAACCAATACACTCACCCTCAATCTACCCCTAAACCTAACCCTCACCCTAACCCTAAACCTCACCATCAACCTCACCCTTAGCCTAACCCTAAGCCTAACCCTAAACCTAACCCGAACCCACACACTCACCCTCACCCTAACCCTAATCCTAACCCAAACCCTAACCCTAACCTTAACCCTCACCCTCACCCTAGCCTTCACCCTAACCCTAATCCTAACCCTAACCCAAACTCTAAACATAACCCTAACCCTAAACCTCACCCTAAACCTAACCCTATCCCTCACCCTCATTGTAAGGGTAAACCTAACCCTAACCCTAACAATATCCGTAACCGTAAATCTAACCCTCACCCTAACCATAACACTCACCCTAACCCTAACCCTCACCCTAACACTTACACTCACACTTATCTTAACCCTCAGCCTCAGCCTAATCCTCACCTTTAGGCTTACCATCACACTCACCCGAACCCTCACCCTAACACTCACCCTAACCCTAACCCTACCCGTAAACTTAACAGTACCCCTAAACCTAACCCTCACCGTAACCCTCACCCTAGCCCTCACCCTAACCGTAATCCTAACCCTAAACCTCACCCTAACCCTAAACCTACTCCTAAACCTCAACCTCACCCTAACCCTAACTCTAACCCTAACATTAACACTAAACCTCACCCTAAGATAACCCAAACCATCACCCTAACCCTAACCCTCAACCTCACCCCCACCCTCAGCCTAACCCTAAGCCTAACCCTAAACCTATCCCTAACACACACTTACCCTCACCCTAAACCTAAACCTCACACTAACCCTAACCCTAAACCTCACCCTCACCCTAGCCCTCACCCTAACCCTAATCCTAACCCTAACCCTCATCCTAACCCTCACACTTACACTAACCCTAACCCTCACCCTAACCCTAACCCTCCCCCTAACTCTTACCCTAACCCTAACCCTCAACCTAACCATAACCCTAACCCTTACTCTAACCCTAAGCCAAACCCTAAATCTCACCCTTACCCTAACCTTAACCCTCATCCTCACCCTCACCTTAACCCTAACCCTAAACCTAACCCTAACAGTAACCCTAACCCTATTCCAAACCCTCACCCTAACCATAACCCTCACCCTAACCCAAACCTTCACCCTATCACTTACCCTCAACCTAACTGTAACCCTAAACCTAACACTAACCCTCACACTAATCGAAGACCTAACCCTAACCCTAACCCTAACAATAACCCTAAACATAACCCTCACCCTAACCCTCCCCCTCAACCTATACCTAACCCTCAAACTCAACCTCACCCTCACCCTAACCCTAACCCTAAACCCCACCCTAACCCTGACCCTAAACCTCACCCTCATGCTCAGCCTAAGCCTAAGCCTAATCTTAACACTAACCCTAACCCTCACCATAACCCCAACACTAACACAAACCCTAACTCTAAACCTCACCCTCACCCTAAACCTAACTCTAACCCTAACCCTAAACCTAAGCCTCTATCTAACCCTAACCCTCACTCTCAACCACACCCTCACCGTAACCGTAACTGTCACCCTAAACCTAACAATAACCCTAACCCTCATCCTAACCATGAATTTCACCCTAAACCTAACCCTCACCCTAACACTTACCCTCATCTTAACACAAACCCTGACCCTAACTCTAACTCTCACACTAACCCTAACCCTCACCCTAAACCTTAACCTCACCCTAACCCTAACCCTCACGCTCAAACTAGCCCTCACCTAACGCTAACCCTTATCCTCACCCTAATCCTCACACTAACCCTAACACTAATCCTCAATCTAACCCTCACCCTCACCCTAACCCTAACCCTCACCCTTACCCTAACCCTCACCCTCAGCCTAACCCTCATCCTTTACCCTTACCTTCAGCCTCAAACTAACCCTCAGCCTAACCCTAATCCTCATCCTAACACTCACCCTAACGGTAACCCCAACTATCACCCTAATCCTAACCCTCACCCTCAACCTCAGCCTCAACCTAACCCTAAGCCTAACCCTAACCATAACACAAACACTCACACTCACCCTAACTCTAATCCTAACCCTAACGCTCATCCGAACCCTTAATCTAACCATAACCCTAACCATCTTTCTAAACCTAATCGTCATCCCCACCCATACCCTCAGCCTAACCCTAAGCCTAAGCCAAACCCTAACCCTAACCCTCACAATCTGTCGCTACAGCCTCGGCCGGTAATGACGACGCGACACCGGACTCTTCTCTCCGCAGTTTATTCAGGACCTTTTAGTAATCTTCTGACCCCAACCCCGGGGAGAATTCCCCACAGCCTTAAATACCCGCTGGGTAGCCAACCCTGATACGCCACGTGGGAACCGCCAATAGGTTCAGGTGCACAGAAGCAAGCCAGATTTTTCGCCTTAGCCATATCAGGAGTTGTTTACCACGAGAGCACTCGCCATCGGGAAGGCGGAGGGCGGAAGCCGGCGCCATCTTCCAGGTGCGGCCTCTCGCAGCTCTCTACAGTTCCCCCTTTTTTGTTTAAAGAACACAGATGAGAACAGAGGTCTGATCCCTGTTGTGCAATTGCAAGGACTGCATACAAGCCTTCGCCCAGAGGGTACCTTCTCTAGGGATGACTCAGCCTGTCCATTGATTCGTTTTTCACAAGGACGGGAAAAGGCGAATCGAACCCGTGTGCAATCAAACATGCTCTCCTCGAGGGCAAAACTCATGCCTCTCGACTGCAGTACTTTGGCTTTGCAATCTGTGCTCATTGTTTTAGAGTGGCAAGCCACGCTTAGGGGGACTGACCTGCTCCAATGACTGTAAAGGCTTGGATAACCATGGCTGCACTGCGACGCTGAGAACCTCTAATTTGGCAAATGCACCACAGACATACCAAGGAGGCTAACACCAGGAGGCCTGTCAGGGCTCCCAAACCCGCCCCCTCCTTGAGATGATTCATAGCAGCGGAGATCCATGAAGATAACCCCTCCGCCAATCCGGCATCCACTCGGGTTGAATTCACCACGACGATGGCAACCCTGAGCTGTTCCATCAGGCTGTCGAACTCCCCAGTTCAATTACCTAAAAGATAACTAAACAACTGTTTAGACAAATTTGCAGCGTTTTTTAAATAGGTTTTTTCCTGGGCCTGAACTCTGGGCCTGGGCGCTGTCCCTCAGCTCTTCAGCTCAAGGCCAGCGCTCTACCACTTGAGTCACAGCGTCACTTCCGGCTTTTTTCATTTCTTTTTGCTTATGTGGTGCTGAGGAATCGAACTCAGGGCCTCAGGCATGCAAGGCAAGCGCTCTACCACTGAGCCAACTTCCCAGCCCCATTCTTCTGGGTTAATTGTACCACAGCAGCAGCTAATCCAGCATTAGTTAGTGGTCCGCCCAGCTCTCTGCAAACTTTCATCCATGCTTCTAGTCCCCTGTTCTTATATGGGGTTATGGCGGCTCTGCATTCCTTCGTGCACTGCTCGTAAACAAGCTGTTTAATTAATGGCCTGGCTGCATCTGGGTCACCAAAAATTCTGCCAGCAGCCTTGACCATACGGGCAACAAAGTCCGAAAACGGCTCCGTAGAGCCCTGCAGGATTTTGGTGAGATTGCCACTCACCTCGCCTTTATTTGGTAAGGCCTTCCATGCCTTTATGCCAATTTTATTGATTTGTTCATAAACTTGGACTGGGTAGCCTATCTGCTGATTGGCGAATCTCCCCTGTCCAAGCAGCATATCTCTGTCCCAAGCTGGGTTTCCCCCAGCCTGATTGGCCGCAGCCTCTTCACTAGCAAATTCAATCAAAAAGGCCTTCCAATCTAAATACTGACCTGGGCTCAAACAAGCTCGTGCGAGCCCACTCCAATCACCGGGTGTCATGCAGTGTCTGTTTAGGGCCTCCACCTGGGCTACAGTAAAGGAGGCCGTGATTCCGTATGTCCGCACAGACTCAGCTAAAGATTTTATCACCTTAAAATCTAAGGGTTCATGATACCGCTGTCCCTGTGGATCCTGAAATATTGGACAGGCTAGATGTAACTCGGTTCTGACCGCTTTCCACACGCCAGGGCTGAAAGAACAGCCGGGGCTGCCACTTCCAGGGTCCTCCGCATAGAGCGGAGGGGCCGAAGGTGTGGGGCGGTGCACGGAGGGCGTGCATTCGTCTTTATCTGGGTCCTCTCTCTCCTTCCATTTCCTCCTCTTTCTTATCTTTGTTTTTTCTATTTGTTCTATGATTGATTGTAATTCCTCTGAGTCTGTAGACTCAGAGGTCTCTAGTTCGGCAAAATCAGGGCATGACCCCCCCCTGCTCTCCTCCTTTTCGCTGTCTGCCCTTTCTGATCTTTCTTCCTGCAGCATTTCTAAGGCGGCCTGACCATTCTCTACCGCCTCACTGCAACGCTGGTCCTCGAGACAGCCTCTTATCAGTTTCCATATTGGTCTCACTCCGCTCTTAAGTGTTCCTTGTTCAGAGGCAAAATCTAGGTCCCTCCCTAGTTTCTCCCAAGAGGCCACCGTGAGGCTTCCAGAGACAGCGAACCGTGGGGCAACGGTGTCACATTCATTCAAAAATCTCTCTAAAGTACTCTTTTTTATTTTTAACTTTTTTGAGTGCAGTAGCTCATTGAGAGCCAAAAAAATTGGGTGCGAAAAAGAAGCGCCCATGTTTCAAACATTTAAAGCTGGTAAACAAGCTTTTACTTTCACTTTTGGCTACTCTACTGACTAGCCCCGGGTTCTCACTCTCTCTTTATCTACCGAGAAGAGCAAAAATCCCCCCGCTCTTGTGGCGGATTCCCCTTTTACTTGGGAACTTACTCCCCGCTCTTGTGGAGG